>NC_140749.1:70335000-70935000 GCF_051527215.1 Medicago sativa | reverse complement strand
ATATTATATGTATATTATTTTTTTGGGGAGAGATGATTTGTTCTTTTTGAAAGAAAAAAACAATGGGTTATTCCCAAAGAAAAAATGAAGATGCAATATACATATATTTCACTTATTGACAACACAAACAAGTTGTTGTTGTTGTGATTAAGTTTTCGGTGATACACTTCACAAACAAGTTGTTGTTGTGGTGATTAAGTTTTCGGTGATGCACTTTGATGTGCATGGTTTGATTCTACAACCATCAATTTTTTCAAATTCTGAATTTTGTTAAGTCAAATTAAATTTTGCATAATAGAGAATTAATCAACGATGAATCTAATTAATGATTAATTATAGCAGTAAACATAAAAAAATTAATAAATCGGATTGGCTTCGAAAACTGGTTGAGTCATCGGTTTTATCGAATCTAACCGGTTTAAAACTAAAAATATCACGAGTTTAAAAAAGGACAATTATAAAATTTTGGTGGAGTATGAATTTTATATATCCTTATTTATTAATTTTATTAGGTCTGGAGCAACTTAACCTAATAATTTCCCTCTAAAATGCTGCATTAGGTTAGCAGCAATTAAACCCAACAAATTCCATCTAAAATGCAGCGCACCAATTTAACCTAACAAATTCCCTCTAAAATGCAGCAATCCTTAATATTTCTCCTCACTGATGAGCTTTTCATTCCTATCATGTTGTGTCATCGTTTGTATATATCTATTGTTTCTGTAGACTTTTTTTTTTAAAGTTGTTGTACACTTATTTAATACGTTTACAAACAGAATACCCTAATTTCCATGCAAACTCGACTATATATAGCAAACCCTAAACCGTGTTTCTCTCAAAAAAAAAAAACTTAATATTTCTCCTCACTGATGAGCTTTTCATTCCTATCATGTTGTGTCATCGTTTGTATATATCTATTGTTTCTGTAGACTTTTTTTTTTTAAAGTTGTTGTACACTTATTTAATACGTTTACAAACAGAATACCCTAATTTCCATGCAAACTCGACTATATATAGCAAACCCTAAACCGTGTTTCTCTCGAAAAAAAACCTAAACCGTGGTAAATTACACAGACAGCAGAAGAATCATATATTTTGATATTTTGATTTTTGCAAATGGAAGGACATGACCTTACAACCTTCCTTTCATACCACTGCTTAACTGGTATTCTAATTTAACATGCATTTTATCGATATGCATATTTTTTTGAGAATTAGAATATCATTTTTGCGTTTTTTGTTTTTAGTTTGAGATGTTTACACCAATTTTGGTAGTCTTCCTATTTAGTTTTGTCGCAATTTCTTGGTCTATTATCTAAGGATTCAAACTGTGTCGTGTAATGTCATGTTTTTTGAACTTAATCTGAATTTTGTTTCGTTCAAAAACTTATTCTGTTGTTAGCCTTTATTTCCTATGCATACTTTTATTATTTCTTTCTTTGCAAGCAAAGTTGTGCAACTGTGAAAGAATTTTGAGGTGAGAACCACCTTTCCTTGGATCGGATTGCATATAGAGGAAGGGGAAAGTGATTCTGCAACAGTACTTGGTGGTTTTTTGTTTCGTTAAATAAGTAGTCATTTATTTTACTGATGGTCATTGTTTTTAACTAATAATATCATCATCAATTTAATTGTATTAATAATTATGGAACAGCTGCTCAAAAAGAATTAATTATGGAACATAATGTGTACGCAGGTGTTGTTTTATTAGATAGACACCTAAAAAAGCATGTTTTTCGAAGCATATAACTTAAGTAATGGTTTTTGGATTGTTATTAGCAGTGTTTTTTGAAGCATATAACATACTTAAGCATATTTTTGTACAATTTAAATCCCACTGTATTTTGCTAATTATCCTTTGGCGCCACTCTTTCAATTTGCAATTTATGAACACCCTATTGCTCAAGTGCTTGCATAACATGTTCTCACCCTACAGCTTCTTTGTCATACTTTTTGTAACATGTTGTTTTCCATTGATTTGGTAGGTCCTTTGATGACTCATCGTGTTACTGAGATGGACAAGACTGTCACCAAGCTTCAATTGAAGTACATAACAAACATAGTTGAGTACGACACAGAAGATGTAATTTGTCGTTTCAAGAGTTACATCCAGATAAGGACTAAAGATATTGATCACTAATGAAGATGGTGAAGATACAAATGTGACGTCTAACGTAGTATATGAGGAAGTATTTCGCAATGTGTGATGAAACTACATGCCAATGTACTAAAATTTTCATATTTCTTTTACCGAATTATTGATAGGATTACCGAATTTTCTTTTATAATATTTTCAGATTTTACACATTTTATGAAGTGTTTTATTTTGTCTACTATGGATTATCACCCTTTTTTTTTTACACCGTTACCAATTATATATTGCATTTTATTATTCGTATGTCAATCCCTTAACAGTAAACTAGGAATGGCAATGGGTACCCAATGGGTAGGGTACTATAGTTCCCATCCCCATACCTGCATTTGTAAAAAATACCCGTACTCGTGCCCGTACCCTCGTGGGCAACAACTTTAGTGCCCTTCCCCATACCCTATGGGTACCTAAGGGCCCATACCCGCACCCATTACCAGCACTTTAACTATGAAAAGACAATAAAAACATCATAATTGAAATAAAACTACGGTCCAAATTTTTTAAAATTAACTCAAAAAATAGTTCGAATCGTAGTATTTAGTGAAATAAAAAAAACATCTAAAATATCCCTAAAAAATTGTTCACCGGCATGATGGAGTTGTTATTATATTAAGTAGTTTTTTTGTTTAAGTTTAGGTATAGGCTTAAATAGCTAAATAAATTAATTAATTATACACAAAAAATAAATAAATTATTTATGATATTATATAAATATGTATATGCGGGGTTGCGGGCCTGGGCAGTATAGTACCCTTACCCGTGCCCATACCCATTAAAATTTGTGGGTATTACCCAGACCCGCGCCCAGACCCATGAAAGCGGGGTTTTACCCTACCCATTGTGGGTATTTTTTGCGGGTACCCATTGGGTCTAGGTCCAATTGTCATCCCTACAGTAAACACGTGCGACGCACGGGTCAACAATCTAGTTGTTTATATATTTGACCAATTTTTTTTCCCTTCTCGTCACCAAAACCTTAGTTTTTCTCCCTCATTCACCAAAGAGAGTGATTTAGGATCAAATTTTGACCCAAAATCACCTCTCTAACTCGTTTTTATCTTTCACTTTTATTGAAATAAGTGATTTTCACATCTATTTCGTTTTTTCTTTCGTGATTTTGTCGTCTTAGTGCGACATTGTTTTATTCGTCGTCTTTGTGCGGTGTTGTTTGTTTTTCTTGATTCGTTCAGGTATTTGTTCGGTTTAGATTGTTAGATCGGCTTAGATCCAGTACATATCTAATCGATGACTTTGGCGTCGTCAACGTTGCAGATCCGGAGACATGAATATTCCGGAGACTTGAATATAGTCATATGTGTATGTGTAGGCTTTTTTACTTTGTCATTTTGTTATTAATATGGATGTTGTGAGTTTGTTTCGCAGATTTATCTTTTTTGTTTTTACTTTTTAGCAAATTTGCATACACTACCAATTTGAAAGAATGAATATCATTTATTTTTAGTAAATAAAATAGATTTGACCAAATATACGTTTAAAAATGTTTTTTTGAGAAATTTTCCCTCGCTAGTAATAGTATTAGCATATCCATATTATGTATTTTTTTTCAAAATCATAATCAAATCTTTTATGAGTTTTATAGCCGATACACATGTGTTTTTTTTTTTAAATCTTCTTTAGAAAAAATCAACAAATTCAATATTTTTTACAAAATAAATTTAAAAAGAATAATATGATTTATTGTTAGATATTCGAATAATGAGACTTTTTGGATTGATGATCCAACACACCAAACACAAAGAGATTAAAAAGATTTAAAAATATTAAGAGATATTACTTTTATGAGTTTTATAGCCGATATACATGTATTTTTTCTTTAAAAAATCTTCTCTAATTTTTTTTTAACAAATTCAATATTTTATACAAAATAAATTTAAAAAGAACAATATGATTGATTGTTAGATATTTGAATAATGAGACTTTTTGGATTGATGATCCAACACACCAAACACAAAGAGATTAAAAAGATTTAAAAATATTAAGAGATATTACAGAGACAAAGAGACTAAATGATCAAAAAAATTGTTTGAATTCTTCATATTATCGTATCAATTTTTGTTTGAATAATTTTTGTATTTTATTTTTCCCAAACAAAATATCCTTTAAAAGAACATTTATATATATACTTTTTTTAAGATTGTTATGCATATTTTTTTTTTTTTTTTTACAAAAGTTTAAGATTGTTATGCATATTTTTTTTTTTTTTTTTTACAAAAGGATTGTTATGCATATTAATATGTTGATATTTTGAAAGTTGGTTACAAATTTAAGGTTTGAAATATCCCTCAAATTTTAGAGAAAAGAGATTATGTTAATCCAAAGTTCTGTTGAGTTAAGTAAAACGTATCAGGTATTGTTTTAATTGCATGTAAGCTTGGATAATCTTGATCTTGAATTAATTTTGAACTTATCTAAAATTACGAGTTTTACTTTTGATTTAGAAATTCAAGTATTACAAATTTTATTTAAACCAGGGATGAAAACATAATTTATATATTATTAAATATAAATTAAAAATATGAAGTTTGAATATATGATAAATCACGCACAATTGATTTTATCTCATTCTGATGTATTAAATATGACTTTCATTATACTAAAAAAATTATTTTCAGGTCATGCATATCAATCACCAAAAACACCACCAACCAACTAAATACATATCTTTACTAAAAAAAAACTAAATGTTTATCAATCTCCAAGAACACCACTAACTAATTACATACATTTTCCAAAAAATCTAACTACATACATGAATTTTAAATCCATTATTCTTAATTCTTCATGTATTAAATATGAATATTACAGTCATATATGTCATGTGAAAATGGATATTATATATGTTAACTAAAAATGCAAAATGACAGAAAACTATAACCCTTGTTACATTCTTTCAACAAAAAAAAAAAAAATAACCCTTGTTACAATTTTTTTTTTGGTAGATAGACGAGATGACAAAGCCGTCATAAACTCACACACACAAAGTGGAGGTATCGGGGTTCGAATCCCGGTCATGACGTTCGGCCTAACAATTTTGTCAGTTGAACTAGGACTTATGGGACATATACCCTTGTTACATTTATGCTAATGCACACCTTCTAAAATTAAAGTGTGTGTGTGTGTTAGCATTCCCCTATATATATATATATATATATATATATATATATATATATATATATATATACACTATTAGTTATCAAGCAACTAATTTTTTTTTTGTCATGTATCCTAGTGGATAAAGCTCACACATTTTAATGTGGAGAAGTGGGGTGTCCGGGGTTCGAACCTCGACCCCTGCATATAATATGTAATATCCCTACCAACTGAGTTAAGCTCACGGGGATCAAGCAACTAATTTTTTAATGAGTCATCATATCAAATTTGTAACGTTCAATTTTTTGAATATAAATTAGTAGCGAAATTAATCAGGTTTACAAAAACAAAAAGACAAATTTTTTAATATATAAATAAAAGAATTAATATCGGTGGGTGCTGTTTTGAAATTTGGGTCATTCTTCTGCATCAATTTCGAACTCTTAGAACGCAGAACATAAATCAATCAAAATGAATCGCAAACTCAGGACAAACGTGTCCTCCAAGATAAACCTGAGAAACGAGTCACCATGTGACTCCTGCGTACTACCACTGGTTAGATTATATCAAAACAGACCTGAAGCCTTCTACCTCTTCTACTCCTATGGTTGCTGAGTTTGATTATCCTCCCATCTCTTCATCAACCAATGATGTTAGATGTTGATGAGCTCGCTGAGCTTCTGGCAAGTAATTGTAGCATAGAGGGAGGGATTTTAAGGCCAGCCACCACCCCCCACCACCCCTCTAGAGGAAGAGACTTCAAGGCAAGCCACCGCCCCTCCGGAGGAATGGACTTCAAGGCTGGTCACCGCCCCTCCGGATAAAGGGCCGCCAGACACCGCCCCTCCGGAGGAAAGGCCTACAAGACCAGTCACCCCCTCGAGTCGTCTTCGCTAACAGATTCTGAGGTTCACATTAGTGATTGAGGTCAAAAGCGGAAGTGGTCCAGAAAATATGTAGAGATTTAACTGCTGACCAAATTTTTTTCAATACAAATAGTGTGTCAATAATAATAAAAATAACATGTTAATGGTTGTCAAATTGGATGGATTTAGTGATTTGTGGGCCAAATTAATAAATGGTGATTTTTTTGGGTTTTGTCAAAAAAAAAATATCGATACTTTTTTTTATCAAGATTTTTTAGGAAGTTAATATGGGTACTTATGAATATATGTTTTTTTTTGGTGCATGTACATTGTTATTACTAATTTTTTTGAAGAAAAAAATATTCTTTCTTTTTTGTTTGAGGGAAAATATTATTTCTTTCATTTTAAAAAACGTGTGCTAAACCCCGTGCTCCGAACTCATGTTTAAATATGTGACTTATTTGTCCTCGTGAGCTTAGCTCAGTTGGTTGGGACAATGCATAAAATATGCAAGGTCTGGGGTTCAAACCTCGGCCACTACCAAAAAAAAAAATATGTGACTTATTTGTTACAGATTAAAAAAATGATTTTAAAATTTAATAATTTAATCCTTCAAAAAAAAAATCAATAATTTAAAGATTATGTTGATGAGATTATTTAAAAAAATAAAAAATAAAAAAAGATGAATCAATATTTAGTTTGTTTATCGGAATAAAAAATTACTTAAAAAAAGTTAGAAAGAGTGTTGAAAAAGACAGTTGGTTTTTTGTCAGTGCAACAAACAATTCACTCTCTCTCTTTATTCCGTATTGCGACTCTTTCACCTCTCTCTTCAAACCATCATAACCGACTCTCTCGCTTCAAACCATCGTAACTGAACCACTCACACAAACTATCTCCAATGCAGTTGGAATTGATGATTTATCGGTGTTCCAATGCAGTGATTCATGGATAAACAAACAGGAGAATTGATTTAAACGGTGAGTTAGAAAATAACAGCCTATACTTGGTGTTTGTGTAACGTTGTATAGCGTGTTCTCGCAGAAAAGTTACACGAAAAATGTCAAAATATCATGGTTTTATGATATTTAAAATATGTATTTTCATGAATTAAATTTTGATATGACTTATTTAAAAATCGGCCTTCAATTTACTTTAATATGAATATTTTTTTAGGATTTATTGTTGAAAGGATTTAAATAAAGAGGTCATAGGATTGTTTTATATGAGAATGATTTATGTGACTTGTTAATAAGTTCAAAGTTGATCTAAAAGAAAAGATGTGCATAGTCTGTTGCTAAACTCACAATGGACTTGTTCTTAGCATAAAAAAATTGTTTAAGCATTGTTGAATGTCTACCTTATTCCAATTGCAAAATTTGGAGACAAGAATAGAAATATAAACATCAATGACATATCAATATATGTTTGTGTGTAAATATGTTGCATAAATACTTCTCTTCAAACTCATCTTGTTTGTTTAGAATCCCTTTTAAGCATGATAACTTGAAAGATAAGTGCCTAAGAGAACTCACACGTGCACACTTACAAATAAATTTAATCATATAGTTTTTTTTTTGTTACAAGGGATAAAGGAAAGAAACATAAACAAAAAACAGGAACAAAAGAAGAGAAAACTGCCTAAACAGGCAAACAATTAATCCCTAAGAAAGAAGGTTCCGCATGCACCATTCCTACGCAGATTGCCCATTCAATTAGGCATGGACAAGTGGATAGTCAAAGCAGAATTTAAAGAAGCTCTTAGCATAGCTAAAAAAATCAACGCATTGGTTACCCTCCTGCAATGTGTGGAAGATTGACGTATTGTTGAATGATAACATATCCTTTATGTCTTGTATGAGAGCAACATAAGTGTGATAATTCATGGCTGGATCAGTGATGAGATGCAGAGAAGGGAGTCAATATAACACACGAATTCAGGAGTATCCATGTCTCGAGCCAGCAGTAAACCGTGGTAGATTGCAGAGAGCTCGGCTAGTATTATGTCTTCTGAATTAGGGATGAACCCAGAGTAACCGGAAAGGTAGAAACCTGCAGAATTTCTAATGAGACCTCCGAAGCTAGCTCGTTGTTGTGATCCTAGACAGCTCCCATCCACGTTGAGAATGGTGCACGAGTGATTGAAACAGTTCCACTTCATAAAACGCTCCGTTAGCAGCATCACCATTTAGAGAAAACATTTTTAATGACTTTTGTCGAGCTTTGAATGTTGAAAGAGAGTCGATTTAAAGATTAGACCTCATTGTTCGAACAAGCTGAATTGCGATGTCTCCAAGCCCACCAAATTCTCGCCAATGTATATTATCTAAAATTTGGCCTAAGGAGACTTACTATAGACTATAGAATAAGCTAACAGTCTCTTACAGTTTATTGTTTTCTTTGCATTCTAGTTACATATATCCTCTTATAAACTTTTAGTTACATTACTCTCAATTGGAAATTATATATTTTAATTCAATTCAATGACAAATGAGGAAATTATATAGTTTAATTCAATTTAATGACAAATTGTAGATGAAATTGCAATTAGAAATGCTATATCATCAATCATATGTTTTTTTATCAGCAACATGGAGCAATAAAACAAGGCAAATGTTAACTTGTGCCCTCAAGGGCACATGTTAAGGAACTTATTAAAGAAATATAAGTATGAAAAGTCGTGCATTCAACTTCTTAAAAGTCAAAATGTTATATTTTCCAATGCAAAGTTACTTCTTTTAGGTTCCTTAATATATGCCCTAAGGGCACAAGTTAACATGACCCATAAAACAAATGTATTGTAATGAAATCAAAACCCTATGAGTATAGGATTGATGGCAGCTAACTTTTGAGATTAATCCATTTATTTAGGGTGCCCCTAATATGGACCATTTTAAATAGATCCAACCATGAACTATGAAGCCCGGATACGTAGTAGGATACGGGTACGATACGATACGGGTACGCGGATACGCAAAATTTTTAAAATTTGGGATACGATACGGCTAAGATACGTTAACAAGATATTTATTCTAAAATTTATATGCATGTAAAATACTTAAAAAAAACATTGATTACTCTTCAATACTATATAATCATAAAAGTCACAATTTACAAAAAATAATACATGTAATCAAAATAAAAAATGTAAAGTTTTCGTATAAATCATATTCTATTTTCATTCATATGTTAGGATATCAACAAATGTATCAATAGAAGAACTCAAAACAAAGTTTGTTTAATATTGATTGATTGAATTTCCTCTCTCTTGTTACTTTCATCACCAAAAACATAATTTTTAATTGGTTAATGGAAAAGCAATTATAGTGATTCATATCTTAAATTGAATTATATACATATCCATTGAATTTTCACAACAGTCTCATTTTTTTACCATTCATTTTTTTTCTAGGATACGTCTCTAGGAAGTATCTTATAAGTATTTGTGTGTATCTGTCGAGTATCTTATAAGTATCCGATAAAATATATATTTTAAATTAAAATAAATAATTCCGATACTCCGTAGATACGGGTATCTTGAGTATCCGCGAATTATCGGTATCCGATACATATCTGACACGGGTACGACACCATTTTAGAGTATCCGAGCTTCATAGACCAGGAACCTCTTAACTTTAACATGTTATAGCAGGTCGTTTTTTTTATATCTTTTTTCCCTTTCGTTTTTCGTGTTACTCTTTCACACTCTTGACTCTCTAACTTTTACTTTATGAGAATCTCTCTCTTAACTTTTTATGTGCATAGAAAATGGCAATTCTTTTGAAGACAACGGAATCTCATTAATTATTACATGGTGTTGGAAGAAAGATGCTTAGATGAACTCACTAAGTCACACCCTTGACAGATCTAGTGATGGATGTTTCTAAGGAGGAAAAATGAAGTTTGAATGGGAAAGATTGGACTTTAGCAAGTGGGATTAAGTAGCCATGGAACAAAAAATTCCAATGTCCATGTCTTGTTGAACCAAGACTTTATTCAATCAGAAGTATCGTAAAACCCGTTAACTGATATTTGATTTTCAAAAACTCAGTAAGCAACTTCAGTTTGTTGACTAAAGAAATATTCACTTCAATGACTATGAACTTAATAAATCATCTGCTCCAACAAGAGGGCTCCAAAAAATAAAGCTTAAACTGAATTTGATTGGATTAATTATTGTTAGTCCTTTGGTTTAACATGACAGCAGCGGCACCTATATATTTAAACCAAAGAATCTATAACAGTTATAAATTAAGTCTAAAACATTGGCTTTATTAATAAGTTACTTGTCTGTGTTCTCAACTGCATTTTTAGCATTACCTTATAAATCCAGATGAACGATTCACTAACAAGTTGAAAACATGATTCTATACTAAAAAAGGCAGAGTAACCTTGGATAGGAAAACAAAAAAAACTAGTGTATCAGTACTCAACAGAGTGGCGAAAATAAAATCAAGTGCAACATGATTATCTATATGGTGATAGTCGTCTATAAAGTGACACAATTGTTCACCGAGAACTGCTTGTTTTCTGCTTGGCCTTCTCAATGAGGGGCTTCAACTGCTTCTTCTCAGCAAGAAGCTTAAGAAAGTTAAACAAAAAGGGTATGTAATTGTGCTTCCTACGAATATTTTCTGTCCTCCATTTTTTGAATTTCTCTTCCTCCATTAAGATCTTCTCAGTAGCAGCTTCAATCCCAGCATTCACTTCAGAGAGAGAATTGTTCAGCACATCATAACTGCTATTGTCCACCAGTCTCTCTGCCTTCGATGCAGACAGCTGCTGCAAAATCCGCTCCCTTCTCTTTTGAAGTTCCTTCAGCTCGGAAGTATACACCTCTTTCCTGTTCTTAACGATTGCAAGGAGATTAAACCTTATCTCATTCTGTGAATACCTTTCGATGCGTTCCTGGATCACAGGTTGCACCATCTTAAGCCATTCCATATCACCTTGCCCACCAGTACACTGGCCAAGGCTGATGGGACCCTCCTTCAATCCATCAAGCTCATACAATACTCCATCAACAGGTAGATAGCTTATAAAGTGGTAAACATCATCATCTTTGGTAGCAGCCTTTTGCTCTTCAGGGACAAAAGGTTCTGGTCTTGCAAAGCTATTATGGGCTGCACGTATGGGATCACTGTTATTGATAGCCAAACCTTTGAGCTCGGGAGGAAAGTTCTTGGTAAATTCTTTCAGTTTTGTCAACTCTGGACCAATGTCAACATCCGGTGAATTAAGAAGAATAGACAAGATTGCCTGGGTTGCACAAGCATTATTAATTACCTACAAATGAATCCATAAGATTAGTTAAACTAAAAAATTACACAGCAATGATGATTTTGATTTTTAATTCTTAAAAGAAAATAACCTGGCTTGCAAAAAATAAGTTAGGATTGGGATCTTTGATTACAGCACGTTCATCCTTTTCCCCTGGGCGCCATTTGAAAAGAAAAATTAATCCGTATACAGGCCTGCAATTGAGTGTGGAAACCCCATAGAGCAGACAAATGTTCACTAATTAAATATCACACAGATAACCATCATTAAAAGTTCAAGACCGACTGAGATAGTACACTGACCTAAGGCTATTGAGAGCATCGGGGTCCAATGAGTACAGTTCCTCTACCTGCCAAGACATATCTAGCATGTGGGTAACATATACTAAAAATTCTAACTGGACTAGGATAAAGAAAAACTAATTTCACAGAACCCTGATATTTACAGAGGTATTCTGGATCACAGAATGCATTCCATTGAAAAGGAAAAAAATTGTGCTAGTTGAACAATTAAAATCATAATTTTCTGATAGTTTTCTGATTTGGTTGTGACAATCCCAGATGGATCAAATTAGCTGTATTCTGAATCAGCAAGAAATAGCAATCAACGATGTGCTTAACTCATGCCCAGGAACTGCCACACACAAGCTTTTCTGGAAGGAGTGCCACATCCCCTTCCACATTTTCGAACTTGTTTACAGCAAGAAAATATGTATTG
Organism: Medicago sativa; assembly: GCF_051527215.1. Lineage (NCBI taxonomy): Eukaryota > Viridiplantae > Streptophyta > Magnoliopsida > Fabales > Fabaceae > Medicago > Medicago sativa. Next base: position 70,922,874 of record NC_140749.1, on the reverse strand, counting down.
CCTTTTTGCTTTTTAATTTTTCTTTTACTTAAAAAAGTGTCACCTTTCATTTCCTATTTTCATACATTTATAACAAAACAATGAAAACAACATTTTATTTTTTAACTATTTCTTGGCAATTCTTTCAAAACAAGAAACAAAGTAAAAATAAGAGATATTTTAGTGATTTAAAACGAAAACAAGAAATACTTATGAACTGAAAACATTTTCTGAAATAAATCAAACAGTCCTTAATTTTCATTTTCTATCTACGGTTCCTGCTTGAAGGGGAGCTTTGGCACAACAATAATAGCTGTAGCTATGTGATGAAGAGGTCATGGCCTCATGGGAACCTCTTGTAAATCCAGGTAAAGCTGTCTACATACAACATATACATAACGGGTCCAACCTCACCATAGACTCCAGCATGGAAGGAGTCTTAGGAAACCCTACTTTTATCTATGGTTCATGCTTGCTTATCTGAAAAGGAAACCACCAGTCTATAGCAATGCTATGAGAAAAAAATTATATAATTTCACCACCTTCGTCCCTTTAGTTGAAAATTTAAATTTAGATACAGCAGAACAGATTCCTTCACTCCACCACTTTATGGATTTAATACAATATTACACTGGCATGCATCCTTTTATTGCAAAGAGTAAACCTTAAATTTGGTCCGTAAACTATCACTTCCTCTCTCATTTGGCCTCTGAGCTATAGAAATATAATAACAGCCCTAAACTATTCTCAATCTATCAAATAAGTCCATGAACTATAACTCTTTGTCCTATTTTGTAAGTAACCGAGGGACTAACTTGAAAGATTGAGAATAGTTTAGTGATTGTTTATCATTTTCGATAGTTCAAGGAACAAATAGTAGAGAGTGATATTTATGACCAAATTGAAGATTTACTCTTATTTAACTTCAAATACCACAGGACAATGTCTGAGGACTTTGTGTGAACACAGTGTATTGTGTTTTGTTAGAGAGGGGTTTCTGATGGTTCGTTTATAAAGACAAAGTGCATTTTATGTAATTATTTGGTGAATTTGATTAAATTGAAATGCTGGCATCTTCAAGGAAGTCTCTTTTCAACAAAAATTGTCGTGGATGGTTGTTTTACTTCTTAATTTTGGTGTTTTAAACATGACTGATTCAAGACGGTTACCACCTGAAAAGAGACTGAGCAGCCTTTGCCTGTCTTATTCCTAGTCACATCCTCTTTTATTCCAAATATATTTTAGAGGACATTTTACACTCTCCCTAGTAGTACACTCCCTCTTCCCTCTAACCGGATACTTACTTTCTTTAGGAATGTTATAATGCATCAGTCTCTGAAGACTTTCACAAAATCAGGCTTATAAATAACAAATTATAACACCTAGAAATGTTAAAAAAAAATGGTAATGTATGTTCATAAAAAATACCCCCCTGATAATGATTTCAAAAGTTCCAAATGAGCATGTCAAGCAAATTAAGACCCTGTTTGCGTAAACAGCTTATTTTTCAACTTATAGCATAAGCGCTTATCATGATAAGTGTGGTTATGTCAGGGGAGGATGCAATTCATGGCTAGGTGTGGCTATAGCCACACCAAAATTCTCCCAAAGTTTTTTTACATATCAAGAATGTCTATAAAAATGAAGTGTTAGAGGAAGTTGACGACTTATTTTGTCCCAATTAGCATTTGTTAGGATTATAAAAACTACTAAAAATGCTATTTTGAAAGAAATAGTATAGTCTTTAATTTCATTGAGCAATTTTTATTGACATTATTGTTTTAGCCACGTCAAAAATAAGTTATGCATAAGCTATTTTTTGTACAAAGATAAAACGAAGTTACATTGTTTTCATATAAGCTATAATCTGTTTTCATAAGCTATCTTGGAGAGCTTATGGAAACAGCTTATGAACATGTAGTAAGTTGTTTTAATAAGATCTCCCAAACAGTCAAACAAGTGGTTATGCATGTAGATAAGCTCAAATAAGTCAATCCAAACAGAACCTAAATATCCTAAAGAGGAAACAAAAGCTAAAAACAATGAGGGAAAAAGTTCAATAAAATTACCTGAACCCCTTTCACTTGCATTTGCTGAATAAGTTCAGTAAAAACACCTGGGGAGAAAGAGGGAAAAAAAAACATCAATGTAGCAATCAAAACCCTAAACACAACATTAATAATAATTTCAATTCAAAAAATTCAATGGGTATACCGGGATCGGATTCAATGGTGCACCAAGACATGATTCCAATTTGAACGAAGCAAGCTGCAAAAAAAAAAACACAAGCTTTAAGCAATTTTTTTTGTATGTCACCGACAAAGTTAATAAACAAAACCTGTTCCTAATCTTATCCTCGGAAACCATAAAAAACTCGGGTTGTGAAAGCACGAAAACGATGAAAAATAGAAAGAGTACCTTTGCGTTTTTCTGCTTCTGATTTCTCTGTGACTGCACTCCACTGTAATTCTATTATCTTCTCCCTCGAGGGTTTATACTTTAGACTAAAACTCTCAAATAATCTCTCACTTTATAAAATAAAACACTCTCAAATACATTATGAATATTTTAAAAAGATTTTTCACTCTATTAAATTGTCAAGTTATTAATCTATAAATTTAATCATTTATTATGAATTGGATCATTATATTTTAACAACTTAATATAGTTCTCGTGAGCTTAACTTAGTTGGTTGGACAATGCATAAAAATATGCAAGATCCGGGGTTCAAACTCCGGCCACTACCAAAAACAACTTAATATCGATTTCATAATTTACATGTATTAGTGTAGTAAAATAAGCAGAAAGACTAACACGTAAGAATGACAAAATAAGTTGAACCCGTCAACCATTTAACCCACTTTTTTAGCAGGGTGAGTTGAGATTTTGAACATGTCACTAATAGGGTGCTGCTCTGTCTAACCCGTAAAGAAACGGGGCGAGTAGTCTCGTTGAATCAAAATAAAATAAACTCTCTTTTTCACTTTTTTTATTTATAAATCACAATGAAATTTTCAACTTTCTCCTCCATATGATGCTGAAAGAAAATTCATGTAATTAATTATTTTGTTTTATGGGTTCAGCTTCGTATTTTTAGTAGTTAGTCAATCGATAACTCATCAAGTTTTTATTTTCAATGTCTTTGTCAAAAAAAAGTTTATTTTGGATGTCTTATTGATTCATTATAGATTTTTAGATGATGTAACTCATGAAGTTTTTATTTTGAATGATAACATGCATGATTTTAGCTGAGTCATTAGTTATATATTTATATTTTCTTAAATTTGCTTTAAATTTATATATTTTTACATTGTTTATGTGAAGTTTTTGATTGATAATTTAAGAAGAAAAAAATATGGCTCAACCTGCTGGTCCGCCATAAAAGGGGACGGGGAGAGATTTTCAACCATACGTTATCAGTTGGCCTGCTTCGCCCCTTTTAAGACCAGTTATTAACGTGGCGAGGTGGGTTGGCTCGTTTTGTCATCCATATGTGTGTAAGTGTCTGTCATTCCGCCAGCATCTATACTATATATAAAGAGAATACACGACTTTTTCCTTTCCTATTTTACTCGTAATTTAAATAGTTTTATTTATTATTTTATCCTTTTATGATATTATTCAAGTTAGTAATTAAGACAAAATCTCATTAAGATAGGAACTACCCCACTAAAACAGGAACATTATTGTTTATACTTTATATATATATATATATATATATATATATATATAGAGGATGTATACTATGAGAATGAATATCTTATATGAGAATGATGAGAATGATCATCAACCATTAGATCATAAATAGATGGTTGAGATTTAAAAGTCATATATATACCTCACCTTATTATATCAATTCTCATAAACTCATTTCCCTTTTCATCTTCTTCTCCCCACAATCATAGCTAAACAAAATTAAATTCATATTCCAATCTAATTAAATCATCTTGAATGCATGGCCAAATAAATTTCATTGCAAAAACGTTACTGAAAGTTCATTTGTGTAGATAGGGATAAATCAATTTGTATGTAGGGATAAATCAATTAAACAGAATTAAAAAAATGGTATATACAAGTGAATTTGTGAGTCTTGCGAGATATATACAAGTGGATTTGTATATAGTGAATTAGTAAGCATATAAGAATTTGTATAATGAGATTGGGATAAATCAATTAAACTTAATTTAAAAATTGAAATTATTCAGGAGGGTGAGATCTAGGACATGAAGAAATGTTATAATGAATGAATCCAATGAGATAAGAGAGAAAGTAGAATTCGATTTGTTTTAGGGCGGAGAAGAAGAAAGAAGAATCAATCTTCATCGGAGATTGAACGGTAACCGTTGAAAAGAGAGGTGGTCATCGGAAGAGAGATGGTAGCATAAATCAGGATTTTCTTGAGAAGAAGATGAAAAAGGAAATGAATTTATTATGAGAATTATTATAATAAGGTATATATGTGACTTTTTAATTTCAACCATCTATTTATAATCCAATGGTTGATGATCATTCTCATCATTCTCATATAAGATAGTCATTCACATAATAAACATCCTCTATATATATATATATATATATATATATATATATATATATATATATATATATATATATATATATATATAGGGGGAGGATATATTGACTCCAAGAGTAACTTAAAAGAGTTACTCCAAATCTCCACCATTAATATTGTTTTAATCTAATGGCCCAAAATAAAATTAATTACACTAATGTGAGCTATATTGTAGGCTAAATCAATTCTAAAAAGCGTTCACCAACATCTCTTCACCAACATCTCTCCACGGCGTCTTCTCCTTGATTGTAAATTGAGGCTCTGTAATTTCTATTTTCTAATCCTTCATGGCTCGTTAACATCAGGAATTTACAAAATTGCATGAAAACATCTCGCCAATTTCTCAAAGATTTCCCAATCACAACTTTATAATTCTGAAATTATAATTGTTTCCTCTACTTTTATATGTGCATGATGCTTTCTTCTCCATTTATCAAAACTCCTTTTTTTAGAAGATTATTTCATCTTTTTTATTTTCGAGATCTTTCTCTAATGTTATAAAGCAAAGATTGCATCACATTCAAATTATCGATTCCATTCCCTGCCACTCATATCCCAAGCACTAAATCCACATTTTTTTTTCAACTAACATTTTTGAAATTAATCAATACTAGACACAAGAATTCCACGTTATTGAAAGAGAAGAAAAACCAAACTACTATTGAAATCTGAAAGAAAGAAATTGTACTGATTTTAAGAATCACAGAATCCTTATAGAATCAAAACTCATGGACAAGAACAGTCACGAAAAATTAAAGAGTGGCAATTAAAGAGGGATATTTGAGAATATGTTGGGGAAGGAAATCCAAAAGCGGATCACATGAGTGTCAATTAAAAGCCGTTAGATTTAAAAGATTGGAGGGTTAAGATTTGGAGTAAGTGTGTAGACTTACTCTTGGAGTCAATATATCCCTACTCATATATATATATATATATATATATATATATATATAAAGTGATTAAGGATTTTGTACTATTTTTTTATTATTTCAGTATCACATTAAACAAATTTTGCTATAATAGTGTTATATTGTTGTTGTCATTAAAATAGATAAGAATTTATATCATATTTGATGTATTTTTTGTGTCATCGAAAATGATAAACATGATTTCTTCGGTTTGTTGTCACAAACATTTATACATATATTTTTAATCAAAATTTCATAAAAATTTATTTATAATTTACAAATATCAGCGCAATAATTACTAAATTCTTTTTGGTGGGGGTCGAATAGATGAAATGGAAAGGAATAAATTAGCTAAGATGGGAGAAGATTGCAATGAGAAAGGAACATGATGGTATGAGTTTTTTGACATCTATGCAAATTTAATTTGGCTATGTGGGGGAATCAAGTTTGGAGGCTAGAAACCAACCAAAATACTATAGTAGCGTGAGTCTTCAAAGTTAGGTATTTTCTAAGGGTGATAAGATAATTACTGTCGTTTATGTAATGTAATGTAACTTTTGTTCGAATTTATTTAATACGCAACTTTATTCGAATTCACGATGAGTTTAATTATGCCTTTTTTCGATATTTTTTATTACGTAAATTTATTCGAATTTATTCAATACGCAATTTTTATTCTAATTCACGCTGAATTTATTGTAATTCATTTATTTACTTTATTCGAATTTATTAATTCAATACGCAATCGTAAAATAAATGCAACAATTAACAAAAATAAAGAAACAAAAATAATTGATATAAAATATCATTTTATTAATATAATTCTTATTACATTTACAATGGGGTAAAACTAAATCTGCGAAAAAATAAAAACCACTAGAAAACCTACCCCTAGCGTAAAACTAAAAGAAATTCATAAGAAAACCAGCTTTCATGTGGTAAAACTAAAAGAAAACCACCAGAAAACCGACCTTCTTGGGGTAAAACTAAATCTGCACATTTAATTTTACCCAATTTGGTTCTTTTCCCCAAGAAAGTTGCTAACTACTTATCTTTTCCCCAACATTCCCACTACTTATCAATCTTTCTCTTTTTACACCAAAATAAAGAAGAAAAAAAGAAGGAAAGGAAGAAGATTCATAGGAGAGAGTGAGGATGAGAGATGGTGTGAGGAAACGAGGAAGTTTAGAGGTGTATTTATAGGGGAAGATTGTAACACAAGTTATATCTACTATAAATATAGTCAAAAAACGTGAAAAAACTTAACAAAAACGTGCAAAACCAATTAAAATGCATTGAACAAATTCCAAAAAACGTGTGTTCTTGAGCTCTAATCACCAGCCAACTTGCGTGAGTTAACTCGCGAACAGACCAGTGGTGCGTGACTTAACTCACGCAAAGATTATAAGGTGCGTTAGTTAAATTAAGTTACGCTGCGTGACTTAACTAACGCATGGCCATTATTGGATTTTCAGATGGGTGCGAGCGAAAAGTGTAGGGGAAGAGCATAAATCTAATTGGTATTTGCTATATTGTTTGTGTGTGGCCTCGTATTCTTATTATTGCCCGACACTTTCTCGACCTCACCCCTGCTTGCTTCATCTTGCTCACGCCATCGCTTTACATGTTGCCAACCTAACAGTGTCTCGTGTGCTAACCGGACAACCACACAAGGTGGAGATTCGATATCGTTCTACAATTTATATTCCTACACTTTCAAATACCTAATAATAATAGCGTCATTGCAAACAAGCAGCGATTATGCTGTGATGAAGAATAAAGTAGCTGAAAAAACAATAAAATAATTTTAAATGAAGGGTAGACTTGGAAAAAATAAACAACCCAAAAGAGTATATACTTTATAAATTGTTATAAATATACGATATCAGTTTTTGTTTTCTTTAATATACGTAGCAATTTTAAACAAATATAACACAATTTGCGGTGTGATTTGGTTCAATTTTGAGGTTAAAAGTTATCTGAACCACAAGATAATAAAACATGCAGTTTGGTTCGGTTAACTTTTAGAATAAAATCAAAACCAAACCAAATCAATGTGGTTTGAATTAGATTGATTGGTGCGGTTATTTTTTTTGGAAAAAATATAATTTTTTTTCAACATTAAGATAAGTTTTTTTTTTTTTGAAGAAAACATTAAGAGCAAGTTAAAACCTAAAACACAACATAATTCTAACAATGTTTTAAATTTCATCCAACATTACAATTTCATTTTCACACAACAACTAAGATTAAATAAAAAATGCGGACAAATAGTAATCATATACTATCAGACTCTTTTATGATGATATTTTTGGGTGCATCTAGTTTCTTATCATTCCTTTTTTTTTTGGGCCCCTGGCGTTTTTTTGTCAAATATTGGCCTTCTATTAATATTATATCAAAAAATAAAAATTAATAAATTATTAAATTTAAAAATGCCAAATTATTTGTTTAACATAAAAAATGTCAAATAATAATAGCCCAAGTCTAAACCATTATTGATCGACTTGTTGAAGTGATTTTTAAAAAATGACAGTTTTTTGTACCAAAAAAATAAATAAAAAATGACAGTTTTTACAAGTAAAAAAGACAAAGGTTAAAGTAGCAAATTTACTATAGCTTGCGATTGCGGGTATCAGAAAGGAGAAAAGTCCAAATTAAACAAGTCAATATCGAAAGAATAATTCCTACACAATAAATTTATACAACTAAGTCTTTTGACGGAAAATCTATACATTTATATCTACTCTAAACCGTATATTTTTTTTAAGAAGCTAAAATAAAATACTCCCTCCGTTCCAAAATGAGTATCGTTTTAGCCAAAAAAAATTGTTTCAAAATGAATGTCGCTTTCAGTTTCCAATGCAATAATAACTTTTCTTTTCAATTGTACCCTTCAATTAATATTATGTTACACTACTTCCAAAGTATTATTTTTTCTTTAATGAAAAACAAACCAATAGTTGATTAGGTTAATTTGGTAAAATTGCTATGACATTTGACTACTTTATTCTATTCCTTGATCTGTGTGCAATTGGCTAAAGCGACACTCATTTTGAAACGGAGGGAGTAATATTAACCAAAACTTAGTCTCTTAAACATAAGGTGTGCTAGAAAAGAAAAAAAAATTGATATAGCCATAATGCAGACATGTTTAAAATACATAAGCTAAAATAAATTAAGTGATAACTGTCAAATATAAAAGAGGATTAAACCACCACATGTGATAATTAAAAGTAAAATTAGGTTGATTTGCCTTCAACCACGAGAAGGATTGGAGCCTAATTTTTTCTATAAGTTGAATGATTGAATTCCCCTTTTGTTAAAAAAAACTCTAGCATTCCTGTCACGCAAAATAATCCAAACGCAAGAAAGCCAAATTAAGTAAAAAATAGAACAAATGTTTTTTGAGAAGTCACCTAGTGATCAGAAAAGAAGCAAGTGATCATTTACTCGAGCTGGTGTAGCTGAAACCACTCCGAATCAATTATAAATTTTTGTCTAAAATAGTCACATGTCAAAAACAGATATCATATCCCTCTTGTGAGCCGCAACCTCCTGGGCAAAAAAACGTATTTGGTTGAAGAGTTATAGAGCCCAAGTGAAAATTAATTAGTCTTGCTAACAAATGTCCTTATAATATTCGTTAAAGGATTCAAAAATTGAAACTATTGATAACTTTTACGTAGAAAATTGTTTTCTGATATTCTAATGTGTTCAATAAACTAATGATAAGATAAAATTTCAACTTCAAACTTTTGCTCTAACCATATTTGTTAGCATTTTTTAACGGGTCATGTTAACTTGTGCCACAAGGGCACAAATTAAGGAGCTTAAAATGGATATTAAATATAAATTCTGGTGTATATTGAAAGTATAGCTTTTGCAACTTTTAAGACATTGAATGTACAAGTTCCAAAAAAACTTTATATATTTGTCTTCTTAACTTATGCCCCAAGGGCACAAGTTAACATTTTCCTTTTTTAAATTATAACATTTTCCTTTTTTAAATTATATTTAGACAAGGTAAGAAAATTTTATTCTGACACACGGAAAGACAGACACTAACGTGACGTGAGTAGTTATGATAATCTTTTCAAATTTTTATCTTTTATTAGATTAATCCTTTTCAACTTTTTTTAGTCAATGACTAAATTTGAGCACATGGTAATGTGCTATCGTGCATCACCCCACCAATAAATACTAGTTATATGACGATAATATTCCAAATTTCCAATAAAATTAATTGACGTGACGAATGGTGGCATAAAATACGGTTTATTTTGTTGCTACCGAATTAAATAAATTTAATTTCATTAAATTAATTTCTAAAGGTGGACCAAGAGGCAGAATACAGAAGGACCAAGAAGAAGTTAACAGTTTTGATCAGTTTGAGAGAAAAAGGTGTCTATGTGTGTGTTTTTTAAGGAACAAACAACGGAGGTTGTTTCAAAAAAAAAAAAAAAACAACCTTAATGTTTGCTATAAAAACAGAACAAAACACGTTTGATGATGTTTTGTTTCTGCACTCCGTGATTTTCGCTTCCCGCTCCTTTCGTCAACCAACTCTCTCTCTTATCTTTAAACAAAAGATACATTACATAAATAAGGTTTATTTTTTCATTTAAACCTTATGAATTTGAATTACGTTACGTTTATGTTATGATCATCTTTAATTCTTCTTCATTCTAATTCTACTATTAATAATAATTGCATGTTGCTTGTTTTGATTCAGAAACAACAAACAGAGTAATATTCATTCTGTTTTCTGAATTTTCCAATGCCAGATATCAAGTCATCACCTGCTAGGGTACGTAACCTCTTCTCTTCTTCCTTTCATTTTTCATAACCGTCTTGTTATTATGCAATGAATTTTTAAGAATATATGAAAAAAATAGGAATCAAAATTTTTGTTATAGGTTTTCTATTTTTGATATTATAGGGTATTATTAATTTCTCTAACCTTGAATTTTGTGTTTTGAAGCAGACGGTTTTGGCTGATTCAAATAGCAAAAAGTCATGTTTATATGTAATCTTTCCAGGGGCACTTTTATTATTTGTTGTTTTCTTTTTCACAAGTTCAATATACTCACAAAGCTACAAAGAGGTATGAATTTGACTTTGACTTTGACCGAGTAAAATTTGTGTTCTTCCAAATTTCTAAATGGTTGGTTCATTGATCTTGTGTTATGCAGAAACTATCAAGCTTCAAAAATGGTGTACTTGGTGGTTTTTTGTTTCGTTAAATAAGTAGTCATTTATTTTACTGATGGTCATTGTTTTTAACTAATAATATCATCATCAATTTAATTGTATTAATAATTATGGAACAGCTGCTCAAAAAGAATTAATTATGGAACATAATGTGTACGCAGGTGTTGTTTTATTAGATAGACACCTAAAAAAGCATGTTTTTCGAAGCATATAACTTAAGTAATGGTTTTTGGATTGTTATTAGCAGTGTTTTTTGAAGCATATAACATACTTAAGCATATTTTTGTACAATTTAAATCCCACTGTATTTTGCTAATTATCCTTTGGCGCCACTCTTTCAATTTGCAATTTATGAACACCCTATTGCTCAAGTGCTTGCATAACATGTTCTCACCCTACAGCTTCTTTGTCATACTTTTTGTAACATGTTGTTTTCCATTGATTTGGTAGGTCCTTTGATGACTCATCGTGTTACTGAGATGGACAAGACTGTCACCAAGCTTCAATTGAAGTACATAACAAACATAGTTGAGTACGACACAGAAGATGTAATTTGTCGTTTCAAGAGTTACATCCAGATAAGGACTAAAGATATTGATCACTAATGAAGATGGTGAAGATACAAATGTGACGTCTAACGTAGTATATGAGGAAGTATTTCGCAATGTGTGATGAAACTACATGCCAATGTACTAAAATTTTCATATTTCTTTTACCGAATTATTGATAGGATTACCGAATTTTCTTTTATAATATTTTCAGATTTTACACATTTTATGAAGTGTTTTATTTTGTCTACTATGGATTATCACCCTTTTTTTTTTACACCGTTACCAATTATATATTGCATTTTATTATTCGTATGTCAATCCCTTAACAGTAAACTAGGAATGGCAATGGGTACCCAATGGGTAGGGTACTATAGTTCCCATCCCCATACCTGCATTTGTAAAAAATACCCGTACCCGTGCCCGTACCCTCGTGGGCAACAACTTTAGTGCCCTTCCCCATACCCTATGGGTACCTAAGGGCCCATACCCGCACCCATTACCAGCACTTTAACTATGAAAAGACAATAAAAACATCATAATTGAAATAAAACTACGGTCCAAATTTTTTAAAATTAACTCAAAAAATAGTTCGAATCGTAGTATTTAGTGAAATAAAAAAAACATCTAAAATATCCCTAAAAAATTGTTCACCGGCATGATGGAGTTGTTATTATATTAAGTAGTTTTTTTGTTTAAGTTTAGGTATAGGCTTAAATAGCTAAATAAATTAATTAATTATACACAAAAAATAAATAAATTATTTATGATATTATATAAATATGTATATGCGGGGTTGCGGGCCTGGGCAGTATAGTACCCTTACCCGTGCCCATACCCATTAAAATTTGTGGGTATTACCCAGACCCGCGCCCAGACCCATGAAAGCGGGGTTTTACCCTACCCATTGTGGGTATTTTTTGCGGGTACCCATTGGGTCTAGGTCCAATTGTCATCCCTACAGTAAACACGTGCGACGCACGGGTCAACAATCTAGTTGTTTATATATTTGACCAATTTTTTTTCCCTTCTCGTCACCAAAACCTTAGTTTTTCTCCCTCATTCACCAAAGAGAGTGATTTAGGATCAAATTTTGACCCAAAATCACCTCTCTAACTCGTTTTTATCTTTCACTTTTATTGAAATAAGTGATTTTCACATCTATTTCGTTTTTTCTTTCGTGATTTTGTCGTCTTAGTGCGACATTGTTTTATTCGTCGTCTTTGTGCGGTGTTGTTTGTTTTTCTTGATTCGTTCAGGTATTTGTTCGGTTTAGATTGTTAGATCGGCTTAGATCCAGTACATATCTAATCGATGACTTTGGCGTCGTCAACGTTGCAGATCCGGAGACATGAATATTCCGGAGACTTGAATATAGTCATATGTGTATGTGTAGGCTTTTTTACTTTGTCATTTTGTTATTAATATGGATGTTGTGAGTTTGTTTCGCAGATTTATCTTTTTTGTTTTTACTTTTTAGCAAATTTGCATACACTACCAATTTGAAAGAATGAATATCATTTATTTTTAGTAAATAAAATAGATTTGACCAAATATACGTTTAAAAATGTTTTTTTGAGAAATTTTCCCTCGCTAGTAATAGTATTAGCATATCCATATTATGTATTTTTTTTCAAAATCATAATCAAATCTTTTATGAGTTTTATAGCCGATACACATGTGTTTTTTTTTTTAAATCTTCTTTAGAAAAAATCAACAAATTCAATATTTTTTACAAAATAAATTTAAAAAGAATAATATGATTTATTGTTAGATATTCGAATAATGAGACTTTTTGGATTGATGATCCAACACACCAAACACAAAGAGATTAAAAAGATTTAAAAATATTAAGAGATATTACTTTTATGAGTTTTATAGCCGATATACATGTATTTTTTCTTTAAAAAATCTTCTCTAATTTTTTTTTAACAAATTCAATATTTTATACAAAATAAATTTAAAAAGAACAATATGATTGATTGTTAGATATTTGAATAATGAGACTTTTTGGATTGATGATCCAACACACCAAACACAAAGAGATTAAAAAGATTTAAAAATATTAAGAGATATTACAGAGACAAAGAGACTAAATGATCAAAAAAATTGTTTGAATTCTTCATATTATCGTATCAATTTTTGTTTGAATAATTTTTGTATTTTATTTTTCCCAAACAAAATATCCTTTAAAAGAACATTTATATATATACTTTTTTTAAGATTGTTATGCATATTTTTTTTTTTTTTTTTACAAAAGTTTAAGATTGTTATGCATATTTTTTTTTTTTTTTTTTACAAAAGGATTGTTATGCATATTAATATGTTGATATTTTGAAAGTTGGTTACAAATTTAAGGTTTGAAATATCCCTCAAATTTTAGAGAAAAGAGATTATGTTAATCCAAAGTTCTGTTGAGTTAAGTAAAACGTATCAGGTATTGTTTTAATTGCATGTAAGCTTGGATAATCTTGATCTTGAATTAATTTTGAACTTATCTAAAATTACGAGTTTTACTTTTGATTTAGAAATTCAAGTATTACAAATTTTATTTAAACCAGGGATGAAAACATAATTTATATATTATTAAATATAAATTAAAAATATGAAGTTTGAATATATGATAAATCACGCACAATTGATTTTATCTCATTCTGATGTATTAAATATGACTTTCATTATACTAAAAAAATTATTTTCAGGTCATGCATATCAATCACCAAAAACACCACCAACCAACTAAATACATATCTTTACTAAAAAAAAACTAAATGTTTATCAATCTCCAAGAACACCACTAACTAATTACATACATTTTCCAAAAAATCTAACTACATACATGAATTTTAAATCCATTATTCTTAATTCTTCATGTATTAAATATGAATATTACAGTCATATATGTCATGTGAAAATGGATATTATATATGTTAACTAAAAATGCAAAATGACAGAAAACTATAACCCTTGTTACATTCTTTCAACAAAAAAAAAAAAAATAACCCTTGTTACAATTTTTTTTTTGGTAGATAGACGAGATGACAAAGCCGTCATAAACTCACACACACAAAGTGGAGGTATCGGGGTTCGAATCCCGGTCATGACGTTCGGCCTAACAATTTTGTCAGTTGAACTAGGACTTATGGGACATATACCCTTGTTACATTTATGCTAATGCACACCTTCTAAAATTAAAGTGTGTGTGTGTGTTAGCATTCCCCTATATATATATATATATATATATATATATATATATATATATATATATATATATATATATATATATATATATATATACACTATTAGTTATCAAGCAACTAATTTTTTTTTTGTCATGTATCCTAGTGGATAAAGCTCACACATTTTAATGTGGAGAAGTGGGGTGTCCGGGGTTCGAACCTCGACCCCTGCATATAATATGTAATATCCCTACCAACTGAGTTAAGCTCACGGGGATCAAGCAACTAATTTTTTAATGAGTCATCATATCAAATTTGTAACGTTCAATTTTTTGAATATAAATTAGTAGCGAAATTAATCAGGTTTACAAAAACAAAAAGACAAATTTTTTAATATATAAATAAAAGAATTAATATCGGTGGGTGCTGTTTTGAAATTTGGGTCATTCTTCTGCATCAATTTCGAACTCTTAGAACGCAGAACATAAATCAATCAAAATGAATCGCAAACTCAGGACAAACGTGTCCTCCAAGATAAACCTGAGAAACGAGTCACCATGTGACTCCTGCGTACTACCACTGGTTAGATTATATCAAAACAGACCTGAAGCCTTCTACCTCTTCTACTCCTATGGTTGCTGAGTTTGATTATCCTCCCATCTCTTCATCAACCAATGATGTTAGATGTTGATGAGCTCGCTGAGCTTCTGGCAAGTAATTGTAGCATAGAGGGAGGGATTTTAAGGCCAGCCACCACCCCCCACCACCCCTCTAGAGGAAGAGACTTCAAGGCAAGCCACCGCCCCTCCGGAGGAATGGACTTCAAGGCTGGTCACCGCCCCTCCGGATAAAGGGCCGCCAGACACCGCCCCTCCGGAGGAAAGGCCTACAAGACCAGTCACCCCCTCGAGTCGTCTTCGCTATCAGATTCTGAGGTTCACATTAGTGATTGAGGTCAAAAGCGGAAGTGGTCCAGAAAATATGTAGAGATTTAACTGCTGACCAAATTTTTTTCAATACAAATAGTGTGTCAATAATAATAAAAATAACATGTTAATGGTTGTCAAATTGGATGGATTTAGTGATTTGTGGGCCAAATTAATAAATGGTGATTTTTTTGGGTTTTGTCAAAAAAAAAATATCGATACTTTTTTTTATCAAGATTTTTTAGGAAGTTAATATGGGTACTTATGAATATATGTTTTTTTTTGGTGCATGTACATTGTTATTACTAATTTTTTTGAAGAAAAAAATATTCTTTCTTTTTTGTTTGAGGGAAAATATTATTTCTTTCATTTTAAAAAACGTGTGCTAAACCCCGTGCTCCGAACTCATGTTTAAATATGTGACTTATTTGTCCTCGTGAGCTTAGCTCAGTTGGTTGGGACAATGCATAAAATATGCAAGGTCTGGGGTTCAAACCTCGGCCACTACCAAAAAAAAAAATATGTGACTTATTTGTTACAGATTAAAAAAATGATTTTAAAATTTAATAATTTAATCCTTCAAAAAAAAAATCAATAATTTAAAGATTATGTTGATGAGATTATTTAAAAAAATAAAAAATAAAAAAAGATGAATCAATATTTAGTTTGTTTATCGGAATAAAAAATTACTTAAAAAAAGTTAGAAAGAGTGTTGAAAAAGACAGTTGGTTTTTTGTCAGTGCAACAAACAATTCACTCTCTCTCTTTATTCCGTATTGCGACTCTTTCACCTCTCTCTTCAAACCATCATAACCGACTCTCTCGCTTCAAACCATCGTAACTGAACCACTCACACAAACTATCTCCAATGCAGTTGGAATTGATGATTTATCGGTGTTCCAATGCAGTGATTCATGGATAAACAAACAGGAGAATTGATTTAAACGGTGAGTTAGAAAATAACAGCCTATACTTGGTGTTTGTGTAACGTTGTATAGCGTGTTCTCGCAGAAAAGTTACACGAAAAATGTCAAAATATCATGGTTTTATGATATTTAAAATATGTATTTTCATGAATTAAATTTTGATATGACTTATTTAAAAATCGGCCTTCAATTTACTTTAATATGAATATTTTTTTAGGATTTATTGTTGAAAGGATTTAAATAAAGAGGTCATAGGATTGTTTTATATGAGAATGATTTATGTGACTTGTTAATAAGTTCAAAGTTGATCTAAAAGAAAAGATGTGCATAGTCTGTTGCTAAACTCACAATGGACTTGTTCTTAGCATAAAAAAATTGTTTAAGCATTGTTGAATGTCTACCTTATTCCAATTGCAAAATTTGGAGACAAGAATAGAAATATAAACATCAATGACATATCAATATATGTTTGTGTGTAAATATGTTGCATAAATACTTCTCTTCAAACTCATCTTGTTTGTTTAGAATCCCTTTTAAGCATGATAACTTGAAAGATAAGTGCCTAAGAGAACTCACACGTGCACACTTACAAATAAATTTAATCATATAGTTTTTTTTTTGTTACAAGGGATAAAGGAAAGAAACATAAACAAAAAACAGGAACAAAAGAAGAGAAAACTGCCTAAACAGGCAAACAATTAATCCCTAAGAAAGAAGGTTCCGCATGCACCATTCCTACGCAGATTGCCCATTCAATTAGGCATGGACAAGTGGATAGTCAAAGCAGAATTTAAAGAAGCTCTTAGCATAGCTAAAAAAATCAACGCATTGGTTACCCTCCTGCAATGTGTGGAAGATTGACGTATTGTTGAATGATAACATATCCTTTATGTCTTGTATGAGAGCAACATAAGTGTGATAATTCATGGCTGGATCAGTGATGAGATGCAGAGAAGGGAGTCAATATAACACACGAATTCAGGAGTATCCATGTCTCGAGCCAGCAGTAAACCGTGGTAGATTGCAGAGAGCTCGGCTAGTATTATGTCTTCTGAATTAGGGATGAACCCAGAGTAACCGGAAAGGTAGAAACCTGCAGAATTTCTAATGAGACCTCCGAAGCTAGCTCGTTGTTGTGATCCTAGACAGCTCCCATCCACGTTGAGAATGGTGCACGAGTGATTGAAACAGTTCCACTTCATAAAACGCTCCGTTAGCAGCATCACCATTTAGAGAAAACATTTTTAATGACTTTTGTCGAGCTTTGAATGTTGAAAGAGAGTCGATTTAAAGATTAGACCTCATTGTTCGAACAAGCTGAATTGCGATGTCTCCAAGCCCACCAAATTCTCGCCAATGTATATTATCTAAAATTTGGCCTAAGGAGACTTACTATAGACTATAGAATAAGCTAACAGTCTCTTACAGTTTATTGTTTTCTTTGCATTCTAGTTACATATATCCTCTTATAAACTTTTAGTTACATTACTCTCAATTGGAAATTATATATTTTAATTCAATTCAATGACAAATGAGGAAATTATATAGTTTAATTCAATTTAATGACAAATTGTAGATGAAATTGCAATTAGAAATGCTATATCATCAATCATATGTTTTTTTATCAGCAACATGGAGCAATAAAACAAGGCAAATGTTAACTTGTGCCCTCAAGGGCACATGTTAAGGAACTTATTAAAGAAATATAAGTATGAAAAGTCGTGCATTCAACTTCTTAAAAGTCAAAATGTTATATTTTCCAATGCAAAGTTACTTCTTTTAGGTTCCTTAATATATGCCCTAAGGGCACAAGTTAACATGACCCATAAAACAAATGTATTGTAATGAAATCAAAACCCTATGAGTATAGGATTGATGGCAGCTAACTTTTGAGATTAATCCATTTATTTAGGGTGCCCCTAATATGGACCATTTTAAATAGATCCAACCATGAACTATGAAGCCCGGATACGTAGTAGGATACGGGTACGATACGATACGGGTACGCGGATACGCAAAATTTTTAAAATTTGGGATACGATACGGCTAAGATACGTTAACAAGATATTTATTCTAAAATTTATATGCATGTAAAATACTTAAAAAAAACATTGATTACTCTTCAATACTATATAATCATAAAAGTCACAATTTACAAAAAATAATACATGTAATCAAAATAAAAAATGTAAAGTTTTCGTATAAATCATATTCTATTTTCATTCATATGTTAGGATATCAACAAATGTATCAATAGAAGAACTCAAAACAAAGTTTGTTTAATATTGATTGATTGAATTTCCTCTCTCTTGTTACTTTCATCACCAAAAACATAATTTTTAATTGGTTAATGGAAAAGCAATTATAGTGATTCATATCTTAAATTGAATTATATACATATCCATTGAATTTTCACAACAGTCTCATTTTTTTACCATTCATTTTTTTTCTAGGATACGTCTCTAGGAAGTATCTTATAAGTATTTGTGTGTATCTGTCGAGTATCTTATAAGTATCCGATAAAATATATATTTTAAATTAAAATAAATAATTCCGATACTCCGTAGATACGGGTATCTTGAGTATCCGCGAATTATCGGTATCCGATACATATCTGACACGGGTACGACACCATTTTAGAGTATCCGAGCTTCATAGACCAGGAACCTCTTAACTTTAACATGTTATAGCAGGTCGTTTTTTTTATATCTTTTTTCCCTTTCGTTTTTCGTGTTACTCTTTCACACTCTTGACTCTCTAACTTTTACTTTATGAGAATCTCTCTCTTAACTTTTTATGTGCATAGAAAATGGCAATTCTTTTGAAGACAACGGAATCTCATTAATTATTACATGGTGTTGGAAGAAAGATGCTTAGATGAACTCACTAAGTCACACCCTTGACAGATCTAGTGATGGATGTTTCTAAGGAGGAAAAATGAAGTTTGAATGGGAAAGATTGGACTTTAGCAAGTGGGATTAAGTAGCCATGGAACAAAAAATTCCAATGTCCATGTCTTGTTGAACCAAGACTTTATTCAATCAGAAGTATCGTAAAACCCGTTAACTGATATTTGATTTTCAAAAACTCAGTAAGCAACTTCAGTTTGTTGACTAAAGAAATATTCACTTCAATGACTATGAACTTAATAAATCATCTGCTCCAACAAGAGGGCTCCAAAAAATAAAGCTTAAACTGAATTTGATTGGATTAATTATTGTTAGTCCTTTGGTTTAACATGACAGCAGCGGCACCTATATATTTAAACCAAAGAATCTATAACAGTTATAAATTAAGTCTAAAACATTGGCTTTATTAATAAGTTACTTGTCTGTGTTCTCAACTGCATTTTTAGCATTACCTTATAAATCCAGATGAACGATTCACTAACAAGTTGAAAACATGATTCTATACTAAAAAAGGCAGAGTAACCTTGGATAGGAAAACAAAAAAAACTAGTGTATCAGTACTCAACAGAGTGGCGAAAATAAAATCAAGTGCAACATGATTATCTATATGGTGATAGTCGTCTATAAAGTGACACAATTGTTCACCGAGAACTGCTTGTTTTCTGCTTGGCCTTCTCAATGAGGGGCTTCAACTGCTTCTTCTCAGCAAGAAGCTTAAGAAAGTTAAACAAAAAGGGTATGTAATTGTGCTTCCTACGAATATTTTCTGTCCTCCATTTTTTGAATTTCTCTTCCTCCATTAAGATCTTCTCAGTAGCAGCTTCAATCCCAGCATTCACTTCAGAGAGAGAATTGTTCAGCACATCATAACTGCTATTGTCCACCAGTCTCTCTGCCTTCGATGCAGACAGCTGCTGCAAAATCCGCTCCCTTCTCTTTTGAAGTTCCTTCAGCTCGGAAGTATACACCTCTTTCCTGTTCTTAACGATTGCAAGGAGATTAAACCTTATCTCATTCTGTGAATACCTTTCGATGCGTTCCTGGATCACAGGTTGCACCATCTTAAGCCATTCCATATCACCTTGCCCACCAGTACACTGGCCAAGGCTGATGGGACCCTCCTTCAATCCATCAAGCTCATACAATACTCCATCAACAGGTAGATAGCTTATAAAGTGGTAAACATCATCATCTTTGGTAGCAGCCTTTTGCTCTTCAGGGACAAAAGGTTCTGGTCTTGCAAAGCTATTATGGGCTGCACGTATGGGATCACTGTTATTGATAGCCAAACCTTTGAGCTCGGGAGGAAAGTTCTTGGTAAATTCTTTCAGTTTTGTCAACTCTGGACCAATGTCAACATCCGGTGAATTAAGAAGAATAGACAAGATTGCCTGGGTTGCACAAGCATTATTAATTACCTACAAATGAATCCATAAGATTAGTTAAACTAAAAAATTACACAGCAATGATGATTTTGATTTTTAATTCTTAAAAGAAAATAACCTGGCTTGCAAAAAATAAGTTAGGATTGGGATCTTTGATTACAGCACGTTCATCCTTTTCCCCTGGGCGCCATTTGAAAAGAAAAATTAATCCGTATACAGGCCTGCAATTGAGTGTGGAAACCCCATAGAGCAGACAAATGTTCACTAATTAAATATCACACAGATAACCATCATTAAAAGTTCAAGACCGACTGAGATAGTACACTGACCTAAGGCTATTGAGAGCATCGGGGTCCAATGAGTACAGTTCCTCTACCTGCCAAGACATATCTAGCATGTGGGTAACATATACTAAAAATTCTAACTGGACTAGGATAAAGAAAAACTAATTTCACAGAACCCTGATATTTACAGAGGTATTCTGGATCACAGAATGCATTCCATTGAAAAGGAAAAAAATTGTGCTAGTTGAACAATTAAAATCATAATTTTCTGATAGTTTTCTGATTTGGTTGTGACAATCCCAGATGGATCAAATTAGCTGTATTCTGAATCAGCAAGAAATAGCAATCAACGATGTGCTTAACTCATGCCCAGGAACTGCCACACACAAGCTTTTCTGGAAGGAGTGCCACATCCCCTTCCACATTTTCGAACTTGTTTACAGCAAGAAAATATGTATTGCCTTTTTGCTTTTTAATTTTTCTTTTACTTAAAAAAGTGTCACCTTTCATTTCCTATTTTCATACATTTATAACAAAACAATGAAAACAACATTTTATTTTTTAACTATTTCTTGGCAATTCTTTCAAAACAAGAAACAAAGTAAAAATAAGAGATATTTTAGTGATTTAAAACGAAAACAAGAAATACTTATGAACTGAAAACATTTTCTGAAATAAATCAAACAGTCCTTAATTTTCATTTTCTATCTACGGTTCCTGCTTGAAGGGGAGCTTTGGCACAACAATAATAGCTGTAGCTATGTGATGAAGAGGTCATGGCCTCATGGGAACCTCTTGTAAATCCAGGTAAAGCTGTCTACATACAACATATACATAACGGGTCCAACCTCACCATAGACTCCAGCATGGAAGGAGTCTTAGGAAACCCTACTTTTATCTATGGTTCATGCTTGCTTATCTGAAAAGGAAACCACCAGTCTATAGCAATGCTATGAGAAAAAAATTATATAATTTCACCACCTTCGTCCCTTTAGTTGAAAATTTAAATTTAGATACAGCAGAACAGATTCCTTCACTCCACCACTTTATGGATTTAATACAATATTACACTGGCATGCATCCTTTTATTGCAAAGAGTAAACCTTAAATTTGGTCCGTAAACTATCACTTCCTCTCTCATTTGGCCTCTGAGCTATAGAAATATAATAACAGCCCTAAACTATTCTCAATCTATCAAATAAGTCCATGAACTATAACTCTTTGTCCTATTTTGTAAGTAACCGAGGGACTAACTTGAAAGATTGAGAATAGTTTAGTGATTGTTTATCATTTTCGATAGTTCAAGGAACAAATAGTAGAGAGTGATATTTATGACCAAATTGAAGATTTACTCTTATTTAACTTCAAATACCACAGGACAATGTCTGAGGACTTTGTGTGAACACAGTGTATTGTGTTTTGTTAGAGAGGGGTTTCTGATGGTTCGTTTATAAAGACAAAGTGCATTTTATGTAATTATTTGGTGAATTTGATTAAATTGAAATGCTGGCATCTTCAAGGAAGTCTCTTTTCAACAAAAATTGTCGTGGATGGTTGTTTTACTTCTTAATTTTGGTGTTTTAAACATGACTGATTCAAGACGGTTACCACCTGAAAAGAGACTGAGCAGCCTTTGCCTGTCTTATTCCTAGTCACATCCTCTTTTATTCCAAATATATTTTAGAGGACATTTTACACTCTCCCTAGTAGTACACTCCCTCTTCCCTCTAACCGGATACTTACTTTCTTTAGGAATGTTATAATGCATCAGTCTCTGAAGACTTTCACAAAATCAGGCTTATAAATAACAAATTATAACACCTAGAAATGTTAAAAAAAAATGGTAATGTATGTTCATAAAAAATACCCCCCTGATAATGATTTCAAAAGTTCCAAATGAGCATGTCAAGCAAATTAAGACCCTGTTTGCGTAAACAGCTTATTTTTCAACTTATAGCATAAGCGCTTATCATGATAAGTGTGGTTATGTCAGGGGAGGATGCAATTCATGGCTAGGTGTGGCTATAGCCACACCAAAATTCTCCCAAAGTTTTTTTACATATCAAGAATGTCTATAAAAATGAAGTGTTAGAGGAAGTTGACGACTTATTTTGTCCCAATTAGCATTTGTTAGGATTATAAAAACTACTAAAAATGCTATTTTGAAAGAAATAGTATAGTCTTTAATTTCATTGAGCAATTTTTATTGACATTATTGTTTTAGCCACGTCAAAAATAAGTTATGCATAAGCTATTTTTTGTACAAAGATAAAACGAAGTTACATTGTTTTCATATAAGCTATAATCTGTTTTCATAAGCTATCTTGGAGAGCTTATGGAAACAGCTTATGAACATGTAGTAAGTTGTTTTAATAAGATCTCCCAAACAGTCAAACAAGTGGTTATGCATGTAGATAAGCTCAAATAAGTCAATCCAAACAGAACCTAAATATCCTAAAGAGGAAACAAAAGCTAAAAACAATGAGGGAAAAAGTTCAATAAAATTACCTGAACCCCTTTCACTTGCATTTGCTGAATAAGTTCAGTAAAAACACCTGGGGAGAAAGAGGGAAAAAAAAACATCAATGTAGCAATCAAAACCCTAAACACAACATTAATAATAATTTCAATTCAAAAAATTCAATGGGTATACCGGGATCGGATTCAATGGTGCACCAAGACATGATTCCAATTTGAACGAAGCAAGCTGCAAAAAAAAAAACACAAGCTTTAAGCAATTTTTTTTGTATGTCACCGACAAAGTTAATAAACAAAACCTGTTCCTAATCTTATCCTCGGAAACCATAAAAAACTCGGGTTGTGAAAGCACGAAAACGATGAAAAATAGAAAGAGTACCTTTGCGTTTTTCTGCTTCTGATTTCTCTGTGACTGCACTCCACTGTAATTCTATTATCTTCTCCCTCGAGGGTTTATACTTTAGACTAAAACTCTCAAATAATCTCTCACTTTATAAAATAAAACACTCTCAAATACATTATGAATATTTTAAAAAGATTTTTCACTCTATTAAATTGTCAAGTTATTAATCTATAAATTTAATCATTTATTATGAATTGGATCATTATATTTTAACAACTTAATATAGTTCTCGTGAGCTTAACTTAGTTGGTTGGACAATGCATAAAAATATGCAAGATCCGGGGTTCAAACTCCGGCCACTACCAAAAACAACTTAATATCGATTTCATAATTTACATGTATTAGTGTAGTAAAATAAGCAGAAAGACTAACACGTAAGAATGACAAAATAAGTTGAACCCGTCAACCATTTAACCCACTTTTTTAGCAGGGTGAGTTGAGATTTTGAACATGTCACTAATAGGGTGCTGCTCTGTCTAACCCGTAAAGAAACGGGGCGAGTAGTCTCGTTGAATCAAAATAAAATAAACTCTCTTTTTCACTTTTTTTATTTATAAATCACAATGAAATTTTCAACTTTCTCCTCCATATGATGCTGAAAGAAAATTCATGTAATTAATTATTTTGTTTTATGGGTTCAGCTTCGTATTTTTAGTAGTTAGTCAATCGATAACTCATCAAGTTTTTATTTTCAATGTCTTTGTCAAAAAAAAGTTTATTTTGGATGTCTTATTGATTCATTATAGATTTTTAGATGATGTAACTCATGAAGTTTTTATTTTGAATGATAACATGCATGATTTTAGCTGAGTCATTAGTTATATATTTATATTTTCTTAAATTTGCTTTAAATTTATATATTTTTACATTGTTTATGTGAAGTTTTTGATTGATAATTTAAGAAGAAAAAAATATGGCTCAACCTGCTGGTCCGCCATAAAAGGGGACGGGGAGAGATTTTCAACCATACGTTATCAGTTGGCCTGCTTCGCCCCTTTTAAGACCAGTTATTAACGTGGCGAGGTGGGTTGGCTCGTTTTGTCATCCATATGTGTGTAAGTGTCTGTCATTCCGCCAGCATCTATACTATATATAAAGAGAATACACGACTTTTTCCTTTCCTATTTTACTCGTAATTTAAATAGTTTTATTTATTATTTTATCCTTTTATGATATTATTCAAGTTAGTAATTAAGACAAAATCTCATTAAGATAGGAACTACCCCACTAAAACAGGAACATTATTGTTTATACTTATATATATATATATATATATATATATATATATATATATATATATAGAGGATGTATACTATGAGAATGAATATCTTATATGAGAATGATGAGAATGATCATCAACCATTAGATCATAAATAGATGGTTGAGATTTAAAAGTCATATATATACCTCACCTTATTATATCAATTCTCATAAACTCATTTCCCTTTTCATCTTCTTCTCCCCACAATCATAGCTAAACAAAATTAAATTCATATTCCAATCTAATTAAATCATCTTGAATGCATGGCCAAATAAATTTCATTGCAAAAACGTTACTGAAAGTTCATTTGTGTAGATAGGGATAAATCAATTTGTATGTAGGGATAAATCAATTAAACAGAATTAAAAAAATGGTATATACAAGTGAATTTGTGAGTCTTGCGAGATATATACAAGTGGATTTGTATATAGTGAATTAGTAAGCATATAAGAATTTGTATAATGAGATTGGGATAAATCAATTAAACTTAATTTAAAAATTGAAATTATTCAGGAGGGTGAGATCTAGGACATGAAGAAATGTTATAATGAATGAATCCAATGAGATAAGAGAGAAAGTAGAATTCGATTTGTTTTAGGGCGGAGAAGAAGAAAGAAGAATCAATCTTCATCGGAGATTGAACGGTAACCGTTGAAAAGAGAGGTGGTCATCGGAAGAGAGATGGTAGCATAAATCAGGATTTTCTTGAGAAGAAGATGAAAAAGGAAATGAATTTATTATGAGAATTATTATAATAAGGTATATATGTGACTTTTTAATTTCAACCATCTATTTATAATCCAATGGTTGATGATCATTCTCATCATTCTCATATAAGATAGTCATTCACATAATAAACATCCTCTATATATATATATATATATATATATATATATATATATATATATATATATATATATATATATATAGGGGGAGGATATATTGACTCCAAGAGTAACTTAAAAGAGTTACTCCAAATCTCCACCATTAATATTGTTTTAATCTAATGGCCCAAAATAAAATTAATTACACTAATGTGAGCTATATTGTAGGCTAAATCAATTCTAAAAAGCGTTCACCAACATCTCTTCACCAACATCTCTCCACGGCGTCTTCTCCTTGATTGTAAATTGAGGCTCTGTAATTTCTATTTTCTAATCCTTCATGGCTCGTTAACATCAGGAATTTACAAAATTGCATGAAAACATCTCGCCAATTTCTCAAAGATTTCCCAATCACAACTTTATAATTCTGAAATTATAATTGTTTCCTCTACTTTTATATGTGCATGATGCTTTCTTCTCCATTTATCAAAACTCCTTTTTTTAGAAGATTATTTCATCTTTTTTATTTTCGAGATCTTTCTCTAATGTTATAAAGCAAAGATTGCATCACATTCAAATTATCGATTCCATTCCCTGCCACTCATATCCCAAGCACTAAATCCACATTTTTTTTTCAACTAACATTTTTGAAATTAATCAATACTAGACACAAGAATTCCACGTTATTGAAAGAGAAGAAAAACCAAACTACTATTGAAATCTGAAAGAAAGAAATTGTACTGATTTTAAGAATCACAGAATCCTTATAGAATCAAAACTCATGGACAAGAACAGTCACGAAAAATTAAAGAGTGGCAATTAAAGAGGGATATTTGAGAATATGTTGGGGAAGGAAATCCAAAAGCGGATCACATGAGTGTCAATTAAAAGCCGTTAGATTTAAAAGATTGGAGGGTTAAGATTTGGAGTAAGTGTGTAGACTTACTCTTGGAGTCAATATATCCCTACTCATATATATATATATATATATATATATATATATATATATATATATATATATATATATATATATATATAAAGTGATTAAGGATTTTGTACTATTTTTTTATTATTTCAGTATCACATTAAACAAATTTTGCTATAATAGTGTTATATTGTTGTTGTCATTAAAATAGATAAGAATTTATATCATATTTGATGTATTTTTTGTGTCATCGAAAATGATAAACATGATTTCTTCGGTTTGTTGTCACAAACATTTATACATATATTTTTAATCAAAATTTCATAAAAATTTATTTATAATTTACAAATATCAGCGCAATAATTACTAAATTCTTTTTGGTGGGGGTCGAATAGATGAAATGGAAAGGAATAAATTAGCTAAGATGGGAGAAGATTGCAATGAGAAAGGAACATGATGGTATGAGTTTTTTGACATCTATGCAAATTTAATTTGGCTATGTGGGGGAATCAAGTTTGGAGGCTAGAAACCAACCAAAATACTATAGTAGCGTGAGTCTTCAAAGTTAGGTATTTTCTAAGGGTGATAAGATAATTACTGTCGTTTATGTAATGTAATGTAACTTTTGTTCGAATTTATTTAATACGCAACTTTATTCGAATTCACGATGAGTTTAATTATGCCTTTTTTCGATATTTTTTATTACGTAAATTTATTCGAATTTATTCAATACGCAATTTTTATTCTAATTCACGCTGAATTTATTGTAATTCATTTATTTACTTTATTCGAATTTATTAATTCAATACGCAATCGTAAAATAAATGCAACAATTAACAAAAATAAAGAAACAAAAATAATTGATATAAAATATCATTTTATTAATATAATTCTTATTACATTTACAATGGGGTAAAACTAAATCTGCGAAAAAATAAAAACCACTAGAAAACCTACCCCTAGCGTAAAACTAAAAGAAATTCATAAGAAAACCAGCTTTCATGTGGTAAAACTAAAAGAAAACCACCAGAAAACCGACCTTCTTGGGGTAAAACTAAATCTGCACATTTAATTTTACCCAATTTGGTTCTTTTCCCCAAGAAAGTTGCTAACTACTTATCTTTTCCCCAACATTCCCACTACTTATCAATCTTTCTCTTTTTACACCAAAATAAAGAAGAAAAAAAGAAGGAAAGGAAGAAGATTCATAGGAGAGAGTGAGGATGAGAGATGGTGTGAGGAAACGAGGAAGTTTAGAGGTGTATTTATAGGGGAAGATTGTAACACAAGTTATATCTACTATAAATATAGTCAAAAAACGTGAAAAAACTTAACAAAAACGTGCAAAACCAATTAAAATGCATTGAACAAATTCCAAAAAACGTGTGTTCTTGAGCTCTAATCACCAGCCAACTTGCGTGAGTTAACTCGCGAACAGACCAGTGGTGCGTGACTTAACTCACGCAAAGATTATAAGGTGCGTTAGTTAAATTAAGTTACGCTGCGTGACTTAACTAACGCATGGCCATTATTGGATTTTCAGATGGGTGCGAGCGAAAAGTGTAGGGGAAGAGCATAAATCTAATTGGTATTTGCTATATTGTTTGTGTGTGGCCTCGTATTCTTATTATTGCCCGACACTTTCTCGACCTCACCCCTGCTTGCTTCATCTTGCTCACGCCATCGCTTTACATGTTGCCAACCTAACAGTGTCTCGTGTGCTAACCGGACAACCACACAAGGTGGAGATTCGATATCGTTCTACAATTTATATTCCTACACTTTCAAATACCTAATAATAATAGCGTCATTGCAAACAAGCAGCGATTATGCTGTGATGAAGAATAAAGTAGCTGAAAAAACAATAAAATAATTTTAAATGAAGGGTAGACTTGGAAAAAATAAACAACCCAAAAGAGTATATACTTTATAAATTGTTATAAATATACGATATCAGTTTTTGTTTTCTTTAATATACGTAGCAATTTTAAACAAATATAACACAATTTGCGGTGTGATTTGGTTCAATTTTGAGGTTAAAAGTTATCTGAACCACAAGATAATAAAACATGCAGTTTGGTTCGGTTAACTTTTAGAATAAAATCAAAACCAAACCAAATCAATGTGGTTTGAATTAGATTGATTGGTGCGGTTATTTTTTTTGGAAAAAATATAATTTTTTTTCAACATTAAGATAAGTTTTTTTTTTTTTGAAGAAAACATTAAGAGCAAGTTAAAACCTAAAACACAACATAATTCTAACAATGTTTTAAATTTCATCCAACATTACAATTTCATTTTCACACAACAACTAAGATTAAATAAAAAATGCGGACAAATAGTAATCATATACTATCAGACTCTTTTATGATGATATTTTTGGGTGCATCTAGTTTCTTATCATTCCTTTTTTTTTTGGGCCCCTGGCGTTTTTTTGTCAAATATTGGCCTTCTATTAATATTATATCAAAAAATAAAAATTAATAAATTATTAAATTTAAAAATGCCAAATTATTTGTTTAACATAAAAAATGTCAAATAATAATAGCCCAAGTCTAAACCATTATTGATCGACTTGTTGAAGTGATTTTTAAAAAATGACAGTTTTTTGTACCAAAAAAATAAATAAAAAATGACAGTTTTTACAAGTAAAAAAGACAAAGGTTAAAGTAGCAAATTTACTATAGCTTGCGATTGCGGGTATCAGAAAGGAGAAAAGTCCAAATTAAACAAGTCAATATCGAAAGAATAATTCCTACACAATAAATTTATACAACTAAGTCTTTTGACGGAAAATCTATACATTTATATCTACTCTAAACCGTATATTTTTTTTAAGAAGCTAAAATAAAATACTCCCTCCGTTCCAAAATGAGTATCGTTTTAGCCAAAAAAAATTGTTTCAAAATGAATGTCGCTTTCAGTTTCCAATGCAATAATAACTTTTCTTTTCAATTGTACCCTTCAATTAATATTATGTTACACTACTTCCAAAGTATTATTTTTTCTTTAATGAAAAACAAACCAATAGTTGATTAGGTTAATTTGGTAAAATTGCTATGACATTTGACTACTTTATTCTATTCCTTGATCTGTGTGCAATTGGCTAAAGCGACA
Source organism: Medicago sativa (assembly GCF_051527215.1). Lineage (NCBI taxonomy): Eukaryota > Viridiplantae > Streptophyta > Magnoliopsida > Fabales > Fabaceae > Medicago > Medicago sativa. Next base: position 70,893,035 of record NC_140749.1, on the reverse strand, counting down.
CTCATTTTGAAACGGAGGGAGTAATATTAACCAAAACTTAGTCTCTTAAACATAAGGTGTGCTAGAAAAGAAAAAAAAATTGATATAGCCATAATGCAGACATGTTTAAAATACATAAGCTAAAATAAATTAAGTGATAACTGTCAAATATAAAAGAGGATTAAACCACCACATGTGATAATTAAAAGTAAAATTAGGTTGATTTGCCTTCAACCACGAGAAGGATTGGAGCCTAATTTTTTCTATAAGTTGAATGATTGAATTCCCCTTTTGTTAAAAAAAACTCTAGCATTCCTGTCACGCAAAATAATCCAAACGCAAGAAAGCCAAATTAAGTAAAAAATAGAACAAATGTTTTTTGAGAAGTCACCTAGTGATCAGAAAAGAAGCAAGTGATCATTTACTCGAGCTGGTGTAGCTGAAACCACTCCGAATCAATTATAAATTTTTGTCTAAAATAGTCACATGTCAAAAACAGATATCATATCCCTCTTGTGAGCCGCAACCTCCTGGGCAAAAAAACGTATTTGGTTGAAGAGTTATAGAGCCCAAGTGAAAATTAATTAGTCTTGCTAACAAATGTCCTTATAATATTCGTTAAAGGATTCAAAAATTGAAACTATTGATAACTTTTACGTAGAAAATTGTTTTCTGATATTCTAATGTGTTCAATAAACTAATGATAAGATAAAATTTCAACTTCAAACTTTTGCTCTAACCATATTTGTTAGCATTTTTTAACGGGTCATGTTAACTTGTGCCACAAGGGCACAAATTAAGGAGCTTAAAATGGATATTAAATATAAATTCTGGTGTATATTGAAAGTATAGCTTTTGCAACTTTTAAGACATTGAATGTACAAGTTCCAAAAAAACTTTATATATTTGTCTTCTTAACTTATGCCCCAAGGGCACAAGTTAACATTTTCCTTTTTTAAATTATAACATTTTCCTTTTTTAAATTATATTTAGACAAGGTAAGAAAATTTTATTCTGACACACGGAAAGACAGACACTAACGTGACGTGAGTAGTTATGATAATCTTTTCAAATTTTTATCTTTTATTAGATTAATCCTTTTCAACTTTTTTTAGTCAATGACTAAATTTGAGCACATGGTAATGTGCTATCGTGCATCACCCCACCAATAAATACTAGTTATATGACGATAATATTCCAAATTTCCAATAAAATTAATTGACGTGACGAATGGTGGCATAAAATACGGTTTATTTTGTTGCTACCGAATTAAATAAATTTAATTTCATTAAATTAATTTCTAAAGGTGGACCAAGAGGCAGAATACAGAAGGACCAAGAAGAAGTTAACAGTTTTGATCAGTTTGAGAGAAAAAGGTGTCTATGTGTGTGTTTTTTAAGGAACAAACAACGGAGGTTGTTTCAAAAAAAAAAAAAAAACAACCTTAATGTTTGCTATAAAAACAGAACAAAACACGTTTGATGATGTTTTGTTTCTGCACTCCGTGATTTTCGCTTCCCGCTCCTTTCGTCAACCAACTCTCTCTCTTATCTTTAAACAAAAGATACATTACATAAATAAGGTTTATTTTTTCATTTAAACCTTATGAATTTGAATTACGTTACGTTTATGTTATGATCATCTTTAATTCTTCTTCATTCTAATTCTACTATTAATAATAATTGCATGTTGCTTGTTTTGATTCAGAAACAACAAACAGAGTAATATTCATTCTGTTTTCTGAATTTTCCAATGCCAGATATCAAGTCATCACCTGCTAGGGTACGTAACCTCTTCTCTTCTTCCTTTCATTTTTCATAACCGTCTTGTTATTATGCAATGAATTTTTAAGAATATATGAAAAAAATAGGAATCAAAATTTTTGTTATAGGTTTTCTATTTTTGATATTATAGGGTATTATTAATTTCTCTAACCTTGAATTTTGTGTTTTGAAGCAGACGGTTTTGGCTGATTCAAATAGCAAAAAGTCATGTTTATATGTAATCTTTCCAGGGGCACTTTTATTATTTGTTGTTTTCTTTTTCACAAGTTCAATATACTCACAAAGCTACAAAGAGGTATGAATTTGACTTTGACTTTGACCGAGTAAAATTTGTGTTCTTCCAAATTTCTAAATGGTTGGTTCATTGATCTTGTGTTATGCAGAAACTATCAAGCTTCAAAAATGGTGTAGGTCAGAATGTGCATACTTATGATAGATGCAGGGTTTGTTTTCTCTTAATACTTTTGGTTTTGACTCGTGATAGTGTATTATTTTGGATGTTTAAGTTTGGTGCTTATATCTGTTTATCTTGTTTAGTAGAAGCAGTGCAGGCCTAGTGGAAGTGAAGCGTTACCTCAGGGTATAGTCTCGAGTACTTCGAGTTTGGAGCTGAGACCTTTATGGATGTCGAAGAATGGTCATCATTTTCAACTAAATGTGAGTTTCACTCACCCTTCACCACTCAAATTTCTGTCTATTGTTTGATCCATGAAGAAAAAACTTCTTAGAGTAGTTAGTGTAAGGAAATATCGTTTGAGTTGTTATTTGTGTTTCTTCTTTGGTCGTAATCCTCCGGTTCCCAAGAGGACTGATTGTTTCATCGCACCGTATTTAAAATCTTCATCACTATAACATATGGTTGCAGTTTCAACTATTACATGTGCTTTACAATTAACATTCTAATATAATAATTACTAGCCATTGTAGTCTTTTATAATTTGATTCTCATGTTTACTAATTGCTTACATTTGAGCAGGTTAAGGTAAAGCCATCAACCAGCTTGTTTGCGATGGCAGTTGGAATAAAGCAGAAAGATTTAGTTGACAAGATGGTCAAAAAGGTCCTTTAATGAGTTTTTTGGCCAGATTTCTCATTACTAATACTCTGTTTAATCCATGGATCATGACCCTCTTTCTACACCAAATTGCAGTTTCTAGCAAGTAATTTCACTGTGACGCTTTTCCATTATGATGGAAATGTTGACGAATGGAAGAAATTCAAATGGAATGATGATGTCGTTCATATAGCGGTAGTCGATCAAGGCAAATGGTAAGTGACAAAAACCTGAGTGATTTCAGTTTTCACATTCCATTCCCATATCCAATTTTTGAATATCACTTATCTTATATGTGAGCTTGTTTTCAATGATTAGGTGGTTTGCGAAGCGTTTCTTACATCCCGACATAGTTGCTGAGTATGATTATATTTTCCTTTGGGATGAGGACCTAGGAGTAGAAAACTTCCACCCTGAGAAGTATGTACAATACCTTTTTAGTTTTGCGTAATCACAATCATATAAAGTTTGGTTCCATCGGATTTTAATTTTCCAAAAACATTAAGGATTAGTGTTTGACATTTTTCCTTTATGATTTTAAAGGTATGTTTCTATTGTCAAAGAAGAAGGGCTTGAGATATCACAACCAGCACTTGATCCTAAAAAGTCGGAAGTTCATCATCAAATTACCGCACGTGGTAGGAGGTCAAAAGTGCACAGGTTATCCATAATTGCATTTCTGTATCTGATGAACATTAATGTTAATGTTACTATTCGATAGTACTCACATCTATGGTGTGCATACTTTTCGTTGTGCTCACAGGAGGACATTTAAAGCTGTTATTGATGGTAAAGGCTGTGATGGAAGTAGCACAGCTCCTCCTTGCACCGGGTAAATAATTAATTTTTGGCAATGACAATTCAATGTGGATTTCCCTTAATTTTATGCAGTTGAAGAAATATGAACTAATTTGTTTCAGATGGATAGAAATGATGGCCCCTGTTTTCTCAAGAGCTGCGTGGCGTTGTGTCTGGTACATGATTCAGGTACACCGTTTTGTTTCATCAGTGCGATTGCAAAAGCATTGTTTTGAAAACACATTTTTGTTCATCATTTGCGGTTTATTTTACAGAACGACTTGATCCATGCGTGGGGACTAGATATGCAGCTTGGCTACTGTTCTCAGGCAAGTTATATATATATATATATATATATATATGATCATTATCATTCGGTTCAATTTCATTATTTCACAACTTTGTTTTTTACGTGTTATGTTATGTTCTTCGTAATTTTGCTTTCAGTTTCATCTGGGGTTGTTAAATAGCGGTACTATAGTTTAGTAAAATCTGAACGAATAACTATTGTGTAACGGAATTTTAACAAACTGTTATTTTCTGTGATTCATGATTGACAAAACTTCTGACCTTGTTTATGTATGATCAATAGGGTGATCGAACAAAAAATGTTGGTGTTGTTGATGCCGAGTACATTATTCACTACAATCGTCCCACTCTTGGAGGCACAGATAACAAGACTACAGTAAAAAATGTAGAAATCTTTATCATAGATTTTAACTATGCAGAAATGCTTAAGTTTTCATAAGATTAAAATTTCATAAACTGAGACTTATAAACTGTTACTTGCATTGCAGGTTTCAGATTCATCTCAGGAAAAGGATCATAGAGTTGATGTAAGTCTTACTATGCTGTCACTATTTGTCAATTAATGTCACTTTCTGAATGTCTCTATGATAAAAGGACATTCATGTTGCTGGTCCAATACTACTAGTACTCATCCTCATTCATTGCAATTTAGAATCATTGTCAAATACAGCTAGATCATATTCTCTTTGAAAAAACTTGTCCTTTTGGGTGGCTTATGCTTAGTTTCTGTTTGATTGATTAATATTTTTTCCTGCAACTTCTAGAGTTTGGTGCAATTGCCAACACAAAATATAATCTTTTTAAGAGTTTGAGAATGACTTCTTACCCTTAATGAAAATGACTAATAGCTTATCCAATTAGCTTCCATATTTGAGATTCTTCTTCAAAAATGTGTCATACAATTATTAGTGAAAAATATCATTTTCTTTCTTATTTTAGTGTCTTGAGACATTATCTTAATAATAATTTCTTAATGATTTGGTTTGTGTGACTAATATATTATTTTGGAGGGGGTGCAGGTAAGGAGGCTTTCTTACAAGGAATTAGATATTTTCAAAAAACGTTGGGTCAAGGCAGTTAAGGAGGATAAATGTTGGGTGGATCCATTTCAATAGCAACATGTGTGCATGAATTGAAGTCATAGTTAAAGTGATGTACATTTTGTACAGAAAAAAACACATCATTTATCTGAAGTGAAGCAAATGCAACTCACAACTACAATACAACAATTGAGACAAAGACACTTTGGAGAGTCTCAAAGGGCATCATGGTATGGTTCAGTCAGTGAATTTTATCACATTTTTATTCAATAAGGTTTGAAGGGAAATAAAATAAGAGAATGTCGTAGATATGATTAGAGAGTAGTTAGAAGTGAGTTATTTAAGTTGTTTTTTCTTTGAGAAAATTTCTTTAAGGCACCTAATTATATTATTTAATAAATTAATTGATGTCAAGTTACTCAAAGTGCATTTGAAAATTGTTGGTTTCATTAGCTTATTTATTTAATATGTTCATATTTCTGTCTTGATTGTTACTCTATTCTCAATTTTTTTTTCTTCTCTTCATGATCCTCGCTTTGAGCCTCCTCCATTAGCATATTTTAGAGTATGAGTTGTGTTATTTTGACACAAATTTGACATTGAAATTCCATTTGTTACAAAAGTTACACCGCACCAATTGCATGATTGTACACATGTCTATTTTTTTACAATAAACTATTGGAGTATTTTTCAACCATATTATCAAAATGGTTGTACAAATATCATTTCTTTTATTAAAATACAATCCAAATAAATCGCGTAGAAATAGGGTGTCGATTATTTTTTAGATATTCAAATGTATTTATCTTCTTTTGCAAACATATTAAGAGAAGAAAACCTCTAAAAAAAAATTGATTAGAGAAGAGAAAGTCATAATCTCTTTCTCTCCGATGGAGGAGGAGGGTGATACGGCTGGGAAGGTCGTAGTGGCACATGGTTCTCATCCAATTATAGAGGATGTTGGGCTATGTTAGAAAAATAATGTTTAGTGCATGCCATTCTTTTTTATTAAATTAGAGTAGCTTTGCTGTCTAATCTTTTATAATATTTTTCCTTAATCACAATTGGCATAATCTATATATATTTCTTTTTGACAAATCTTGGCATAATCTATATTGTTGAGTACAAGTCTCGTATTGCAATTTTTTAATAGGGTATATGTTATGTAATGTATGTATGCTTCTTGCCATTCTTTTTTATTATTAAATTAGAGTAACACAATTGTTTCATCTTTTATAATTTTTTTTCCATTAATAACTCTTTGTATACTCGAATATTGAGTACACATTGCAAGTCTTGTGCTGACCAATATTTTTTAAGCAAATCATAATTTTGGTCCCGAGTGTAATGTCCTGTAAATGTAATATCCCGCCTGTCAGTATCGGAATATTACCAGTCGACCGTGCCAGAGGATTAAAGTTCATGGAAAGTAAGTGTAATGGAAAATATTTATTATGGAATGTCAGCTTATTACGAGTTAAGTATCAGAGTCGTATTAAACACGCTTAAGGCAAGGGTAATTTGGTAATTGCACACCAAAGAGATATTTATTTGATGTTTGGCCCAAAATATCTCACTTTCTCCTTTCCTTTCTCAGTCTAGGTTTTTGGGAAAGACTTTCCTTCTCCTTCTCTCTACTCCATCGCCACCCTCTCTTCCTTAAATCTTCCAAGACTTTGATGCCAACACTATCCATACTTGAGCAATATTTCTTCGAGATCATAGAGAAGTATGGAAGCTTGGGTTTTGTTTGAATCTCTCCTTCACCTCTCTAGAAACTCATTCCATCTCTTCCTCTCCATCTTATCAATTCCTCCGAGTTTGTAGAAGAGATGAATCAAGCATGAATTATGGTAACTTAGCAAGCAAGAAACATTTGAAGGAAAGGATTAAGGCAAGGTTTGGTTGAAAAGTCTAGAATCAAGGATGAAGCAAAAGCTAGGGTTTGAGCTTGATGCTTGAAAAATTGCAAGAAACTTGTTTAGGTGAGTTTTAGATAGTTTAACCTTCCTTTGGGTTGTGAAATTTTAGCAAGAAATCAAGATTTATGTTAGTTTAGGCATAAAGAGAATTTTAGTAGCCCAAAGCAATTCTTGTTGATTATGTGTTAGATTGCCATGAAATATGTTTATAAATGCCTATATATGTTTCTGGATGTTCATAGTGCATTGCAGGATCGAATTTGACGAGTTTTGGGTCAAAATTGCAAAATCAGCACCACAGACCCGAAGAAACTCGCTATTAGCGAAATTATTTCGCTAATAGCGAAATTTGCCTGAAGAAAGTCGCTCCAGGGTCGCTGATAGCGAAATCATCTGGACCAGCCAGCATGCTTTTGGCTTGTTGGCTCTTTGTGGGGTCGGTGGTGCATTCCGAAGCCTTTCTTTCGTAGTTTTACAACTTTATAACCCCAAAACAACATCTAAGCAATGCACATAACATCAATTGATCTTTGAATCAAGAATCATGGCAATCTTAGCATGTACATCAAGGAAGAATAAGAGAGATTAAGCCGAATTACTCGGGTAGCGATGAACTAAGAGGGGAACTAAATGTAGAGCCTTGACATAGCTTGTCAAGAACTAGAATAGTATGTAAGAAATAGAATGTTAGACATGAGTTTTATGCTTGATTAGATGCGAAGTGATATAGATTGTCCCCTTCGTATAGAAGCTAGAGTGCCATACGAGTATGGCAAGACGTGAATTGATTAGATATCTCTTCACATAGAAAGTTAAGCAAGCATATAGTTTACCTCTAATAGGATCGTTTAAGGATCCGAGGTAGAAGAGTTAGCAAGTTTAGATCTAATACTCATGCATGTATAGACCAAGACTTTAATAATGACGTAGGTGTCATGTCCCTTGTGGTTCACACTAGGTTGGCTCAGGGGGTTTCCACTAGAGGAAATGGGGTTAGCCGTAAGGATCCCGCACGCCACTGAGGGAGTGCCGTTGGTTATACCTTAGATAGGTTTCCATCAGTTAGATAGGGATTGTGCTCGGGTTTACTCCGCCCGGGGCTTTTCGTAAAATGAACTCAGATAATTATTTGTTTGTTAAACGCTAACCTAATGAATTTGACTATGCATATTTATTAGACATGTTTATTATATGTCGTAGAGCCTTGGCATAGATCGTCAAGAACTAGTAAGATAGCAAGATAGAATATGTTGTTAGACACAACGTATTTATGCAATAAAGCAAGTAGAGAAAGATATGCCGAAGACGATCTTAGGTTTCCCCTAATCGTCCGGTCTAGAGTCGTGTCATGATTATGTTATGCTTAGGCCTCGATACGTAAAGCGTATTCTTGGCAATGCGGTTTTAGATTCCCCTTAACCGCTATGACACGTTTAAGAAGTGAAGCCTATAACAAGGTAAGAAGAATCTTATGACGGCCCTAGTATGCACGACCGTCTAAGTATGCAAGTCCCCACACACGTATAATCAACCGGCAGGTTGTATTGTAGACACGTGGTGACCGTAGGTTTCCCCCGAGGTTACCTATAGCCTAGGATTAGGTGGAACTCACTGAGACATTATGTCTCATCCCAATCCTTATTTGTTTCAGATAAACAAGTTGGTTGGCGAGCTAGTAGCCGAATGGATGTCTCAGCAAGTGTTCGTTCGTACCCGCTGCAGGATGTTATGGACATGCAAGGATGCATTTATTATACTCTAGAAAAGTAGAGTTGTAATCTTTTTGTACGAACGTATTTGGTTGTATAATATATTCATTCGAAGTTTTATTGTTGTAAATTTTTAATGTATCCAGTACTAAACTAACGCACATGCTAAACTTTCTAGATACGTTTAGTATGAGTGTTACAGTAAATATCTGGATCAATCAAAAACACTATTTATTCCCCCATTTAATACTTTATTAGTCTTGATCGTTCCTGACATTAAAACAAAATGTTAAATTATTCAAATTTGTTGACATGACTGGTGTGTTTGGATCCATGGATAGATTAAAGAAAGAAAGGCTAGGGAAAGAAAGGTTGTGGATACAGTACCTTTCCACCCTTTGGCAACACATAAAAAAGGTGTGGAAAGAAAGTTTTGAGGTGGGACCCACGCTCAAAACCTTTCCACACATCCATGAACGGAAACATGCAAAAGGCACCAATTTCATGAGAAAAGTCCAAAATAGCCTTGATTATATTATTAGCATTGTGCCATTTTTTAAGGCATTAAAACATTGCAACGTTGCATCATGTACAAGCATACTAGGCAATTTATGATTTTGACACATACTTTACAAAAAAATTCTCCCAGCGTAAAAAAAAATTTAAATTGTTATATCTAAATTAAAATATATTTTAATATGCAGATAAAATATTTAATTTAAAATGACATGTAGCTAATACTTTTCAAGGATGTAATTGTCCTTTTACAAATATACACATTATTCTTTCCTTCCACTTTCTATTCACTTTCTTTTATACCAAACAACCACAAAAATCTTCTTACTTTCCATTATCATTCTTTCCTTATACTTTCATTCCTTTCACTTTCTTTCCTTAAACATTCTTCTGCAAACCAAACATACCCGACAAGTCTTGATGCTAGTAGGCTTCTTGATGTGTCCTCAAGGACTAACATGAAAGTAAAAGAGAAAAAATGTGTTATTTTAAGAAAGAGAAATGATATTTGTACACCATTTTGCTACAACTTTTGTACAACTTTCTCTCTCATACTCAGATTATGTTTTTATTCTCTCTCTTCCTTTTTTTCTCTCTATTATTTTTGACCAATAAGAAGAGAGAACAATAAAATTGTCTTAAAGGTTGTACCAAAATGGTTGTCAAAATATCACTACTCTTTAAGAAAATTGTTCTTCTCCCATACGAAACTGCTCACTCTCATACAAACTAACGGAAATACCTCCACATTTTTTTTGAAGGAACCCCCACGTAACTTAAGTCACGTTGAACTTCAACGTGAGTTAACTAACGCTCATTACAGGTCAACGTGAGTTAACTCACGATGTCTTCCGATATAGTACCAAAACATCATTAATTGCATACAATCAAGTCATTAACGAACCGTAATCAATACACACTCATAATTGATCAAAATTACACCATTTCAACAACATAATCACATATAATCGATCCAAATTACACAAATTCGTCGTTAATCAACACAATTACATAATCACACATAAACAATCAAAATTACACAAATTCGTCGTTAATCACACATAATCACTTAATCACACATAAACGAACTAAATTACACAAATTCGTCGTTAAATACACAAAATCACATAATCACACATAAACGATCCGAATTACACAAATTCGTTGTTAAATACACAATCCACAAATTCATTAAAATCCAACATTACAGACACAAATTCGAACACATTACACTATTACACATTAATAAATATTATACTTCAATGGATCGGACCCAAAGATGTAAACTATTATTTAATGGAATAACAAGTATGAGAATAAAACCAAATGAAAGATAAAATAAATAGTTGAATAATTAGAGACCAAAAAATGTGAACGATAATTGGCGTGGGGGTAAACCGAAATTTGCTCAAATTACAGGAGGCGAAAGTACTATAAATTTTGTAATTTGATGCCATGAAGGTCCAAAACCAAAAAATCTTCAATTTACAAAGACGGAATCTAAAAAAAAATTATTTACAGAGGAAACCGAAAATAACCTATATTACTGAGATAAAACTATCAAAGCCACGAAAGAATAATGCAAAGACTAATTATGAAACACATGTGACATGACCAATTATTATAGTCTTGTCACATTGATACATATGACCAATTATGAAACAAATAGCCAAACAAGGTTAAAAATTCAGTAGGTTTGCTGTTTGCAGCTAAGGTAAGGCTTGATTCACCTATATAATTCTCACCCCACCTTATATAATACTACATCTGTACTCAAATAAAAGAATTTCCTGAGATTTTTCCTTGTTCATTTTTATTGGACCTCTTTCAAGTTTTCAATTGTATTTTTTTATTTTTACAATCAAACTCCTAACTATATTATGTCTTTTTCTGCAGCCTACAATAAAATAATATGATCAAAACATAAACTTATTATATCATTTGAAGAATTAAACTTGTAAAATAATATTAATTGCCAACAAACTTAATACAACAACTATCATTTTTTTTTAATTATAGTGACTTAATCAACGAGATAATACTATATTAGGGACAAATGTAGCACCTGAATTAATATATGGAAAATGCTATTTATCTAGAAAAATAGCATCAAGAATTTTTCAAGACACATGTGGCAAATTTTAATTGCATGGTTTATTTGTCCACTCCCTATTTTTCAGCCACACCTCCTTGAATTGTGGCAAATAGTGCATTGTGATTGGTTGCTCTTTATTCTTGAAGAATTCTTGATGTTTTTTTTTTCTAGAGATATAGCATTGCTCTTAATATATTGTTTGAAAGGTAAACAATGGTGAAGGCCAATATTCTTGAATTGACAATAAGAATGGATGCAACTTAGGAAGTTGAAAACAACTAATGATGACAACCAAAGCAATTACAAGTCTTAGGGATAAAGGAACAGAAGCCAAAAGGCTTATTTGGAAGGTTACATGTGAAGACATAGCAACAAGGAGAGGCCAAGCACAACCCTCTGGCACCACCACAGCAGGTGCACATTGCACATATCTGGAAAGCACCCAATTTCCTCCTGCCTTCATTCATCATCATCATCATGTGCATGGTATCTGCAGCTCCATTTACCTCCTAATCATGGAAAATTATACATTTTAAATGTTTTTATAAAATTTATTTGAATTTTGGGGTGTGGGGAGAAAAAAGAGAAGAAAACTCACATTCACATTGGGTGAAAAAATGGACAAAATCATGAGAGATATGATGAGGCCACGAGTAGAAGTAGGCATCTTGGTAAGTGTTTCTTTGGTTGGTGCTTGTTATGGAGAGTGAAGGTTTTTTATTTGTTAACTGAAAATTGAAGTACTAACAGCTAGCTTTGCAGATTCTTGAGTTGGAATCTGAAAAGGACCGAAGAGGAAGCATAAGGACAATGGTTTCCTTTGAAATCAGAGACCATGGAAAGTGACCCCTCTTGTCTCCATTCTTTCTTGCCTTATTGTTGGCATAAAAATTCTAATGCATTTTGTTAAAAATTAAGGGATAAATATCTCATTGACTTACGCGGTTGACATGGTGCTCCTTTTTAGGTCTTAAGTTTGAATCCTCTTAATCCTAACAATTTATGCATTGGACCAATCGATACAAAGTTTTACCCTGACTTTAATTGACACCCCTAGTGACCCCCTTTATTCTCTCAACTCACTCAATACTTTTTACTCTCCAAAGTGTTTTCCATGTGTTTCCCAACCCTAGATCCTCACCACAAATCCTCAACCCAAAACCCCTTTGAGTTCTCTCTTTGGTGGTGTCGGCTCTCACCCAAAAATCTTGCAAAGAAGCACTCTACACAAGAACCATGAACTTTGTGTTTTCTCTCATTGTCTCTCATTCTTATTTCCAAGAATATCTCCTTGTCAGATCTGTCTAAATTGCCTCGCAAATGCACTAAATCGCCTAGTGATTTTGGCATAATCGTCTTAGAGTGCCAAAAAAACCTAATTTTATTTATTTATTTTGAGATTTTAAGACACACAACACCAACTGTGTTTGAGAAACTTGACACAAACTAAACTAACGCTTCACATGTGAGTTGTAATGACAAAAAGAAAATAACCTCCTACACTCCTTAACGATGAAAACCACAATTATAAATTACTAAGTGTTTAACAATGATGATAATGAAATTTAAATTTATATAATATTACAGTGAAATATTAATAACTAATGATTGAACATTTTCTTTTACCTTTAATTTGCAATAAGAGAAAATCGGTACTATCTTTGTTCTTGGACGTTTTCGTTTAGATGTCACTTTCGTTTTGACTAGTAGTGTAGATTGTCGGTTATACACTGGTTTTTGTCCTCTAATCAGTTCTCTTTATCACAACTTCGTCCAATTATGTATTTCCGTCGGTACATGGTCATATTTAAAGTGTTTGTATTGCATATATATATTCACGTGAAGAACTAACTCCTGTTTAACCACCAACAAGATTGGATGTAACCGAACTAAATTCATAAAAAATGGCGAACTAAAGTTCAAGTATGGGGAGAAATATGCACATTTAGTTTGGAATATAGAAATGTTACAAATGATTAAATTTAATATCATCTAATAAAAAAAATTTCTAAGACATTTTGTCAAGTGAGAAGGTTTTGCATGGTCACAAACTTTAAGGGCACAAATAAAAGAGAAAAAGTAGAAAAATGAATCTATTAAATATTATATATTTATAAAATAATTAAATGATACATAATTTTATGTGTGTATTAAATTTTTTTTAGTTGTAGCCAACAAATACCATCTTTAATAGGATAGTCTTCCCTTTACTTAATAGGTATCACGTTGAGGAGAAAGAAAAAAAAAAGAGTATTATTGACATGAGATGCTACAGCAAGACATTTCTCTCTATGTGGGACCATGTTTTTAATATTTTTGAATATTAAAAATGCAAAGATATATAATTATTGAGATAATATAAAATTATTAGTATCCTTGTGAGCACAACTCAGTTGACAGAGATAATGTATAATATATGTAGATGCTGAGGTTTAAATTCGGACACCTCACTTATTCACCTTAAATGTGAATCCCTACCCTAGCCATCAGACTACTAAAAAAAATATAAAATTATTATTGTTACCCATTTAATAGTAAAAAAAACTAATGTGTTGGTTTGAAAAAAATTGAGTGTTTACTAAATACTACTCCCTCCGTTTCAAAATGAGTGTCGCTTTAGGCTTTGGCACACAGATTAAGAAATAGAATGAAATAATCATTGGATATAACGCTTTTACTAAACTGCCCTTACTTTATAAGAAAAAGACAAAATTTAAGTTGCGTTGAAAATTGTGTGAGAGAAAAGTTGGAGAGGGTAAAGTTGGAAGAAAAAAATTAAAGTTGTATTGGAAATGTAAAGCGACACTCATTTTGAAACAAATTTTTTTGGCTAAAGCGACACTCATTTTGAAACGGAGGGAGTATTATTAAAAATTTATAAATAAATGATATATACACAGAATATACACGTGAGTGTGTACTTAAAAATGAGTTTTTTCACCAATTTTTTTTTTTGAATCGGCAAATATTATTAACCAACGAGCCCGTACAAGATGCACTAATAAGCTCGGGTGGAGGAAAAAAAACAAAGAAGGGAAAATCGGTTGTCGTACATACACCGGCTTGAACAAAAACCCCTTTAAAAAACCACCCATAAAATAAAGTAACAAACCACACCTAACCTAGGCAGCTAGAATACTACTCCCTCCGTTTCAAAATGATTGTCGCTTTAGCCAAAAAAATTTGTTTCAAAATGAATGTCGCTTTCAGTTTCCAATGCAATAATAACTTTTTCTTTTCAATTGTACCCTCCAATTAATATTCTGCACACTACTTCCAAAGTATTACTTTTAAAACTAACCAATAGTTAATGAGGATAATTTGGTAAAATAACCATTCTCTTTCTCTTAATCATTACATTTCTTAATATGTATGTAAACATCTAAAACGACACTCATTTTGAAACAGATAACCAGCATGCTTCTCTATTGTCAAAGTTGACGGAAAAATTGAACGACTTATCTTGATTTCTTATCATACTCTCGAAGTCAACAAAAAATCACTGACAACATCCTGTCAAGTTAATTTCTTGTCATGCAAAGTCTTACTAGTTTGAAAAATCCTTGACACACTTGCAAAAAATCAAAATGATTTGTTGTCAAAATTTAAACATTCTTTCTTCTTTAATAATAAAAAGGTAATACGTGCCCCCGAAACTTTCGTTAAAAAAATTTAAAAAGAGAATTTTACATTAAAAAGAACAATTTTTATATTTTTGAAAAGTTGACTATACACATGTCAATAAAAAAATTGATTCTTTAACGGGTCTCAGGGGCATATAACTTGCCTAACTCTACTTTTTAGATTTATCTTCATTTATTTTCCAATTTGGTAGGGGAAAAAAGGAAAATGTTAGATATCAAGAATGAATTTTTTTGATGAATTCAAGAATGACATGGCAGAATAATCACCCTTAGATTTTAATCTTATTTATTAAAGTTTCATAAAAAAAAATACATAACACCCACCACCCCATGATTTCCGGCCAGGCTGAGATTTTATTGGCTAACATTAATTTCGGGACAATTTCTTGATAAAATCTTTCTTGATAAATAACATTACTCAAAAAATACCCTTAGCAATGGTAGAATTATATCAAGTATGACAAAAATGATAGTACTTTTTAAAGCCTCCGTTAAAAATTTGAATTCCAACTAAAATTACAAGTATTTATACACATATACTGCTGCTGAAAAACGGGCTCTATACATACAAAGTACACAAACCACTAACCAAAATGTATTGAAAAATTAGAAGCTTTGAAATACTGAATTTACAGATTATTCATTTCTCCACTGACCCTAACAAAATTGTAAATTCCAAACGATTCATTTCAAAGAAACATCATCCACCTTCATCAGTGTCATCATCATCATCATCATCATCATCAGAAGGAATGTGTTTTGTCTCTGATATTGAAAGCTCCTAGGCTTCGCTGAACTTGACTCAACAAGTAATGCAGCGTTTGCCAACAAATATCCTAATAGATGCCTATCAATGGTGTTGGCGGAAGGAGATGCATATATATTATAGCTGAAAATTCCCATTGGGTGGTTAAACTTGTAACTAGGTCCAAATCTGCATATGCCGTTGCGCGAATAGAAGATACACAAAGGCTCTTCCTGTAGGAGATGGGATTGGATACTTCCTCTATCAGATTCTACTTTTAATTCAATCAAAACACTTAACAATTAAAAAAAGAGCTTAATTTTGATACACTGTCATTGTAAAAAGTTTTGTACTGTATGCAAATAACAACTAATCAATCATATGTATGACTTTACAAGTAGTTACGGAACTCACAAGACGTAAAGGAAGGCCTGTGAGACTCAAGAGAGTCAGGAGGATCAGGAATTTGCCTATTAATTACGCGAGTGGTAGAACCGACAGACTGCCAAACTTACAATCTCCCGTCTTCATGTAGAATCGGCATTCAGGCTGACCGGGTCTATCGGGAAATATGTACTCCTCTGTGATGGACTGGCTGGGGGAGTAGAGATTGATGTCATTCATCCCATTTGACCCTGCAAAATATTATTTAATTTCATTAACTAAGATGTATACATATTGCAACACAGGTTCTAGTAGTTACATGCCATGTTCCATGATTACTGAAGTAAATTAAAGGATCGATTCGTCACCAATGCTGCACGGTATCTGTTAGAATATTGGTTATAGGTAATTACAAGTTATTTCATACACTTGAATGATATACTTTTGTATCTTAATGATAGGAAAACCAGCATTGCAAAATGCATTTTCTTCCACTAGAATCACCTTCGATCCTGAAATTGATGAAACAAAGGAACTAAGGAAAATGTATATATATATATATATATATATATATATTTTAATATAACATTTTTATTAAATTATAATATTATTGACAAATATTTTTTATTACAACTTTCTTATAGCAAATACAAATTCTCCTGCATCGGGATTGATCCAGTTACCAGATCCTTCTCGCATGCCTGTAAATGAGGAGTTTCTCAAACTTACTCCTAGGACCACTATCAAGAAGTTGAAGAATGTTAATAAGGTTTTTTGTTTTATTAGCGATCTATTTTGATAAAGTTTGTACGCCTTTTAGTATAATGTTATTTTGTATGGTGATGCAGGGCTCATCTTTTATTGTCTTGGGAACAATAAGTGAGATTATTGATGGGGATGGATGGTGGTACACCGCTTGCTCATGCAACAAAAAAGTGTATGCTGATTCTAACATGTACTTTTGTAAAAAGTGTGATCATCATGTTGTGCATGTCACACGTAGGTATATGCTAACTTAAATTTGTTGAGATTTTTAATCAGCGTAAAACGACATCCTTAAGTTTGTTATTAACACATCCAACTGTTTGATGAACGTTCAAAATCAAGA
The DNA here is from genome assembly GCF_051527215.1 of Medicago sativa. Lineage (NCBI taxonomy): Eukaryota > Viridiplantae > Streptophyta > Magnoliopsida > Fabales > Fabaceae > Medicago > Medicago sativa. The sequence goes on along the minus strand of NC_140749.1, from coordinate 70,875,948 downwards.
GTCGAGTGGTTGATAACAGCAGAAGTGCACTTTTTGTTTTATTTGATCGAGATGTTTCTGGATTGCTTAATAAATCATGTTCTGACATTATCGAGTCCAACAACATTGTCATATGTATTTTTTCAACCTATTTTATTTACTTTGGAAATGTATAATTGTACACAAATAATAATAATAACAAATGTATGATACTTTTATTCTTACGATATTTTAGCAGGGTGATCCATCTCATGATTTACCCAATGAGATTATACAATTGGTTGGTACCAAGTTATTATTTAAGGTTGACGTGAGTGTTAGATTCAACTCTAGGTATGAGATTAGCTATCGTTATCGTGTTATGAAGCTTAGCAACGATCCAAACATCCTTTTAAAGTTTAAAAAAGTTGAGACACTCGAGGTATCGTAACACTCTAATTGTTTGAAACAATTTTTGTGGACATTAGTTTCCTTAATGTAATACAACATTGTAATTTTTATTGTTTGTGTGCATGTTTAAACAAATAAGATGATTTGGTTGAACTTGCAATTCATAGCCGGTATGCTTCGAAGACAGTTTGTCTCGAGAAAGACAATGTTGTCATGGTATTTAATAACTATTTGAAGTTTATTTTATTTGATTTTTTGGAAGAAAAGTAAATGACAGTTGTGATTATAATATATACTTATTTTACTATAAATTGACATATTTTTTATTGAAGGACTTAATGGACAAGTTTTCTGAAATAAGTCCCACAACTCCATCATCTATGGACCCGAAAGGTGTTATTGAATTAGATTGTGAATCATTTGCACCTCATAAGAAGAGAATCTTACCAACAAATGAAGATTGTGGAACAACTGACACAATTGTTCAACCGGTTAAAAAGATTGTGAAGATAGAGAAATAGTGTCTTCAAGTGACTTTGTTTTATCGCGTTCAAGTTGTTTGTCCATTATGTCAATGTTCCATGTCTGTTCTTAACGTACCAAAATAAGGTCCATGTCATTGACAATGGAATTACTATTTTCAATTGAATAAATCAATATTGTTCCATGTATTGATCCTTCAATAAAAAAATATTTCAATTTTCATATTAATTTACAATTTACTTCTGTCTTAAACTTTACATAAATTCTAAAATATATATAAAAATTAAAGACCGTTTTTTATTTCTACCTTCTAGGCCAGATATGTAACTCAAGACCACCAAAGCAATCTTGACCCAAAATATACCTTCTTTTTGTCAAAAGACCCGCACTAAGACATCAAACCACCAAGTGTGAACGACGAGACCGTGTTGTGAAACAAGTCACGGGGTGCAGCACCAGTAACTATGAACGAGCCCAAATCGACCGGTGGCAACGTGGGCACCAAATCGACTCTATCCTCATCTGTGAAGTGGTGCAACAGTGAAGCGACCACACCACTCACACGACAACTAAATGATGACCTTGAAGGAGAGGACACAACATGGAAAGTAGTGGACGGCGGCTAGGGTTTTGTGTTTGACAGAGACAAGTGAAAAAAGAGAACTCCCATAATATATTAATTATTCATAGTGTTTTTATATTTTAAACATAATTGTAGTTTTGGCCACTATTTTATCATTCTCACAAAAATAATTATATCTTTATAAATTTTAACTTTTTAATTTTCAATAAACGATGATTTATTCATTCAATTTTAAATATGAGGATAAAGTACTACATAATGTCAAAATTCTGGAATGAAATCAAACTAAAAAAATCAAATAATATCTAAAAAACTTATTTATATGTAAAATTCATTAAAAGAAATTAAATAAAATGTATCCCGTGCTTGGCACGGGACGTTACACTAGTACCAAACATGGGAATAAATGATTCCCATCTTAGATTCCTGGGAATCTAATTTATAGAGGTGAAACAATAATGGGCATCTTATTCCTGGGTATTTTTAAAAAATTGTGTTTGGTAAATAATTGTCATATTCATGGGAATTGTTTGTGATAGTGGATATATGGGTAGTTATTTCAATTTTATTACTATTTACATGGGAATCTTTTATTCCCAGCCACTTTCTTTGGGAATAAAATCATGGGTAAGTGGAAGTTATTTTTTTCCTAGGAATTCTTTATTCCCGGGAGTTATTTTTTTAACTTTGTAACAAACATAGGAATCTATAATTCCAACCTCCACGTTCCTGGGAATAATTTTTTAAACCAGGAAACAAACACTTGTTTTATATAACATAGTTATATTTTAATATATAGATCAAGGATATACTTTATTTTTTGAGTTTAAAGGTGGTGAAACATCGGTTCTAACCAATGAAAACACTCGAAACTGTCACATCATATTAATAAATAAAAAATAGAAAACAATTGTGATGCTATGTAACCGCCTTCTCCCACTTCTTAGTGTTTTCAATAGGTTCTCTATGTAAAGTTGTTTTGAACCGGTGTTTTAAAAGCTGGACAGACCATCGAACCAACAAGGTTATGAGTTCAAGGGTTCATTGGTTGAACCATGGTTCCTTGGTTGAACTGCATCACCAAACCGAAAAAAATTGAAGAGAAATTCTTACATGAACTCTTACTTAAGAGATCATTCTTACACCCAACCAATTAAAATCAAACATCTCATTAAAATAATAAAAATAATTAATATCATAATTTTTTCTCATTATTTTTAATATTTCTCTCTCCTTTTTCCACTTTCTTTAACCAACAAAACCACCCACCACCATTTATGTTTCCATTTCTTTAATTAAAATCATATTTTTTTAAAGTTAATAGCATGTGTCATATTTTTATTGGTTGGGGGTAAGAATAATCTCTTAGGTAAGAGTTCATGCAAGAATATCTCAAATTGAATGATTCAGTTGCATAAACCAAACCGCAGTGTAGTGCTTCCAACTCCTCGATGGTTAAGAATGGTGGTGACTCCTCCAACATCCAATCAAAATCATCATCTTCAAGTGTTTTAAAGTTGATAGGGTAGTAATTTTGCTAAAAAGAAGCCATTTATACTGGCAAGCCATTAATACAAAACCAGAGTGGCATTTAGATGCGAACATGTTGACATTGAGAAAGAAACATGACAAAATTGACGTTGACATGTTTGAAATAGAAACAAAATTAACTTGCATTAAAAGAACTATATATGCTCTAGTTTTTTAGTAACAACGGAACATCTATTCATAGGGACAAAAAGAAGTATATCTATTCTATATCTGATAAGTAAAAATATGCTATATATGTTTCTCTTTCTCCTACACCATATTTGGATTAGAGTATTTCATTACTGTCTTTTTAATTACAAAAGAATATTATCCATAATAAGATTTTAGTTACAAATTATGGCAAATGATACTCATACATTAAATAGTAAGAGAGGAAATATCTTTTTTTGAAAGGGATCGATATTTTCACTATGTGTGCGGTTTCGTGCATGAGAAGAGAACAACAAATCCTTCAAACTTGAATTACCTACGAGTATGGGAATATGAAGATCCAACAGGTCATCTTTTTATCGAAGATCTTATCCTCTGATAGTAATCTTCATAAGATTCTCTGGAAGGATATTGTTTGAATAAGAACTGCATTTTCCAACGAACCTTAATCTAGAAGTTTGAATCCAAAGACACCGTGCAAATAATACAATTTTACATGTCATATTTGTACAGACTATACAAAATCATACAAGTGATCCAACGAATCTTTACCTAAACCTTATATCATGTTTCATTTGCTCTTTTTCTCAATGGCTACATTCTTCAAGGTGTACAAAAGGAACATCACTCCTATTGAAAAATTGTTGGAAAATGTCAATGCCAATGCGGGCAACGCCAATATGTTGAGATGTTGAATGCATGCATAAGAAGAAGTTAGATCATGTAGTTCAAGTGTCAAATGTTGAAATAGCTGAAGCTAAAGGAGTCTATGTGCTTAAAAACACAAAGTGTGTTATAGTGACAAGTAATCTTATGTTATTTTCCGCATATTTTTCGGTGATTTTAGTTATGGTTTGAAGGTGATAAAAACATAGGGGGTTGAATTGTGTTGGCTTTTTCAAAACTTTACTGAGTGTTTGCACTGGTCAGAGTCTGAGTCAAGTTCAGAATCTAAGGAGTACCCAAAAACTGTTTGCAGCAGATTAGATAAATACAAAGATGAGAGAAAGAGAGAGCAGGCACAATTTCCATTATAATCGCAACTGATTACAAATTGCTCGAGGACACAACCAAGAGACTTTCAATGCTCAACCACATAAACAAGAGACTTCCAAATGCTCAATCACAAATGAAAGAGACTTCTAAAAGATTACAAATAAAATATTTGTTATTACACTTGATATACAATCAAAGGTGTAAACAATACAAACCAGAACAAACTCTAATACTTAGAATTTCTAACATACAAACTTTGATATGAAATTCTTAAGTGTTTATGCGCTTTTTGATTTGACATAGTAAAGGAACAATTAAAAAAACAGAGTCTTGTTAAATTTTTCAAGTCTTTAGCTCCATATATAGGCAAGGATTTAAGAGACGTTGGAGAAGAGTGTCAGCACATTAAGAGTCGTTGAGAAGCATAAAATCAAAGATGTTAGGCCATTTCCTGATATGGATAATGTCATTGATTTGACATTTGAAATTCCTTTGCTGAGACTCGAATTATCCGTTAATTCTCTTTGTCCTTGAAGTTCTTTGTTTGTTTCTACACGTGGTGAGAGAAGACAAATTGTACTATCAGAGTCTTGATAGAGACAACTACAGAAGAGGACAAATCTAATGTGGATTATGAGTTCCTATGGATCTTCTATTCTTCAGAGTTTGGAGGTCTTCAGAGTCTAATGCAGATCTTCAGCTTCTGAGTTCCTTTCTTCTCATCCAAGGCGTTAACTTCTGGTTGACCTTTCTTCAGATCTTCTATCATTGTCTTTCAACTTCTCTTGTGCTTTTGATGCTCTTATACATGTTTAGACTTTGTTTAATTTTAATCTATGGTCCTGCACACTTGAACATATATTAGCATATCCAACTGTTCTTCAATAATTTGTTATCATCAAAACTCTAGAGGGATTGTACGAACCAATTTTGTTCCAACATGGTTTGACCCAAATTAGAAGAGTTTTAAAACAATTGCATATGGTTTATAGGATATTTTACAATGTTTTCGTATTGAGTCATGTAACCACTCAACTACTTGTCCATTATGGGAGTTAAGTGCAACGTGATAACCAGCTAAATTTTCGGTTATCAGTGAACAACAAAAAATTAGTTGAGCACCATAACTTTAGAGAAATAGCCAAAGATTTTAAGAAAATGTTATGTGAAGAAGAGAGAAAATGATGTGAGTAAAAGTTTGTAGAATCTATTCACAACAATGATAGAATATGAAAAAATGTCAATCTAAGAATATATTATGGCATTAGGTTTATTAGAAATAGAGATTGTAAAAGGTTGTTCATAGGCAAGATAAATAAAATGAAAACGCCATGAACATGTATCTAGGAATTCATTGTATATTATATCTTATGAGAGTCGAATCATGTTTTCATTGCGCACTTGCATTTATATAGGATTGAATTGTAATGTCCTCTCTAGAGGAGTGTAATTCTAGCAATCTCCGGTTTTGTATCAGCCAGATACAAAATCAGTCTTTTGATTGTAATTGGCCCAATAATGGAAACAAACTTTTACTCAAAAGAGGTCTAAAGAGACATTAAACACTTGACTTCTCAAAGGACTCAGTTAAGGTCTTTTTGAAGTCAGACGGTAAGTTGCAAAAGATGTGGGAATCAGATACCTTGTTGAAAATCCAGTAAATATTGCACTGGCATAAAATAGAGTGATTGTAATTGATTGACTATAATGGATTAATTATTTGAATGTATTTAAGCATAATTACTCTTAAGAGGGGACTAGAGGTAGCAGCTAAGTTGAATGTGAACTAGTATAAACATAATGTATGTTTCTCTCTGCTCTCATTTACTTGAACATTTTATTTATGATTTAAATCAAAGTTAATTTTGTATTATAATGGATTTAAATGATATTTGAGCTTTGGCAAAACATTGGGATCCTAAAATACCAAAGATTATCACTAAGATAAACCACACAAGTGATTTAGACATCATATATTCACTCAAAACTTTAAGGCTTAAATGCTCTTTTAGTCCTTAAGAATTTAACATGTATCGCTTCGATCCCTTAACTAAAAAAAATATGATTGTTTGAGTACTTTAAGGTTTTTTTTTAGTATCGTTTTGGTCCTTTCCGTTAGGGTTTAAAAAGAAGTTAACTCCTGGACACGTGTCACCTTGTCATGGGTCTGAGATTTTCTTTTTTACAAAAAAATAAAATATTTTTTTACAAAAATTCCCAAAGCCAATGTCAAAGTGACACGTGTCACATTGTCATTGGTTCTGGGAATTTCTATTTTACAAAAAAAATTAAAAAAAAAATTTGGAAAAAAAATTCTCAGAGTCAATGACAAGGTGACACGTGTCCACACTTAACGTTTTTTTATTAAACCTAACGGAAACCTAACATAAGGGACCAAAACGAGACTAAAAAAACTTAAGTACTCAAACAATCTTTTTTTTAGTTAAGGGGCCAAAGCCATACCTGTTAAATACTTAAGGGACCAAAAGAGCATTTAAGCCAAACTTTAAAGCATTATGTACATGAGTCTCCTCACTTATATACAACTCAACATATATTATTTTATTTTTATCAAATATGAGACTCTTTGCTCACACTTCACACAATAACAACATATAACGTAATATTGATTTTGTGCCACTGTCTCTTCTTCCTCAAAAGCTTACCACACCTAGATTTTGTGTGTGTGTCTCTCTCTCACACACACACACACATTGTTCTTCGTGTTATAGAAAAATATAGAGGAATAACTGAATCAAATAATTTTCTAGCCAAAAATTGTAACTTAAAACAACAATGGCACTAGACTAAGTACCTTAAATGAAATAACAAATACTAAACTTAAAGCCAATTGAAATGTTTAATTGTTGAGTAAATATGTAAATAAAAGACAACATTATGTAGCCTAAATATCATTCGGTGTCAGGAACATCTGTAGCTTCCTGATCAGCTGGGGAAGCACCCATGAAAGGAAAGACTTGAGCAGCAACAATACCATTTCCACCAACCTGAAGAAAATCCCCACCATATGGTACAATGTGAAATGGTGGTAATAGTGGTGATATCGGAAATACAGGAAGTGAAATTGACCCATTGATATTAGGTCCAACTTGAGTTGTGGTAATAGGAAATGGTGGTAATGGTGGTGATATCGGAAATACAGGAAGCGGAACTGACCCATTGATATTATGTCCAACTTGAGTTGCAGTCATAGGAAATGGTGGTAATGGTGGTGATATCGGAAATACAGGAAGCGGAATTGGCCCGTTGATATTTGGTCCAACCTGATTTGTATCAATAGGAGTTGAAGCACGATGTTCTAGAAAATTTTGTTCACTTATGGGTCTGTAAGGTTGCATCATGGTGTTACCTACCATGTTTAATAAAGGCCGCGTCATGGTATTAGGCCAACCGTAATTCATACCATAAGGTATATAGCCATATTGGTGAAAAGGAGGGAGAGGGTGAACCATAGGCAATGCAGATGGTGGTGATGGTGGTGGCAGCATGTTAGCATTTCTACGAACTCCAGATGCATTAATATTTCTCGAGTATGTTGGTCTTTTTTTGTCAATGACAGGTCCGTGGGTATGTTTTCCATCATACGTAACAAGTACATATTTTGGATCTTTAGCATCCCTTTCCACTTGTTTTTTAATGTCACAATTGTGTGTTGCGCATCTGTAGTACCCCCTACCATTCACACAATATTAAATAATTAGGAATCAAAACATATTCATATATATGATGCATGATACATTGATACTAATACATTTATGTAAATGGACAATGTTTAGATAATGATAAGAAACTTTGTAACTATTTAAAACACACACACACATGCATAATTAAAATTATAGTGAAAGCCGCTTAAAATAAAATGATAAAGTTTGATGAATAAAATGATAAATTAGATACATAAACATGTGTGTATAACCACAAATTCAATATCAAATTCTAGGCAAGTTTTACGATAAATCACTTATCGGAAGAAATAAATTGTTGCCCAATACTTGAAAATCATCTCTAAATCTAACAATGATTGATGTTGGTTCAACATGGTGATGTTGTAAAGTTTGATAAAATAAAATTAAAATTGTAAAAATATCAAAAACAAGGAAAAACATATATATGGTTTCCCATGTTTTCATCAAACCGTCAATGATCATTATGTCATTGGCTTAGTTGTGGAAATAAAGAGAATTGTAAGCTTCTACTTCTAAACAACAGCAGTGTGCATCATCATTGGTGTTATAGAGATTTTTCAAGTACTATTGCATGATGTCTTGCATCATATTTTCCTCCTCTCTCTATATATACACCAAGGCCAGGAGTGAATGAAAAAGAAAAACATTTATCAATATACACATACTTGCATTAGCACATATAAAAGAGGTAAATAATTACCTACGATTGTTAGGATTTCCTTTGATCTCTTTGCATCCGTACTTGCGCCAACAATAACCATCATCCAAAATGTCTTCATCGCTTTCAACTCGGATCACTATTTTTTGCCCGACATCTGTCATGGGGCAAGGTGGTTTATAGTTTTCAGAGAAGTCCCTCTTTCTCTTCCTGAATTGCAAAATAATTGAGCAAAAAAAAAGTTAACCTTTATTTATTAGCAACAATGTTTGTAAGTGTGTGCGCACGCGTGTCTATATATATTCACACTATCAAAGTGATTATAAAACCTTTGTGGACAAGATCCACTAGCACCACCATCATCATATTGCAGCAACATCATTCCTCCAATGGCAGTTGCTTCATCATCCGCAGGTGTATCTGAAACTTGATCATCAGTTGGTACATTTGTTTCTTTATCATCAGTTGTACTATCTTCTTTGGCATGCACTGCTTCAGAAAAGTTCATTGGCATCTTCCCTTTCCTAGCCCTTAGAATTTCAGCATTTTTCACCACTACATTTGCATCATTTTGCACATGGTCTTGTTCTTCTTCTGCACCATGTCCTTGATCAGGTGGTGTTGGGGATGAGAAATTCAACACTGGTTGTTGAACTTCAGTTTCAGCTTGAAGTTTTGCATCTCCTCTTGTTGCCACATGGCAATCATCAGCAGAAGCCTAATGAATTTGATTCAATTACACACACGTATATTTTTAGTGAATCATAATTAATTATTTCATAAGCATTCATGTAATAATTATAATTTAAATGATATGTATCATAATTTAAATTAATTGAATCTAATAAATAAATCATTCCATGTTGGTGTAAAACTATTTGCATTGCATTATATGCCTATGAAACTATAAAAACAAAAATATTTTTACATACAAAAATAAATTATAATTAAAAAATTAGATAAGAAAATAAAGAATAATAATTTTATTACATTATTATAATAAATACATGTTAGATTGAATTAAAGGTCTGATTAGGAATATGTTTGTCGAGTTTAAATGTTTCAAGTTCTAAGTTGTATTAGTGCTAAAATGGAAAATAAAAATATTCCTAATGAGAAATAATGGTGCATTGCAATGAGAACTTTTAATAACCACACAAGCGGAGAGGTGAAAAATGATGTGAATTTGGATTCGTTTATATTGGATAATAATTAATGTGAAAATATATTTTGATATAATGTAAATAATAAAAAGTGACATTATTTAAAAAAAAAGGGTACAATTTTTTATCATCTTCATTCAAGATTTAAAATGGCTTTTCAATTAAATTCGGCTTAAAAAGTTCAATAAGAAGATCTACTTTGTATTACATTTTTATTTATATGAAAATGAACCAGTAGCAACCACGGCCGTGTATGCATGCACACACGACAATGTGTATACATACGTATTTTAAAAATTAGTTATTTAATTGAACAATGAATGACATCAAGTAACTGAGCTTAACTTTAAAAAAAAAATCGAGCTTCAATTTAATTTAAAATGATCAATCATTAGTTTTATTTTCATCAAAAAATAAAAAAGGATAAAATTATGATCAAAACAGTTTAATTGAAGTGTAAAATTAAAAGAGAAAAATGTTAGATCAAAAATTAATATTACATATAGTATAGATAAACTAAATAAAAATTGTATGAAATTTTTTATATTTTTTAAAAGTTAATCATTATATGATTGTCTCAATATATATTTTGTAAATACATGATCTTGATCATCATCTTTACATGTATTAGCGTAAAAAGAGTATATAAATACCTCGGAATAACCAGAAGAAGGAGGAGATTCATTTAAATCGATCAAATCTCTTCTCTTCCTTTGTTTAGCAGAGCAACCAACTCCAGTGCTCGATACTTGATTTTCATTGTTGTTGTTGTTATTGGTGTTGGTGTTGTTGTTTTCCATGATATTAGACATATGTGTGTGGGGAGGAATTGAAAAAACTAAAACAAATAAAATTTGTCTTTACTTTATTTTCGTAATGAAAATGAACTCAGTGACAAGGGTTTTTAAGGAAGTGAAAAGGGAAGAGGAGGTCCCAAACAACTGTATCATAAGGAGTGACAACTGTATAACATTAATTAAAAAATCCACCCTTCTTATTTTCTTTAAATAAACTATAATTAAATTAAAATAATATTAAATTTATTTTTTAAAGAAAAATATATTAAATAATTGTATTTAAGGTAATGTGTGTCTAATTAAATACATATTTTCCATTTTCATACCATAAATAATGACATTATATTGAATTTGTATTGGTGTCTCACATTGTCAAGGTTCATAGGATATTGAATGTATATAGTCAACCAATTAAAGATCTAGTATCATTTAATATTTCAAACTTTTATCATTGTCTTGTACTCGACCAATTAATGATGACAAGGCGTAAATTAGACCCAAAATTCATACTATTGGTGAAGTCTTGCATTGTCAAGGTTTCTGAAATGTTGGATGTATATATGTGATTGACATCCTCGTTCCTTAAGTTAATTTTTAAGCGTAAAATTCAAGTTAATGTAACAATAAAGTGTTTGTCTATCACTAAGAGGGGTAAAAAAAATCTTCTAAATTACTCTCTCTGCCCCCAAATTATATGACCATTATCTGTGTCAACTTTTCGATTCTTAGGAGAAGGATGCCCTTGTAATTCAAAGTTCGACTGTGAGTTAAATATAGAGTAAATTACAATCCCCTCCCCTCAAAGATGCTTGAATTACACCCCCCCCCCCCCCCCCCCCCCCCTCTTATGTTAAAATATACACCCACCTCCTTTGAAAAGTAAAATTTATGCTTCCTTCCCTTATAAGATACTTGAATTACAACCCCCTCCCTTAATAATTACATATGCACTACACTTTAATCTATTTTAACATAAATAAATATTTTTATGATATATATATATATATATATATATATATATATATTAATTTTAAACCACCATTTAAGAAAAATTAATTTATTTCTTTATAATTTCTTCTTTCCCCAACCAATAATTATTCATGTTATTTAAGTAAGGTAGTTTTGATTTTAATATAAATTTTATATATAATTAAGGTTAGCATTTTGAATGGTCAATGATTTTTATAATAAAAAATACTTTTAACACACTGGTTTTATTAATTTATTAGTTTAAATTAATGAGTCAACCACCAAATTTATAAAAAATCAATATGAATTTGGACTTATTTGAAATGATTTGACCAATACAATTTTGTTTTTGTTTTTGGTATAATCAGTGAGAAAAACAAAAAATATTAAAACCAATGAATTTTTTAAATTTTTTTTGACAAAATGAATTTTTTTTAATGTTTTGTCAAAAGGTAGAATATATCATGTAGTCTTATAAAGTACATGTTTGTAACAAGATAATTTTCACGTTTTTTTTAACAGATTTATCCTTTTAGTTTTTAAAAGTGTACATCCTCTGATTACTATTATAAGCAAAAATTTATATTTTAAGTTTATTTAATAATGATGTATATGGTTTTTATTATAGACTACATACAACATTTAACAAATGAATCTTTTGTCAAAAAAAAATTAATCTAAAATATTAATTTTTGCTTATAATAATGACCAAAAAGTGTTTGTCGTTGACCTTTTCAGCAAATTATGTTAAAAAAAATTATATGTGACTATATAACGTGTTTACCACATCCTACATCTACATCCATCAATTCCTATGACCGATATACATAAAAAAATAATGTGTTGTGATCTTAATTTTTTTACCACACGATTTATGTGTCTAGATAAACATAGACAAAGTTTGACAATAGTTAATTAATATATATAAGGTACATGGTTCAAACCTCAGCCACCACTAAAAAACGTAGATAAAGTTTTAGAACATGTAGCTTAGTCACAATGCTTCATATTTGTAAACTTAGGATGGGCTAAACATGTCATTCCTATCCCACGATATAAATAACGATTAAGTTTTTTTTTTAATAAATTTGTTTGCAAAGTTAACTATGTACATTTTTACGAACTAAAATGAATAATTTTTAATTTTTCTTTGAAGAACTAATGGGCTACAAGCCTACAAATATATATAATTTAAAGGATATTTGACTTTTTGTCAAATATACCATGATAGAAAATTGTGAGTCATTAAGTATATCTTTTAATGACACCAAAAAAAAAGTATATCTTTTAATGTTAAAAAAACACTTAAAACAAGGGATTTGGGGATTTTTTTTGTGGTGGCCGATGTTCGAACCCCAGACCTTGCATATTTTATGCATTGTCTATATCAACTGAGTTAAACTCACGAGGACAACTATTTGGGGATTTTAAAAACACTTAAAACAAGGGTAATGTAAGTTCTTTAGAGTCTAAAAGTTACAATTAAATAACTTAAAGACCTAAGTGTTATGAAAAATACTTAAAAACTAACTTGTTACAATTAAATTATTTAAAGGACGTAAGTGGCACAAAAAAACTTAAAATACCAACATATTATAATTAAATAACTTAAAGATCTCTTGTGTAATTTAACTTAAAGGGTAATACTGCACCAATTTAAGACATGTCATATTTTCCTTAAAAAGCACACCAATTTTTTATTGTCACAACGATTTTTCTTTTTCCCAAGTTACCATTTACACTACTCCAATCATCATTATCTATTAGAATCAAACACAAATGAAAGGATATTTTTAACAATCTTTATTGTTTTCTTTAAAAAAAACTTTTATAGTTTGGCATTCTTGGTAAAATGGTTCTTAAAAAAGAATTTCAGTAAAAAATAAATAAAATAAGGAAATTCAGACAAATATGACAAGCAATATGTTCTTAGCAAATTTGCTAATTAATTTGGCCTGTATCTTTTTAAATCATAAAAATATTACTTTTTAAAATTAATACCCTATATAGAATAATTATTTTTCTTAGGGGAGAATACCCATTTTATTGACATAACAAAGATTATATAATAAATTAATTAAAAAAATATTATATAATAAATATTAAATATTAAGATCGAGTATATGTTGTGTAAGTTCAATTGTAAGAGCTTAGTCCTCGTGAGCTTAGCTCAGTTGGTATGGACAATGCATAATATATGCAAGGTCCGGGGTTCAAACCCCGGCCACCACCAAAAAAATTGTAAGAGCTTAAACTTGTAATTTAAGGTGATTTGTAAGAGCTTAAACTTGTAATTTAATGTGACTAAATCAAAATTTTCTTAGAGACAATTATAAAATAGTCATAATGAGTGCTACAGTAATTTCCTCTTTCCCAATTTTTTATGTATGTTTTTTAATTAATTATTTGTTGTAGATTTCCTCTTTCCCAATTTTTTATGTATGTTTTTTAATTAATTATTTGTTGTAGTAATACCTTAGATATTACTCCCTTTGAATCTAATTGTTACAATTTGTCAAAAAACAAATCTAATTGTTACAAGAAATAATTGTTGTATATTTATTTTAAAATGGGAAAATGGAGTTATTTACTGAAGTGACACTAATAACTCTTTTACAATTATTTCTGAAGTGATTCAAACTTTGTCATTGAGGTTATAAAGTCAAACCCTTACCATCGAGTGATCACCTCATGAAAAAATATTTTCTTATTAATACATAAAAATAGTAAAAATTATTTCTAATAATTTAAGATATTATAGATTACGTAATATTTTTATAACCTAAAAATATATTGATTAAAGTTATGTAAAAAAATCCTAAAACTACAATGAAATAATATGAAAACTAAATGAATACTTTAACAAGTTGTTTTATAAAATAGACACTCTAAACTAAGCGAATGAGTGATCGACATGACGTGGTCATAGTAGATTTAGATTTAGTTTACGTCATGAATAAGTCATTTATCACTTATGCAACTGACATTTGGGTTTAAATTTAGAGTCACCTTTGTACAATATAATAAACTTCCATTTCCCATGCTAAACCCCACTATTTGGGGTTGTTGTCTTTGAATTTTTATGACTTTTTGTAAGTTGATTTTATGTTATTCCACAAGTTTATGTGATGTTTTTTATGCTTCTGTTTTGAATTGATTTTTTTTACCCGTATAGATAATGTGATGAAACATTTATTTTATTAGTAAATAAAGTAAAAACAACATGAATTATCTTAATCCTTAAAAAAAACATGAGTTATTTTAAAAAAAATAAAAAAAAAGGTTTAATTTGTATACACCTAAAATATATATTTACACGTGCATCTAGTCGAATCATATTATGTGGATATTTGTGGAGATATTTAGAAACTAACCTAAGAAAGTTACATTATGTTTTTCTTAAGGAAAAGTGACAGTGTGTTGTGGTTTGATTAGATGTATATTTGAAAGAAAAAAAATTACAGTTGATATAAATTATCTCTTTAAAAGTTAGAGCAAAGATGAATAAATTCAATTACAAAAAGAAATACTAACAAAATTAAATGAACAGTTTATTTTCAATTTGGGAGAGGTATTAAATACACCTCGTGTACTTCTTTTTCTTTTGAAGAAGTCAAATTAATCCACCGAAATTGACATATCGGAGAGAATCAAACCTAAAACCTTGAGAAGAACACACTTCACGATCCCAAATCAATACTATCAGATCAATCCAAGTGTGTTGACACCTCAGAACCTTAAAGTGAATGGTAATTTGCTTAACTTTTTTACCTGAATAATTTTGTTGGTTGTGCATCACAAATACTTAATGGGATTGGCATTATTAAAAAGAGTATATTGTTAATCTCTTGTTTGCAAAAAGAGCATACTGTTATTTTATTATTAGTTTCCAAATAATTATTTGAGATTGATAAACACAATTTTTTTTATAAAGAGTCTAACAATACAACTTACACATTAAAAAGTGAGAAGTCGAGAATTGCGGGTTTATGCATCAGCTCAATAGTTTATACACAAATTACGAAAATTTTACCATGAGTTATTGAAGAAACAAGATGTTGACAATGAATTTGACTATGGTGTGGCTAATAATTGAAGATGACGTAGAAGATGTAGCCAAAAAGAAGATAATCCGAAGAGAGAAGAGGTATCTTGTCAAGTTTGATACTCCCTCCGTCCCGGAATAACTGACCCATTTTCTAAAAAAAATGGTCCCAAAATAACTGACTCATTTCAATTTTCAATACAACTTTCATCATTCCCAATACAATATAACACTAAATAATACTACTTTTATCATTCCCAATATAATATATTCCACTTTCCTCTTTATTTATACACTTTTCTTAATCTGTGTGAAAAACCAAAGTAAGTCAATTATACCGGGACGGAGGTAGTAGTAATTTTAGGAACTTGTGATGCAAAGTCAACTTCCTTGTACATTTTATTAGTTGGTAGTTTTGTTTGTATATGGAGAAGAATATTGATTTACAATGACAATGAGAGTAGTCATGTTTTGTATTATGTTACACTTCTCTTTTCTTACCTATATTTACTATATTGACTTTGCAAAGACTTGTAATAAATGTGTCGTCAAATAAATGACATTTAACCAAACATGATCTAAGAATATCGGGAATATTTACAAAAAAGTGAGGGCTAGAAGAGTTGGCAAGGTTCATATATCTATGATCTTGAAATTTAAACGTGAGTGGTTAAATCTCACATATAAACTATAAATGAAATAAATACTAGTTGATATACAAGAGATGTAATCCATTAATGATGTTTGGAACCATATAAAGAAGTTAATGTGCACAACTTGGTGGGACGTGGGCGGGAGTTTTGTGCAATGAAAAGCATTTTGCACTGGTATACTGAAGTTTTTTTAGGCATGTACTGAAGTTTTTTTTAAAAAAAATAATATAAAATTTGACATTTGACTTGATCTTGTGCATCCAATTGATCGGATAGACAAGATTTGTGTTACACTTTATGGCTCTGAATTAATAGAGGGTAGTTTGACACTTTTTGAAAAAGTGTGGGTTTTTAAAAGAATGATGATATTTGTATGTATAATTATTTTAAATAATTTTTGTGACGAGCTGATTTTTTTCTTTTTAATTTGTCGAAAACAATACAAAGAGTAAAAACATAACGTAGGTATGAGAAAGTAGTTCAAAAATTATCAGTACAAATATAATATTTGAGATGAAATACATAAAGGAACGCGCAAAGTTCAAACACCAAATTGTAAATTACACGATTTATACAAGATTCAATACAATATATTGAATCTTTTACTCGAAAGTTAACTCGATTGAAATTTTAATTAACTGTGATTTTGGAAACAATAACAATACAATAGATTTCTTCAAAAAAAACAATACAATAGATGAATATCTGATAACCTATTGTAAATGAAATTTTATGCAATAGAAAGAATACAACAATTGATACTATTCTAAGACAAACAAAACCAAAAAAAAAATACGCACTATTAAAAAAACAGATTTCACACAAGTCAATATGAACACAAGTGTAAAAAACAATATTTTAATGTATAGAACAAATTTTACAAAAACATCAACAATTCTGTTAATCTCAAAATCATATTGAATGAAGGCCAAGTAATCCAAGTAAATTATCTTAACTTGCTAGACGTGAAGTCATGTGAGGATGGAGTGTTCGATGACAGGGAGAGAAAAATTGAAGTGGGGGAGAGTTTCTCGCAAAAGATTCAGGCTAAAGAATGCTTGATTAGGCAAAAGTCAAGAAGAAAAAAGGGTGAGTGACCAACCAAAATGAAGCTTGGTAAAAAAAAAGGGTACTTTGTTCTCCAAATTGTACTCATTGTGGAACGTATGGTGAAAATGCATGACATCTCTTTGTTGCATGTCAGGTTGTTTTGGAAACTTGGAAATCTATTGGGTTATGATATGAGACTGGTTGAAACCGCATGTATTGACCGTTGATAGAATTGTTGACCTTTATTTTAAACTTGTTTAATAATGTCATAGGTGAAACGTAGCATATGGTGTACAACACCATATGGAGTCTTAGGAAAAGTAGAAAATCATGGAATGATGTGGATGAAAATAGTATAAGGATTTATAACATAAGTATAAGAGAAAGTTGTCACAAAAAATATCATAAAATGATTGTACAAATATCATTTCTCTTAAGTTAAATGCAAAAGTGGTTGTGGACAATTTCAACAAGCCGCGGTCTGATTTATCTCATTTTTGTTTCATTATTAGAGATCGTATTCTTCATTTTAATCAATTATATGATATAACTTGTTGGTTTAGTTTTCTAGAAGACAAACTAATATGGTAGCTCATGAGTTGGCTACGGAGGTTGTATAAATGGCTAAACAGTGTTTGATTTGATACCAAATTGAATTGCTACTCATTTGATTAATGATATGAGTTAAGTTTATTCTTGTAAAAAAAATAAAAAGTCAGTGTAAAACAATGCATCCATTATATAATCATAAACCTTCATCATTTAATATATAACAAAATGTTCCAAAAAAAATTAAAAAAATCGCCCCTTTTGCATCTATAAGAATCTATACGAGAACTGGTTAAATTATACCATATCAACCACACTGCACACCTTATCATTCAAGGAATTATGATACAAGAAGATCAAATTGAATATCATAACTCATCAGAACCTAGTTATAAAAATAGTTTAACATGGCAATTAGCAACAAAAACAATGACAATATTCTACCAATTAAAAAGGTAGAAGCTGAAGAAATATTGTGTGCGCCCACTGTATGTACTATTCCAGTCGTTGCATCCTTCACTTTAATGCTGGAAGAGCCTAAAGAAACAATAACACAGTGTTAAGCAAGTTATTCTAGCATACAATACTATTAACAAACTTAACCCTAAAAAACAATAGAAGTTAACCATAAGATTCATGTGGATTAGATGGCTGCCATAACAGATGAGGCTTCGTTTGGTCAAAATCTGCTTGTAATTCACCTTTCTTATTTTTCTAATACTAAAAAAATGGTCAATAAACAGAAAAGATGAAGCTGCAAAATATTTCAAACTGGAGTAGGTATAGAGGAGGAATGGTGAAGTTGGTTCAAATGAAGAGGAAGTAATCTTAGGTGTTATAAATTGATGCAACCTTGGACTAATTTTGCATATTAATGTATAACCGGTTATTTTTACCATACAACAAAGTAGGAAACAGAATTATGAAAGGCTAATTGGTACTCACAATTGTATTCAGTCCATCCAATAGCCATATTCTCAAGATCGTACAAGACAAGTTTGTTTGAAAGTACCAAATCTGAAATTGAAAATAATAAAAGTTAATAAATGATATTAACACATCCAATACTTGCGAGAAGGATTTTCCCAAATGAATTCTAGCATTAGAGAGAAAAAGAGAGAGAAAATGAGGATCAAGGTTTACACTTTAAATTAAATGCAAGTACACAATTCTTAAATTAACACCAAATGGCTCAACATTTTAAAGCCTATAAGAGAAAATTAAGGAAGAAAGGGGGAAAAAAACGCTTGTGAGACGGGATTTCCAAAATGAATTTTAACATCAGAGAGAGAATGCTCAAGGTTTAACACAAATGGCTAAACAATTTAAAGCTTAGACCAACATATTATTAATAGGATGCTATACAGTACCATGATTGAGGGGGGTATGGGTAAAGAACTTCATTAAGCACTTATTCAATTAATATTTATCATATGTTATTCTTGTGGTGCTTCATCACACCACCAGAATCTCCTCCCCTTTGAATAGGTTTGGTGTCACTTATGAATGACGGTGTGGACCATGTGTTTCAGCTCATGTTTTAGGCGCTCCTACCCCTAATCTGGCTCCATCATCGTCTGCTGATTTTACTATTGCCATTCACAAAAATAAACATTCTACTCTTAACCTTCATTCCATTTATAATTTGGTACCATGCTGTCGATTATCTCCCACCTATTATGCTTTTGTTTATACTCTTTCGTCTGTCTCGATTCATAACATAGCTCAGGAAGTATCCCATTCAGTGTGGAGATAATCCATGACTGATGAGATGGGTGTTGAATGTTTAGATAGACACTGGTGGCCATGTGGACCGATTGAAAGCCCGCCAAAGCAAGGGGGTATACACAGCCTATGGTCAAGATTATAGTGAGACCTTATCACCAATTGTGAATATGTCATTTGTTTGCTTCTTTTTAGTGATGAAGCACAGTTGGACATAAAAAATGTTGTTTTGCATGGCGAGTTAGAGGAGATATCGAAAATTGCTCGGTAAATTGAACTATCTCACTGTGATCAGGCCAGATGTGTCGTATTATGCCGATGTGACAAGGTAGTTTTTCATCTCACCTCATGATAGTTATTGGCATCGGTTATTCAAATTATCAAATGCATAAAAGGATGTTGGAAATCCCGCCCCGAGCGTGAGGGGGTGTGTTGGTAATCCCACCTTTATTGCGATCTGCCCCTAATTGCCTTGTGTTGGCTTTGAGGGGGTGGATTTAGTCCCACATTGGTTAGATAGGACTCTTGATAAGAGTTTATAAACAGGAGGCACTCCTCACCTTACAAGCCGGTTTTGTAAGGATGAGTTAGGCCCCAAATTTCTACAAAGGATCACCTCGAAAGGAGCTCGTTTACACCGATAGGAATCATATTGACATTGTTGGATATACAAATGCCAATTGAACAGTAGCTTTCAGGCATAGACGGCTGACTTCAGGTTATTGTCTTTTCATGGGTGGAAGTATAATTTAGTGGAAGAGTAGTAAGCAGGTTGTTAATACACGGCCGAGTACAAAGGCTGAATACCGGGTTATGGCTCACGCCTCGAAAGGAGCTCGTTTACACCGATGGGAATCATATTGACATTGTTGGATATACAAATGCCAATTGAGCAGTAGCTTTCAGGCAACGGCTGACTTCAGGTTATTGTCTTTTCATGGGTGGAAGTATAATTTAGTGGAAGAGTAGTAAGCAAGTTATCAATACACGGCCGAGTACAAAGGCTGAATACCGGGTTATGGCTCACGCCATATGTGAGCTTTTGTGGTCGAGACATTTACTGCAAGAGTTGCATTTCAGTGAAATTGGTCCTATGGAACTAGAATGTGATAACCAGCCAACTTCGTACCTTTCGTCCAGTCCAATCTTTCATTAGAGAACAAAACATATAGAAGTTGACTGGTACTTAATTAGAGAGAAGATCCTCTTTGGAATCAACAAAACATCATATACTTGTTTGAAGGATTAGCTTGCTGATATCGTCACCAAATCTTTGTGGGGTCCTCAAATAACTTACATTTGTAACAAGCTTTTTGAGGGGAAGTGTTGAAATCAAATTAAATTGAGAGAGCGAGTAAGTTTACTGGTTGAAATCAAATTAAAAGGAGAACCAAGTACAAGTAACACATAATTCAGAGATAAAGATGACAAAGGTGAAACTTGACCAATACCAGTAACTTGTGCCTTGGAACCATTAGCAAGGGTGATGTTGTGATGTATTTTAGGAGGTGCCAAGTTAGAGATAAAGAGAGGGATTACC
Organism: Medicago sativa; assembly: GCF_051527215.1. Taxonomy (NCBI): domain Eukaryota; kingdom Viridiplantae; phylum Streptophyta; class Magnoliopsida; order Fabales; family Fabaceae; genus Medicago; species Medicago sativa. The sequence goes on along the minus strand of NC_140749.1, from coordinate 70,854,960 downwards.
AACGACATGATCCGAAGCACCAGTCTAAATTCCATGATCCCACAAAGTTAGATAGATAAATCGTAGAATTACCAAAATGAGCCAAAGTGGCTGGAGATGAAATGTATTGGACAACCATCATACAACGAACCAAAAAAACAAAGCAAGTGCAGATCACAAACGTTCCAACAACGGTGTGACGACAACACAAATAACACAGTTATCAAGGATCCAAATTATGAACCAGTAGACCTTGTGATGCGATACCAGTGACAAAAGACCAAAAACACTGCAGCAATGAGCCTCAGGACAACATTCACAGTGATAAAACAACAAAAGAACCTCCAAAACACGTGTCAAACGTGGGACCCACACACTGGAAGTTGTCCCAACAAAAATAGGAGAAGGCGAGCCAGCTGGAACAAACAGCGTCGCAAATGTACGCTCAGAAGGCTGCATGTAATTCACGTGCCAAAAAGACGTTCGGAGTGTGGAGGCGCATGAAAGGGTGTTCAACGGCAGGGTTTCAGACGATGGCAGATCAGCAGTGTCCGGTCACAGTTGGTGATGGCGGTATCTCAGTTGGTGATGGCGGCAGAAGAAATAGAAGTCTTTTTTTAATGAATGATAGAACTGAAAAATAAACTAGGGCAGCCTTAACGAAGACTGAACGCGCAGATAAAAAAAATAGGATTTTGAACCTTGCTCTAGATACCAAGTTGAATAGTTTAGAATGATCAACTTTTATTTCACAATGAGATTGTGCAAACTTATAAGCAAATAAGGAAACTAAATCTATCCCAATAAATCGAAAAATAATCAACAATAGCTATTGAGCATTCCATTTGGTTCAATATGAGGAATAAAATATTTTCAGTCTTAAGTATTTAATAGTGATATTTAATTTTAAAGTGTACCTCCAAGAAGTGTCATGTCCTTTCCATCCTTAGTTTGGGTCACACTTTTCTGCCAGCCAATACATCGGACACCAGCCTAGAGGACAAAATTAAGGAAAAATAATATCAAGAAACATAATAGTACATACTAGCAACAAGTGTAACAAAATAAGCTATTAAAAAATAAATTGAAAACATACATAATATATCAGTAAAATTCTCCATATGGCAATTTAGATCATCATCGAAGTCAAGAGTTAACAAAGGATAGATCATCAGACCATTTAATTTACAATCACATGATGTCTCTACACATATAATATATGGCACTTAATAAGCATGTATGATATAACACACAAAACACCTGGGACCTGGGTACAGTTCGGAGAGGGAGAAATCATTTCAGACATGTTAAACTTGTACAAAATTGAAATTTGGGTTTCTAGCATCTACAAAGCTTCTCAGTTTAGAGTTAGTGTACATCTACAGTAAATAAACAAGTTCATACCACCTTATATTGGAACAGATAGTCATGAGGATAAACTGTCAGAGAAAGAGAACCCTCAAAATGTAGTTTGACAACTGGAAATCCACCATCAACACTGCAAGGTTACAACGGTCAAAAAATTTAAGAGCTCAACCATATGCCAGAGAATCAAGTGCACTTGTGGCTTTCATGAATTGATGAAATTCAGCTTTCAAAATGTAAAAAAGCAAGCATCATTTGAACAGTTTATACCTAGTTAAATAAAATTTTAAAGAACCATCTTAAATGGCTCTTTTGTAGCAACAAAAAGTCTATATATCTATAGTCTACTTAAAATAATCATGTATACAACTATCTGCAGATAACAATTCAACCCACTCAATTACTCCCTTAACAAACTAAGGAAATGGACAACAAAGCCCAAAAAAGAAAATGAAAAGGACCGAAAAAAGGAATTAGCACTCTTTCTCTGTTTAATGAATTTTTTATAGCACATAATGTGGTCACTTCATCAAGAAGCTAATCAGTAATTTTGTCAACAACTCAATTTTTGTTAAAGCTATGTCCTTGCTCAAGTGCAAAAGTTAATCATGATACAGTCTCTAATATATTAACTGAATCCTACTTGCTACTGTCATATGTCCTCTATTTTATTTTATACTAATCTTTTTCCTCCAGCAGGCTTCAAAATATTGGATTACTAATATTATCAAAACAGCAAAATATGACATTTTGGAAGATATAATTAAATGAAAATATGATGTTGTCACCATACCCAATAGGAAAAATGAATAATGACATAAATCTCTAGTATCTCTGATAAATTATTTGAGATATCTTCAGTCAATAAAAAAACAATGATGAATCAAACAAATAGATCACACCCTAATATTTGCAAACAATAATAACTCAGATATAACAGAGAAAATTGAAATTTTTATACAAAAATGTTACAATGGTAAATGGCGTACTTTCCAGCATACGGAAAACATTTAAATTGTTCCTCAATGCGAGCTAATTTCAATTCAGGCTGACGGGCAAAAATCTATCAAAAAGAACAACCATAAGTACTCCAGAAGAAATATTAATTGAATTAATATTTTCTAGATACAAATACCTTTGGAATTAGTTGGTCATAGACTATGACAGGAAGATAAGCCAAGGTTGTTCCACTATCAATCACTGTGCCCTTCCCATTTCCAGAATCAAATATATCCGAGGGAAGCTGTAGAACATCACCATCAACTTCAATATTCTTCAAAACCACATTGTAATGTGCCCTACAATAGTCAACAACAGACTGCGGTTATAACATAATTACAATCCCAAGAGCTAAACTGAATATCAAATACATCATGACCAACTGAAAGAATATTCATGGAAAGTTTTCAAAGCAGTCTAAGATGGATATATCCTATGGGACTTAATTGCCCTTCAAGTGAACTACAGAAAACCAACGGAGCTATCATGCATATAACAACTAGCTAGAATGATAGAGATAGAATTTCACATACGCAAAACTCTCTACAGTTTAAAAATTGAAATAAGCGCACCAGATCCAACAAGGGTGTGACAAAAAAAACATGAAAAGATTGATTAGCTAATCACACCTATTCTAATGATATTTGATTAAAAGCAAGATATTTGATGGTAATATACAAATGAAAATTCATAAAAAATAATTAGTATGAATGCTTTGTTTCTCCATATCAACCATTTATAAATTTGTCTTTAAGATGAAGTTTTTGTTACTTCATTTTATGTATCATTTAAATGGTTATATATATATATGTGTGTGTGTGTGTGTGTGTGTGTGTGTGTGTGTGTGTGTGTGTGTGTGTGTGTGTGTGTGTGTGTGTGTGTATTGAGGTAGATGTTCGGATCTTATTGATACAGACCACAATAATAGAAATGCCAAAGAAGATGCGAAAGGGAGTTACATTGAACTCAAACTGTGAACATATGAGTATATTGGTACCAAATAAAAACAAGAAGAATTGCGAACAAGAAAATGAAAAGAAGAATCACAAGAAACAACAGTAGATTCCTACTTCCTGCCCAAACCCAGCGCATATACCCATAAACAAAAATTTGCCTTCCTTCCTCCATATTCATGTCTCTGGCCTCTTCATAACCACCTCCTTTCATCTATTACTACTGGGATCGTCTCAAATTTCCACTTAACATTGTCTCTCCCACTAAGTCTACTCCATGTGTTCCTCTTTCCCTCATTTTTGGAATATACCTCCAACTCCTTGGGGCCATAGCTTAACTGCAATAATAGGCCCTTAACATCAGTTACTGTATTGAGCTCCTGAGTCTGGTCACCTTTCATTTATTACTCCTAGGCCCTACTCGATTTCCAGTTAGTATAAACATCTCTCCCACTAAATCTCTTTCACGTGTCCCTCTTCTCCCTTTTCTGAAATATACCATCCATGGCTTCGGGCCGTGGCTTAAATGCTGCACTATCAATGAACCCTTAAAATCAATGTAGTGGGCTTCTGAGTCTCACCACTAAAACATTTATCCAAATGGATAGAAAAATGCAAATCTAAAGCCCTAGAGCCCTACAGTGGTTGGTTTTAATAGTGGTCATGAATCTCGGCAAGCTTTACCTGCAATGTCAAGGGTATGAACCCTAGAACTACGCCTCTGAAGACGGCTTTACCTAACTAGCAATCTTAGCCAAGGTTAACTTGCAGCCATACCTATGAGGATTCCCATCAAAGAACAAAAATAAAATCCAATAAAAAAAATGGCAGCCCGGTGCACTAAAGCTCTCGCATACGCAGGGTCTGGGAGGGGTCCCACCAATTGGTGTATTGTATGCAGCCTTATGCTGTTTTTTACACAAGAGGCTGTTTACAGGATTTGAATCCGTGACCGTTCAGTCATGTGACAACAACTTTACCGTTGCGCCAAGGCTTCCCAAAAATAAAATCCACAACTAGAAAATTTCTTTTCTTCAACTTATAGTAAGTACTGCTCCCTACTTTAATTGCATATCAACTTAAACAATATTATGATCAATTGATCGTGAAATGAGGTTATATAACAATTTCATTATTGATACTTTTGAAATTATGTGTCAACAAGCTTTGCCCTTGGATTTACATGACAACCAATATCAAGGCATGAGATCAAAAGACTAGATTAATGAACATACATATTTGGTACCAATGGAGTTGTTCTGACTTTTGGTTCCACCAATTCCCCTATGGCAAATATTCCACCACCACGAATATTGTCAAGGCAGTGTGAAAATATTTTTTTCACCTTTCGAGATGCAGCAAGCTGTGAAAGCACAGAAGAATTTTCCTGTCCAAAACCAATTATTCCATCAAGGGCTTCTTCGGAAGATGCACCCAATGTGCCAGATTGTACAGCGCCACACCTGTCAGCAAGCGAAGACCCACAGAGATGCAAAAGAGGGGAATAAAAATGTCAAGCCAGTGATTTTATTCTTTAATTCTTTATCAATCTAGGAAGATGAATGTTTCTAAATAAATTGACCCACTTAAACTCGCCACTTGAATGGAAAATATTTTAGTACCATAAAACAGTTAATTCAAAAAGGCAACGGAAATTTTGTCTACAGCCGAAGATAACCCACTCATGAGAAAAAATAACAAAACCCCCTAATTCAATTCAACAACAATGACACTAACACAACATACATGATCGCCCGAAAACTCAACAACATACAATACAATGTAAATTGTGGAGTATAAGAAATAACAATTCTCACCCAAAAATGATGCTGCTATTTTGCGGTGCGGTATGGAGATTTCCGTTGATCCGGTCAAAAGTAAGATAGTCCCTGACATAGTATCCAGTAGTTGCACTTCCATCTCCATAAGTTATGCTATAGGGGCAGGGTGTTTCCGCCTTACAACCAGGAATCGGACCATCATATGTGGAAGAGCAAAACTCATGATCACAAGAAATTAACTCTGAAGTATGAGATCCCTTTGGGTCATAGAGAGTCAAGTCCATCTGTTGTAACAACAACAACAATGAAAATACAAAAATTAAATAAGGGGTCGAGTCAACATAACTTTGACTTAGTATCACAATCATATCTTATATATGATGATGATTCTTCAATTGAAAATGCATACATACACCGATTTGGCTTTTCGTAGGACATCTTGAGCACTCAACACAATTCACCCACAGAATATCACTTCCTGTATCAACTTGGACATAGTAGTCCTTCTTTGGAGAGCCAAGCCCAAGTTTAGTGAAATACAACCTAAATCAAATAAACTAATATAAGCATATAATAATGATAAGATAATAACTTCATGTTATAATTTAGCTCAATTTCCATTTTTTCGATCTTTTTTAGATCTTGGTGTGAGGTTTATTAGGAGACAAACAAATAGGGTAACCCATGATTTAGCTCATGCAACCCCGTTTATAGTTAGAGCATGTTTAGATTGGCTTATTTGAGCTTATCTATTGGCATAAGCACTTGTGAGATTGTTTGGAGAACTTACAAAAACAGCCTATGAGTTATGACATGTCCATAAGTTATTTTCAACTTATTTCCATAATCTCTCCAGGACAGCTTATGAAAACAGCATATTATACGAAAACAGTGTTTGACTTTATTTTATCTTGTATTATAAAAATAGCTTATTCATAAGTTCTTATGCTGAAAACTGCAAAATAAGTTGTTTATCCGAACACAGTCTTAGTCCCCTAGATTTTATCAAGTTCCACATTGTATTGCTTCAATAATTTTCAACAAAATTAAGTAATTGTACATTGTCAACAAAACATTCATAACTCATAATAATAAAACAAAATTAAGAATAAAATCGGTAAGAATTTGTAAAATTAATAATTAAACAAAACTAACTCATATTTCTACCATTACATTATACTACAGTTAAATTAGATCCTAAAATATCTTCACAGCGAGATAAAAAATGAATACATATCATTTTACTCCGTGCATACCAATTAAACTATATAGCATCATCATCATCATCATCATCTTATATAAAACAACTCTAAAGTTAACTCAGTGTTGTTAAATAACTGGTATAGCGCCGTTATACCACTATTACACATCAGTACTTGGAGCAACCACGACAAAAGCCAATATGCTGTTGTGAATCCATACCACTGAAATAGCGGTGACTTTTTGCATATTGGTGATATCGGTTATTGCTTACGTATCAGAAGTTATTGTCTTTTATGCTTTATCCCGTAATGATAACATTAAAAGTATCACGTGAGCTGCGCCTAACATATTTTTAAAAACATTAAAAATAAAATAATGCTGATTCAGTAATGAGATGGGGTTTTATATAACCCCTAAACCCTACTACCTAGGTAACCTCTCGTGGCTAAACTGCCTTTCCATCTTCCTCTTCACTTCAAACTTCACTCCGTGTATGTTTGGTATCACAATGGGTATATCAGAATATCAGAATCAAACATAGATATTTATCTTTTGAATTTTAAGTCAGTTTTAATTCATGTTTCTGGCTTTCTGCAGCAATGTATGTAACTATGCATCATGCTTTATTAATTGTTCGAACTATTGAGATTTTTAGTTTAATGTCAATCATTTTTTTTCTTAATTTCTGCTTATGTAGCTTTTATTTGCATGCTGCATGATCTACTCATCGGATTTCTGGCGATCCACTATTAATAACACTGAATCAACTCTCTATAACAGCTTTTTGGTCGATAACACAAATGCACGAGTTGTCATATTCATTAAATTGACGTGGCAACACATATAATTAGATGCAAGAGAGTATTCTAATTAAATTGATAATAATAAAGTTGAGTAAAGAGACTCACCCAGTTCTAGTAGGAAGACCATTACCACCAAGATTGAAATCAACGGATGAAAGAAATCTACCACGACGAAGATGATCGTGATGTTTAATTCCACTTAAACTCGTTTTCCGACGCTGCACCTGAAACACCAAATTATCTCCATTCGCAACACACAAAATTTCCAAAGCCAGTATAATCAATAATAAATATCTCAGATCCATCATTAATCGATTATTCAGATTGCTTTCTGCTTTCAACTTCAGCTTAATGAAAAAAATGAAACTGAATTGATTGAAATTGAAATATATGATGTGAAATGTGAGTATGGAGGAGAAAGAAAGAAACAAGCTTAACCGACTAAGAGAGGAAAAAAACAGAAAAACAGTAGAGTGAATGAATGAGTGGGAATGAAATTAGTTATATATATTATTGATCAATTTAATTTCAACGGCAAACGACGCGTCTAACACGTCGTTAAAGATTATCTTTTCTATGTTTGGAAAATTTTTAGGTTACAAGTTTCTTTCGTGTCAATTACTTCACGATAAAGCTGGTTTTGGTTAAAATGTCGATAACTTTTTGCTGCTTTTGCCCACTCAGTGGACTCAAATTTCGATCTATCATTTCCTATCTTGTGTTTTCTTTTAGTGTTTGAAAATTTTAAATGTTTAATTATTTTATTATAATTATCAAACTACTTGTGATTTTTTTTTAAATAAGATTTAAATATTGTAATTTGGTCGATAAACATATATACATTTTATAATTAGTGAGTTTCCTATCGTCCTCGATCATCTCATGAGTGCTATGTTTTTCTTATTCCTTTCTTGTTTGGATTTTATAATATGAAATTTAAAAACATGTTTTAAATTATAGAATTCAAATCATGCCGATATAAAAGATTTGTCTAATTTGTTTCTCTCGATTTTCAACCTAAAATACTCAACAACAAAAAAATCTAAATCTTATTTGATAATTGTCAATGATGATGGTTCCGGCTAACCTTAGAGGTTAATGTACCATCAATGACTATGTTTATAAGTCAACTTTTTATGCTAACATGAGCAATCGACTGGTGGGGCATCGATTAGGGGTGGCAAAAATACCCATGCCCACGGGTACCCGTGGGTAAAATCCATCACGGGCACAGGCGGGTAGCTAAACGGGTATCCACGGGTATAATAAACGGGTATTTGACTACCCATTATTATATGGATACAGACACGGATTTGATTGTACCCATACCTACGGGTACCCATACCCGATAATAAATTAAATAAATTACTAAAATATCCTTGTACATCTTATCTTATTACTTAAAGTTGTTACCTTATTGAAGCAAATCTTACCGCTCACCTAAGATTCTTCATTGATAACCTATTTTTATTTAGAATTTTTTTAATTCATGTTTCCACTCCATTCAAATCATAAAACATATCCTATGGATTACGTAAGAATCATGAATTTTTTATGGGTTATGTATGATTTATGAAATTTTGAATGGATGATGTATGAATGTTTAAAAGTTGAAATTTTTTGGTAATTAAAAAAGTTATTATTTGTACCAAAAAATAAATAAATTCAAAAATTCATGGGTACCCATGGATACTCCAATACCCGCAGGTACCCTTATAGTGGGTACCCACAAAGGTATGGGGCGGACACAGGTATTATATTTATCCAACGGGGCGGGGACGGGTATCATGCTATCCGTACCCATGGGTACCCATTGACATCCCTAGCATCGATTCAAGTATGGTCTTTTGAACTTGCTCAAACCCAATACTACCTCATAATGGTTGTATAAGGCTCATATAACTACCAATTAAGGTATGTTACATTCTAAACCCATCATCTTCCTCGAGCATAATTTGGCTTGAACGTTTGAGTGTTTTTTGCAATTGCACCCCACACTGCAATTTTCATGGATTCTGACCAAAATCAACTTTGACAGTACCATTTGATTTGGCCATTTTGTAGACAAAAACAAGTAACAACAATTAAGAAAATTTTGTTCCTTTATGATTCATTTTGATGACCAAACCAGGTAACACCGATTAACACTTTTGTAGTGTCAAAATAAATTTGTAAAACAAGTCACGTATTTTCAACAACCATGGTCTCTTTTGTTTCAAAACCTTAATTTCATGGACATGTTAGCACCAATTTCTTCATGTCCAAACATGATGAGGACGACGACAAAACGTGTCTCCTCCTAAATGAACAATCACGGGGCTTTCCTATTCATCAATCACTTTGCATTCTTTCTGGTGAAAGGTTTGAGAATAGGGTTAGTTTAGACTGACCACCTCCTTTTCAAGTGGATGATGACAATACCAATATCTTCCTTTTTCTCGTAGTATTCTCATTTCTGCGTTTGCTACTGTCAACGACACTCTTTGGCTCTACGAAGGCTTTGACACTCAATTAGAAACTATATTGTGGAACCCTACTACCGCGGAATTTAAGATTATTCATCCTATCTTTCAACCGTATGAAAACATTTGAGTTTAATCTTTCTCCTCGTGTATTTTGTTATGACTGTGTTAGAGATGATTATCAAATGATTCATGAAGTTCAATATCGCTTAGCCTTTGAAGGTGATTAGGTTTATTTGCCAAACAAGGGTGACTCCTTTTGGGAGATTAGTGTACGAGAGCTATATATGAATGACCGATTTTGAGAGGATAAGGAGATTATGATCAAGTTTTTATGAGAGATATATAGTTTCAAAAGTAATTCTAGGGAAAACTCAATAGGGTTTATATGTCTGTTTCTTACCACAAGTGCTTTATCTCTGGTGAACTTGAATGGATTTTGCCACCGGTTGACTGAAGGAAATAATATGGTGTCGTTTGACTTTAACAAAGAGACATTCTTTGCAACTACCATACATTTATTGCAATTATCTAACATTTTTTTGGTTTAGGATTTGTTTTAAATTGTATGACAAATGATAAATTGTATGACCTTAAATTGTATGATTTATTATAATATATATTAATTGGATTATATTGATATGTTGGAATGCTTTAATGTAGCATTCTTAAGGTCTCTCATTTATTATATTCATATGTTTTGTAATGTTTCAAATCAAAACATTTCCCAAATAACTCACTCTATAATATTTAGAATGTCCTTAAATTCATAGAAAAAGACTCTAAAATATAGATAAAAATATCATATGACCTAACATACTTATCTTCAACCAAACATTTCATAAGATACTGTATTTATGATCTTTTTTTTTTTTTTGGTCTAGTAGCCTAGTGGCTAGAACTCACACAAATAATTGTGGAGAAGTGGGGTGTCTGGGGTTCGAACCCCAGCCCCTGCATAAATTATGCAATGTCCCTGCCAATTGAGTTAAGCTCACGGGTGTATTTATGATCTTAAACCCCTCATAGACTGTTTATATCGGTGCATTATAAATATGTTTGATAGTAGTTGCACTACGATCATTTTTATTCTTCAAAGTCATCAGAATATTTCTTTGAAGGATTAATGAAGTTGTCATCGCATGAACAAACCTCTTTTCTTTCAATTTTAAACGTTTTGCATATTTATGCATACATATGACCTTGAAAGAATAAAGTCAGCTCTTGATTATGCTCTCCATCCCTAACTCTATCGCTCCATAAACCATCACTAAAAAATTAACCTCTAAATCTAAACTAATACTCGCATTTCACTGATGTTGAGATTTTACGTGCCGACAACTTTTTGTACTCTTCATACGAACCTCCTATTTCGCATCTCAACAAAACAAATTGTTTTCTTCCACTCCCTCATAATCTGATTTGTAAATAACAACACTAAACTCTAACTTCCACTGCTTTCACCCCAAACCCATGTCAACAACAACTCGTATCGTGAATTGACTTTTCTTTCAGTCGTGAAATGCATGTGAAAAGTAAATAAAAAATAACAAGAGACAACATTTTTCATTGAGAGGTGGTTGCACGTCTACATAAGTGCAATCATATGTCTAATTTGAAACCAATAATTCAACTAACTACATATGTAAATTTCCAAAGTAAATAAAAAATAACAATTGGTAAAACAAAAATGAGGAAAGAAACTAATGGGATAAAATGTAGAGTTTAAACCTACATAATTGAAGGAAATGAAACTTCAATTTTACAAAATGAAGGTTTATGAAATTTGGGGATTCAGTTGTTGATGAATTCAGAGTCAAATGAAGAAGACATCTGAAAAGGAAGGGCTTGTTGGCACTGATTTTTGCATTATCGGGAGAATTCTCAACTAGAGGTGGAACACCGATTTTGAATTGTCGAGAGGATTCTCAACTAGTGACGGAACCTCTGCTTTGACATTACTAGAAGGATCCTCAACTAGAGGTTGAAACTTGGCTTTGCGATTGCCGGGAGGATCCACAACTGAAGGTGCAACGTCTGAGTTCACATTAGCAAGATGATCCACAAATTAAGGTGTAATATCAGGTGTTAAATTAGCGGAGGGAACAATAGAAGCATCCATATCCAGTTTTAGAGAATAGATACGCTTCTGTAAAGATAATGTTCAAATTCTATAATCCAAACTAGGTATTTGAAATATCAAACTATATAACACGAACGACGTCAATACATATATCTTAATCTTAATGAAACGAACACATAGAAATGGATTGAGGGAAGTTTTAAAATCACACTATCGTTACATTCAAACAAAAATAGTGTGGATAGAGTCCAACGAATACGATGATTCCTTAGAAATCAAAATTTTGTTGAAAAATGAAGTGTTTTTGGAGGCTTTGGAAAAAAAGTTGGTGAACGAGTGCTTGTTTATGGAAAACATACACATACATACATATCAAAATGGGATCGATTTGTGCACCATTGATCTCGATGTACCAATGTTAAATAACATTGACCAATTAGGTGTGCCACGTGACACACCTTCGTTTTTTTTTAAAAAAAAAAAAACACAAAATCAAAGAACCAACACACGTGAGAGAGGAAGAAAGTTTTAGTGGCCATTGAAAATTTTAGTGGCCACGTGCAGAAGATCTGTGCGTGGGACTAGATAACCGGACACATATAAAATTGTAGCCGATCCACGCACGGGCGAGAGGAACGTCGTCGTCTCTAGAAACCACGGGCACTCTTTCATTGCATCATTCATAGCCTTGCTGCCACTGTAGCGAATAGAAACCCAGAAATTGCTCCAAGAAAACGATGAATTCTGAAAATGGCTACGAAAGCCACAATCAACCGCAACCTACTGGTACACGCTAACTTCTCTCTTTCTCCTTTTCATCTCAAATCCGCAGCAATTTCTGTTTTAACTGAGCTTGTTACGCAGGTGAAAATGTCGCAGATGTTGGATGGTACGTTCTTGGAGAGAATCAACAACAACTTGGTCCTTATGTCTTCTCTGAGGTGCAAGGTAACTTCTCACCAAACAAAGCCCTGTGTTTATGTTGAAATTAAACTTATAATAATTACCTTGCTAATTTACATTTCAGAGCATTTCTTAAATGGATACCTATCAGAAAATACACTTTTATGGTCTGAAGGAAGAACTGAATGGCAGCCTTTGTCTTCAATTTCTGAATTATGGGATCAAATTAACCCTCAAAGACCCAATTCGTCTTCAACTGCAGGTATAACTTTTTGAATTTAATTTTCATACACTGTCAGTTTAAAATTTTTACACTGTCAGCATATCGCACGAGGCATGCACCATTGACCATTTTACAACCGTCATGAGGTGATTTGAAATCTGTATCTTGAGGTTATATGACAAAATTCTTACCACTGAGCTAGGACAGCAAGTGTGAATTAGTTATGATAAAAGTCAAACATTTTTAATTATCTAACAGATATGATTGATTGGCAGTGTAAAAATTCTTTACACCATGAATTAAAGCTTAACTTTTTTTTTTTTTTTTCTAACTTCTATTTTTTAAAATTTATTTGCTTTTGGGTTTTTTGTTATTATTATTTACTGTGGACTTGGATACAATGTGACTTGTTATGTAGTTTATGCTGAGGCTGAAGATGTGGACGAGTTTGAAAAATGGCAAAAGGAGATTAAGGAGGCTGAGGCGCAAGTGGAAGCTTCGGAATTCGGTGGTGGTGGTGTAGTAGGAGAAGACGTTGAGAGACCTTCAACACCGCCTGATGGTGAAGAAGAATTTACTGATGATGATGGGACATATAAGTGGGATAAGAGTCTTAGGGCATATAAGCGGGTTCCTCAGGTTGGTACACGAGCTTTACATCATTATTATTATGCTCATCTATGCAATAAGTGATGTTCTTTGTTATATTATGATTAACATAAGATAGGCTTAAAGCTTAACTAAATTTTGATGCCTAGGATTTGGGGTTAGGTTTAATCAAGTTGTTAACCTTAGAGTTTTAACTATTATGCTCGAAGCTTATGTGGTTCATAGGGCTGGTGTTCTTTATCTTAAACTTTTCTTTTGTACCTGATTTATTGAATACATTGGTTTTGAAATGACAGGTTCTTGTTTTAGATTTTGCATAGGTCACATAGGATCCCTGAAGGTGTAGCCCAGTGGTATGGGTTGGGACACTGAAGGTGTATTAAGGTGGACCCGACTCTAGTGTTCGACCCCTATTGCTAAAAATTTCCCTCCCTCCGTAACAAACTAACTAGTAACTATTAACATTTGTCTATCTAAAATTAATACTTTATGTTTGGCATCTTGTCAAATTGGTTCTTCAGACTCTGTAAAGCACAGACAGTACATTTGGCAGAATCAAAACGAAAAAAATGAACCTTCTGTCTTGTTGATGGGATTTGTGTTATCTCATGTTATTCATTTTTGTCTGCTGTTTTTAGTGATTTGTGTCATAACAATTTGTTTTGCTTAAGAATATTAAAACAAGTGCACACTGCCAAACTAGTTCTCAAAAAATCTAAACCAAAAAGACACTGCTATAAAGGGTTATTAGAAGTCCGAAACAATTTTTTTAGGGTGTGTTTGGATTGAGGGTTTAGGGGGGGAAGGGAGGGGATGGTTCAATTTTAGTTTTTAAATTACGAACAATGTAAAATGTTGTTTTAAAATAAATTAAGTGTTTTTGATGTACTATATAATCATTTATCATGTTGTTAATTCAATTTTCTAAAAATCATTTTATAATGTCCGTAATTTAAAAAAGAAAAGTAAACCCTCCCCTCCCTTCCCCTCCTAAACCCTCCATCCAAACACACCCTTAAGGAAATGTATCCATATGGGAATATTTCCTTTTCTATCAATTTTATAATCAAAACTTTGATGGATAAAGCAATTACTTATTCAGAAAATAGATCTGCTGTTGCTTAGTATATGATCTGTATTAATCTCAATTTCCCTAGGTTTTATTTTATTGAAACCAAGGTTGTTGATTCTCTGAATGTATTTCTAGTTAAGCTGTTTTTCTATTTTTTCTTTTGGGTGAGATTAATGAAATTGTTATGTGATAGGAGGAGGCCACGTCTGGTAGCGCTTTGCCTTATGGGGTTGAAGAGATGACCTTTTTGAAAGAAGAGGAAGTTTTTCCGATAGTAACTGATTCTGATGCCTCAAAAATTGTTGAAGATAGTTCAAAATCGAGTGTTTCTGCAACTTCCATAAAGGAAGAAACAACTGAAGCAAAAAATACCAGTGTGGTAGCTGTTGGGAAGAGGAAGCATTCAGATAAACCTGAAGAAAAGAAGGTGTCCGCCGCTATCTGTTCATCTTATTTATATAAATGGCTTCACCCCACTTATTTTTTCTCATCTTTGTTGCTTTCACTTAGAAATGAGTACCTCTTTTGGGAAATAAATGACATCTCTATTGACCTCATTCTGTTCCAGGAAGCTAATAAACCTCCTGACAGTTGGTTTGAATTAAAGGTCAATACACATGTTTATGTCACTGGGTTGCCTGAGGATGTTACTATTGATGAAGTAAGCATTAACTTTTGTTTCACTTTACCTGAAACTACTTATATTCATTGGAAAAACTAACATGGGCAATATTGTAGGTTGTGGAAACATTTTCCAAGTATGGAATTATAAAAGAGGTACCTTTTTATTCCTATATTCCTTTGTTGAATTGTAAAATCAAACTATAATGCTTAGGTATATATCGGTTTTTCATGTTTAGGATTACCTTAAAAGTATCTGTTATATTTAATTAAGGAAAACACAGTCGGCACTGTAAAGTATATTGCCAAAAGTATGGATTAACATTTCTACACATGGAAGACCAAAATATATTGCATATTATCATGTTTATCCTTTTAAATGCTTTCATGTGATTTTTTTTTTGATTTTTTTAATTTTTTATGAATGGCCATATATTTTTTATGAGGATTTGGAGAGCCCCTTCCCTTTTCTGGGCACATGTGCTCAGCAATACCCTGACCGAAAATAAATAACACAAGGCCAAGCAACTCTTTAGAACTAGCTCTCACCAAAAGTGTCTTGCCAAAGATTAAAAGGGCAACCTGGTGCACTAAAGCTCCCGCATACGCAGGGTCCGGTAAGGGGTCCCACCATTTTTGGTGTATTATACGCAGCCTTACCCTGTTTTTTACACAAGAGGCTGTTTTCAGGACTTGAACCCGTGACCTTTCAGTCACATGACAACAACTTTACCAGTTGCGCCAAGGTTACCCTTCTGTCTTGCAAAAGGTTGTTATTTAAAAAAAAAAGTTCATTATTAGGTGGTAATCTGTGAATGTTCTTGAAAACATCAGACTAGCTTTTGGAGGTTTTGGTAGCTCATCCCAGCTTCATATGAATTGCATGATTGAACTGATTCTGTTTGAAACAGGATCCAGAAACCAAAAAGCCCCGTGTTAAGCTCTATGTTGATAAAGAGACAGGAAGAAAAAAGGGAGATGCATTGGTTACATATCTCAAGGTAACTCTTTCTCTAGTTCTGCCTGTGATACGTAGCTTTGAATTTGTCAGGGTTTCCAATTATATATTTGTGTATATCAGGAACCATCAGTGGCTCTAGCAATCCAACTTTTGGATGGTGCGCCTTTTCGGCCTGGTGATAAGATTCCGATGTCTGTCTCCCTGGCTAAATTTCAGCAGAAAGGTAGGCTTAACTTAATTTTTTATACTTCATTAGCAGTGTTTTTATAATTGTACTTGGCTATAGTAAATCCACCTGTCAAAATCATAGTTTAGTTAACTATCACTCCTGCTGGTGCCTGATGGAGCTTTCTTTAAATATGCAGGAGAGAAGTTTGTATCCAAGCAAGCTGACAAAGACAATAGACGGAAAAAGAAAACGAAAAAGTTGGAAGACAAAATGCTTGGATGGGGTATGCTTGGTTGCCAACTTTATTCAAGTTGATTTTTCAGGAAATTTATTAATCCCCAATTCATCTTAATTTTAGCCTAATTCCCCTTTTTCATTTAATATAGATTTACCTTCTTGTAGATATTTTTCCAATTTACCAGATGGTGTAAATGGATCAATACTTTAACCCATGTCCGTTGATCCTTGAGTTCACTGAGTGCATTTTGGAGCTAATTAATTGATTTCTCATTGAAGTTTATATGTCTTAGAGCCAGTTTCGATAAAGATTTCCATAAATACTAATAGGAAAAGAAAAATTGACATGTTCTTGTAATGACATCAAGTCTTCTAACTAATAGCTTCTCACATACCTTTATATCAATTTTTGCATCTCAGCTTTTTAAGAAGCTACCTCATCTAGCTTTTTCATAAGTATCTATAGATTCATATTTCATAAGTTAGGAATCAAGTATTTATCTCGATTAAGAAACTTCCATAAGCTCAAAGCTAATTCAAATTTGGATATAGTCTTTGAATTGTAGATTTACTGTAAACATTGAAAATTATTTAAAAAGATTCGTGCTAGAATCTATCCATGTTTTTCAATTTGCTTCTGGTGAGTGTGAAGCAAGAAAGCATGCTGTGGTCAAATGTTAAAAATCTTTCCATCTCAGATTTATGTTTAGTTTAGAGTTTTTGGATGATTTGGAGTTTCTGGATTCATTTTCACAGTTGATTTTCTCATTTACTCTGCTTATTGTGTACTAATGTGATTTTCATTGTATGGCACAGGTGGTCGTGATGATTCAAAAGTTTTAATTCCAACAACTGTTGTCCTTCGCTATATGTTCAGTCCTGCTGAAATGAGGGTTGATATTACTGAATTTTTCTTGTGTCTTATATACAATTATCACACCAGTGCATCGCTACACATGTGACCATAGCTGTCCATCATTTTGGATTTGGTTATATAGATTATTACAGAAACAAACTTCTATTAAAAAAAAATTTGTTTAGAAAGTTATCTTGTAATTGTAGAAATTAAAGATTACAGCATTGATTCTTTTACTTTTAACAATTATAGTAGGATTTTCTACTTAACATACTACAGTCAATTTCAGTTTGCTCTCTCAGTATTGCAATTTGTTGGTGCATTTTCTCATATTAGACACTTTCTAATATTGCTTAATCTGTTCAGGCTGATGAAAATTTGCACTCAGAACTAGAAGAAGATGTTAAAGAGGAATGCACGAAGCTTGGACCTATAGATGCAGTCAAGGTAGTCAATCTTTTATGCCTTAAAAGATTAATGTAATTGATACTCTTATAGATCTCCTGTAACCATATCCTATTTTCAGGATTTTTTTTCTGCCCCATACCTGTACCAATAACAGTGATACTACTTTCTGTTCTCATACCTGTGTTTCTGTTGTGTTTGACTTTTAATTTTGCCTCTGTATTTCCATGTTTGCTGCAGGTATGTGATAATCATCCTCAGGGTGTTGTTTTGGTTAAATTCAAGGACAGAAAAGGTGCTCAGGCGTGCATAGAATTGATGAATGGAAGATGGTAATTAAATCCTTGTTTATCCGTTTTCTTCTTCTGCACTTTCGGCTTGATTTTCATGCTTTATTTAACAAGTTACCTTGTCATATAAGCTGCATAGCCTACTTGGCATGCTGACTTTCTTTTGTTGGCCTTCTCCAGATCTTGTTTTAGTCATTATTCAACCAGTTTAGGTGCTATTAAAATAGTAACGTAACTTGTTTTGGATATGCAAAACCTTTGAGCTTTTTCGAGGGTTTGGCATTGATATCAGTAAGGTGAAATATAGTGAAACAATCATTTTTCCTTGTGGGTAAAGTATAGGGATAGAGCTGTCGTCTTCTCACTGTTGTTACAGTGTTACAATGAAATTGGAATTTTAAATTTACTGACAAAGCAGAAGAATAGCTTCATTTTTTAAATGCTTTCACCTTTCATTTTTACATATCCCGAGAATATTAACTTTTGTCATACTTTTTCTGGTTTATTTATCAGGTTTGGTGGTAGACAGATACATGCCAGTGAAGACGATGGTTTAATTAACCATGCCACAGTCCGGGATCTAGAGGAAGATGCTAAGCGATTGGAGCAGTTTGGTGAGGAACTTGAAGGTGAATGAGTTAGGAGAATAATATTGAACCAGATTCACAGTTCCTAATAAGTCCAGGCCTTGAAATATTGCAAGAACCCCGAAGCTCATGGATTACTACGTCATTGTCCTTGCTTTTTGCAGTTTTGCAGATCACAATGATATATTAGTTCTCTTGTATCATTGGAAAAGAAAAAGGAAATTATAGGAGGAAATAACTTACTAATTTGACTACCATATCTTATTTGGAAAATTGCGACATTCGGTACGTGCAGCATCCAAATCATGAGTATTATAACACATGACAATGTAGTTAGATTTGAACTGTTTGATGAATTTAATTAGTAGTCGAATGGGAGTTGCATTCGATAATGATGTTATACTGTTGCATTAGATGATGGTATTATATTGTTGCATTGCATTTGATGATGTTTGTTGTTATTATGAAAAAAAGCTGCAACTTGCCATGGAACATTAACGCCATTGGTGTTGATTGACCCTGTGATGTGAGATTAGCATTCATTTGAGAAATAGATTTTCTGCAGTTGCAAATTTTGATAATCTGATGAGTTATGTTTTAAAGCTGATTTATTGAAATTTATTGAGCCATATGATCTTTAGTGGGCAGTTGAGGATAGAAGGCTAACTGCAGAGAATTTGGGACCATTAATTTGATGACTGCAGTAAATTTCACAATTTTCTTTTTTCACTAATTCAATGGATGAAACTTTTACTTCACTATTTAAAATCGTTTGTTAAATAGAAAGCAACGTGAATGTTCATACATACATGGGATTTTTATAATTTGATTTGGTACAATTGAGTCAGATTACGAAGTTCAGTTAACATAGTCGTAAATCCTAGTCAACATCCTCGTAATTGTTGTTGTTTGTTATTATACCTTCCAAACTTTCTTTTTTAAGAGGTAATTTTTAAAATTTTAAGATTGGATACAATTCTAACTATGAGTGGTGGTACTGGTGCAGAGTTTTAAGTAACCCAAATTTTAGTTGAAATGTAATAGGAATGTAAATTGAACATCGGTTTAAAGATCTATATTGGTTTGGAAAAGAGTATATGATTATGGAATGATTTTCAACCTTTGACTTCTGATGTTGGTAGTTTCTTGCGCCTGATGTTTAAAGCTGCTGACACCCTTCCTGCTTGTTACAATCTATGGAGTATTTGGAAGAGTAGAAATTTATAGCTATGGAAATGAGATGATACAATTGAGGCTTCCATTCATGTTGTATACCCTATGCTCAAGGCATGACCAATGATTGAAAACTAGTGCAAAAAGTAATCATTTAGTCACTTTCCTTGTTTCACATGATATTTGATCTAACAAAATATTAATCTAGCAAACTAATTACTAACATTTATCATTCAAAAAATAAAAAAGAAGTATACTCTGACCGAATGACATTGTTCCTAGTCCAAAGGAAGTCAAGTGCAATATTGCACCGCATCCTTTTACTTCCACCAAAATATAGTTGATATTAGAGCGTGTCTTTTGATATGATCAAGTCTTGTTAACGAGTGTTCCTGAGGCACTATTTAAGCGTTCTAAATTATTCCCTCTGATTACTATTATAAGCAAAAAACTACTTTTTAAGTTCATTGAATGAGGGATGTATGTGGTCATTAAAATAGAGGAGTACATCATTTATTCAATGAACCTAAAAAATAGTGACCAGAGGGAGTAAGTAATTATTCTATAAAAATGTAAAAATTTTCAATTTCCAATGCATTTTATGATGCAAACTTTCACAAAAAGTTACCATTTAAAGTCCTTAACTAGTACTCCGGGGGCACTAGTTAACATTTCTCGTTGTTTTATGCTAGCCAAGACACTGTGTCCTTATCACCCCTCTATTGTAATTGAAATCTTCCATTAGAGGGATAGATTCTTTTGTTAGAAACTCCTTTCATCATCAATATCAAAATATTCATTAAACTTTGACTTTTTAAAATTAATACAATACATTTTTTCTAAATCCTCATCAGAGTTTTATTTTTTTTAGATCAAATAAAACAAAAAAATAATAATTCTATTGGTTTAACAATTCACACAAAGTATTTAAAATAATGCGATGATGAGAAAAAAAAATAGGAGAACTGGAAAAGAAAGAAAAACAATTTTTTTTTATATAATATACCTTTTTTTTTTGGTGTGTGAGCCATATATTCTTTGTATGACCTATATCAGTGGCGTAGTTTTTTCTTTAGAGATTTAACATTTTTGCGTTCTTAGAACAAAATTTGAACCCAAGACCTTTGATCAAGAGAAGTAGAGAATCTAGAGTTCGAATCTTTGCCTTTGCATATAAATATCCATTGAGCTACCAACTGAACTTCATTTAGAAGACAACTAGAAGAGATCTTCTACCATCTCATTCAAACGTTCTTGAGTATTTTTATTTATTCATTTTAGTATAGATAAAAAAAATAAACACAACCATTTAATTGTGGAAATATCAACTAATAGAATAGATCAGATCCACACTTTTTTCCCTTTCTAATCCATGTCTTTATTTATAAGTTAAAGTGACTAAGTGATTACTTCATGCGCCCAAAATATTTATAACTAATAGATGGATATACTAGGCGCCCATAATATATCCCCACAATTTAGATTATTCAGACTCACACTGAGATTAATCATTGAGTTGTCAACGTAACATATTAATTTTTTTTACCGGAACAAGACTATCTTTTAAATAAGAAGGAAAATTTAAATTCTTTTTCAATGCGAGAGTCATATTATCAACTCTTCAACACCATATTGATATTGGTAATAGATGCACAACTCACTACATCACTCAATGGTTATATTACCAAATTTTATCTACTTATATTTTTGTCAAAAAATGAAAACTACTAATATTAAATAATTAAATGCTAAAATTATACTCTAATTCACACACAAAAATAATTATTATAGTTGATGATTTCACATAAATAAATTAAGAAAAATATTAACAATTTTACGAAATTAACCTCAATAATTTTTTTAAGGAAAATTAACCTAAATAATTATTGATTGATTCTGATTATGGTAATGTGCAAACTTAAGTGAATGAATAGTTGAAAAAGAAAGGGAAAAGAAACGAAATGCACTCAAATAATTAATACTCCGAGGCGCAACGCAAAGAAAAGAAACGTTGAAATAAATCACATACTAGAACGGTGGTAGATCCCTTCTCTCTCTCATTTGATTTGCTTCGTTTTCCAATTTTCCAAACCCAATCAATCCCTTTCCTCCTTCAATCGCATATCAGCATCATCATTTCATATCACGGTATATAATAATTGTTTAATATTTTCAATCTTATTGTTATTTTATTGTGTTTATATTTCATGCCCCCAAATTTCATTCATTCATTGTTCTATATACCTGCTCAAATTTCAGTTTACTCGATTTTGCTTTTTTATTTGCTCCATCTTTCATTCATTATTATATTATTAGATTGTGTAGTTGTTCCCTAACTTGTTACGAGTACATACATACATACATACATGTAATAATAATAATAAATGTACAAAATTAGTTGGATTGGATGATTTCATGTTACATAGATTATAATATGTAACACGACATCATCACATTCGTTCTGGACCAATGTCCGTCCATGTGGTGTCAACTCACTGGTAAGAGCTTGACTTTGTAACCTCGAGGGATAGACTTCAAAATCCCATATGGGACAATGTAGAATTAGAAATGAAAGCATTCTAAAGTAAGTTGCTTGAGCATATAGAACCATTGGTTAGGAGTGTAGATTAGATAGAGGACAGTCCAATAATTTGAGATAGAGAAGGGATCAATAAAACATTAATGTCAAGTCCACACAGACACCATGTAAACATACAGTTTTTCATTTATATATTATTAATTTATCTATATCTGGGCTGCTTTTTTTTTTTTTTTTTCCCTATCTCAGGTTAACCACACTCATGCTGAGTGTGTTTTATACAATGTCGACGTGATTTTCTTGTGTCTAAATAACACACCTGTCAAGAAAAACTTAATCAAACCATTAAAAGAGGTTTGGATGGCCTATTTTTTATATGATTTTTAGCAGGATATTACAGCGTCTTTTGATCCTTGTAGCTTACCTGACCTTAATGAGAGAAAGA
This sequence comes from Medicago sativa, assembly GCF_051527215.1. NCBI lineage: Eukaryota > Viridiplantae > Streptophyta > Magnoliopsida > Fabales > Fabaceae > Medicago > Medicago sativa. Next base: position 70,832,242 of record NC_140749.1, on the reverse strand, counting down.
CTTTTGTTTGTTGTTGAAGGTTTATACATCCTTTTTAGTCTGTGAAGCTAAATTTATTTAGAGGTCCAGAAACCTCTGCCTTGTCCGGTTTCATGCCCAAAGGGATCTCATGTCTGAAGATGTCCCAGATATAAAGCCATTTGGGTGATTTCACCCTGCATCATAAACTTTGGTGCTATAATTTGACAAGTTGTTTGCAAACACTTTAGTAGTGTTAGTTACATGGATTACTGATACCATAGAAATCATCTCCTTTGAATCATGATTCTTGATATTGTCTTGCCTTTGGTTATATATACAGGTCTACCTGTCTTATTTAATGCTTAAAGTTGTATCCTTTTTTTGATTTCTTCGCAAGAATGTTCTAATACATTTTGACATAATAACAGGGTTTGATATTATAAAGAGTTGAAGTGTAAGTTGGAGTTCAAAGGACTGAGGGGAAAACAAGGAGAGAAGTTGTTTGAGGTATTGACATATGTTGACTTTACCTTCTGCAGAAGTTTATATCTAGACATATCTATAAAAATAACTCGTCCCAAATGATTAAGTGTTAAGAGTCCCACATCGGTTAGGAGTTGGCCTGACAATTTGTTTATAAGTGGGGGCAATCCTCACCTCACAAGCCGGTTTTGTGGGGTTGTGTTAGGCCCAACCACGATTTCTAATATGGTATCAGAGCCTCTTCACGATTCTTTGGGCCACCTGTTATCAGGTTTCCGTTATCGGGCCACCCGTCATTTATGTTCACGCTTCAGATGTGTAATCCTGAGCGTGAGGGGGTGTGTTAAGAGTCCCACATCGGTTAGGAGTTGGCCTGACAATTTGTTTATAAGTGGGGGCAATCCTCACCTCACAAGCCGGTTTTGTGGGGTTGTGTTAGGCCCAACCACAATTTCTAATATTTAGCACCTTTTAGAGATTCGACTCAAGAATTATTAAACTCGCAAGTCACAGTTGTATTTGCCAACAAATGTTTTTCAGGGGACAAATAAGTTCACTCTAAAAAAACTGGTGGGTTCAGTTGTGCTAATGTTTAGAAAGCTACTGATCTTTTTCGTTTTACTTCCCTCCCTCTGCATCAAGCTTGCAGCTTCATTGATCTAACCATAACTGGGCTGTGGGAAGTGACTTTTTGCAGGCTAAAATAACTATCAACCTTAATTTGGAAATCTGTTTGCGCATAAATCTCATCAACAAGTTTAGCATCCATACTTTGATTTTTGTTATGCTAGGAGAAGACTTAACAATCTGCCTTTTTTTTTTTTTTTTCAAACTATTTTATGCGAGGAAGAAAACATAATATATAGAAAACCTTTTATCGTGTTTTAACGAAGGCTAAAAACAAGATGATGAAACAAATATTTTTGGGGAAGTTCAATAACCTTCGTTGGAAGACTTCTGGATCGTTTGATCAATGCTTTTCCATTCCTGAAAATGTTATCAACTTATTACTGTTCATCATCCTTTATGCTTCTTTTCTTCACATATGCAACCTCAAGGTGGAAAGGCACACAAGGAACCCATGGGTGCTAAGCCACCCTGTAATACGTTGAGGTGTTATCCGTATGCCAGGGAAAAAAATGACAGCACTAAAAGTAGCCATATGATAGAAACTGGTACCAAAATACAAATTAATATTAATTAATATTCTAATAGATTCCCAAATAATTTTAGAGTCTTGGGTCTCTCCATCCAAGAATGAGAGCTTGGTTCTCCGGTTCTCCCAACCAATAACTAGTCCCCAATAAAATGCCTACTGACGTTGTCCTTCAGATTCCCTATTCCTCTAGCAACTTATTCTCTAGTAACTGCCAAGAAACGTAACTGCTTCCTAATAGATAACTGTTGCACATTAATATAATAATTGCAGGCTAATGAAACAGTAACTGCCTAATAATAGTAGGCCTAACACCATATCCCTCTCCTCCAGAACATGATGTTTTAGATATATCATTGAAAAATTGAAAGCTGTATTTTTTTGCTCTCTTAAATCTTCCCCTCACAAAATTAAAAAGGCTCTAAATTTTTCTGGTTTCATTCATCCATCATAAACTATGGTAAACTTCATTTGTCATCATGTTTGAGTAACATTTTGGCACTAAGGGGTGATATTATCTTTGATTTTGATATTGTAAACTTAGATATCCCCTTATCCGCTTTTTGGTCATGTTGCAAGATCTGTACTTTATTGGTGATAGTTATAAATTTATGGAAATGTATTTCAGGGAAAGATTATTTCTGATTTGATTCTCACTAGCAGTATTTTTTTTTCTCAAGAAAGAATTATGTAAAATTGAATGGAAAATTGATTCTCACTAGCTTTAATAAAACTAATAGAATAAACAGAACCTTTGCAGATAAAACTTATACCCCTCCTTCCCTTCTGGGTATAATTTTACTACGGTTGTATACTAAAAACTGATGCTTTCAGGTATTCTGAAAAGTTTGATTCTTTTGGACAAAGGTCTGGATGCTGATGGTGGATGCACTCTACTTTAGAAACACCCAACTGTTGCTTCATAAGGTATATATCATATAATCTTAAGATTTATTTTTTGGAAATACAGTTTGTCACTCATATATGTGTTCTGTCCTCCAGCTTTCTTTTGTAGTTTTTGCTCGTGTTTCTGATCCTTGTTCTCATATTAGGTGATATTCTAGTATTGGAGAAAGCCAGAATCCATGATGGTTGTTTATTGTTGATTTGTTTCTACCCACCGGAAAGTCAGCAACTCTTGGGACTCACAGATGGCATTTAATAATGAAGAAGAGAAGACAGAGGATTACCTTTTCAAAATTGTCTTAATTGGTGATTCAGCTGTTGGGAAATCAAATTTACTCGCAAGATTTGCCAGGGATGAATTTTATCCTAATTCAAAGTCAACTATAGGAGTAGAGTTCCAAACTCAAAAAATGGAAATTAACGGAAAGGAAGTTAAAGCGCAGATATGGGACACAGCTGGGCAAGAGAGGTTCAGAGCTGTTACTTCTGCATATTATAGGGGTGCAGTTGGAGCACTTCTGGTATATGACATCAGCAGGCGTCAAACGTTTGATAGCATTGGTCGATGGCTTAACGAACTTCACAGTAAGAATTATAACTATGTTTGAATCTTTCTTTGCCTTGAAATTTTTCTTGTTCTTTCTATGTTTGAGGTAAATGATCAGGAACTGTTAATTTCTCACTAAACTTGACATTGGTACAATATAGAGAACATTTATGATACTGAAAATTAATGGCCCTTTTTGGGGTAAGTTTAATGGCCTTATAGTACTTATATGGTCCTATATGTAAATAAACAAAATTATGCCTCTTCATTCTTTTCCTTGAGGCGATTTTATTCTGTAAATACTGAATTGCAAATTTTCATTTGAATAAACCCTCAATTTAATCTCTAAAGTTTCACTCTCTTTCTCCAACTTAGTTTCTAAAGTTTTTAAAAAGAGTAAGCAATCTTTGAAGTATATGGAACTCGTCACTTTAGTATATGCTTTTAAGATGCTAGGGACTAACACGCCATATTTTCATATACTTAGACTAAAATGAGGGATGCCATATACGTTTTTTTTTTTTTTTTTTTTTAAGAAGGGGATGTCATATACGTTAAGAGACTAATTATTTGTATATACTTTAGAGACTAAATTGAAGAGAGTGATACTTCAAAGGCTAATGGTTTACTATTTTAGGTTCTTAAGCTACTTCACCAACAGTGTAAAGTTTTATTGTGTCTTTTCATTTGAATTTGAACTTCTGCATCTTTATGCCAGTCTTGTTATTCTTCGACATACATGTACACACATATTGATGGTTGTTTTTTTCCTTTTGTTTTTGCTTTGATTCAAAAACATGTACTCGCATATATTGGTGGTTGTGAATATGATGAAATGATGATTAAGTGCACTGGTGTATTATTTAACAGCTCACTCTGATATGAACGTTGTCACAATACTTGTTGGGAACAAGTCAGATCTTAAGGATGCGAGAGAGGTACCTACGACGGAAGGCAAGGCGTTAGCTGAGGCACAAGGTTTGTTCTTTATGGAGACATCAGCACTTGATTCATCAAATGTAGTTGCTGCTTTTCAAACAGTTGTAAAAGAAATCTACAACATATTAAGCCGGAAGGTTATGATGTCTCAAGAGCTCAAGAAAGATGATGCTTCCTGGATTGAAAATGGAAAGACTGTTGTTCTACAACAAGAAGGGGATCGATCAGCAGAAGGGGAGACAAAAAGGGGTTGTTGTTCGAAATAGGTTTGATACTATAGTGACTCCAAAACTATGTTCTTATTATAAGTTATTCAACCAAACCTGAAAATGCCGCTAGGTTATTCAGGATTGATCTTAATGTTTGCTCAAAGGAATTTTGGAGTAGAAATTGTGGACGCACTTCAAGCACAATTAAAAGGATTGAAAACACAAATGTTGCGCCGCAGTTTCATTAATTGAACACCTGCAAAAAGTTAATAGACAGGAAAATGGAAGAGTTGCTCAGCATGAGAAGAGACGCCAAAATATCTGAAAAATCATTTTTTCTTACATGCTTAAACTCATAAAATTACTCCTTTTTTATTTTTATTTTTAAAATCGGCACTATTACATTTAGAATTTTAAATTTTTAAAAATTCAGACCTAACATATTACGTGTGAACAATAGTTTTACAAATTTCTATTTTCATTCCCTAATATTTTCAACAAATTTGTTTCTTGAATGATTATTAGAATAACTTAAGCTTTGTATTGACAGAAGAATAACTTAAGTTAAAACTCTTTTTTACGGTTCATATTTGAATTTATTGATATATTGGGCACTATAAATTAAGAATGTTTTTTTAGAAATAACCCAATGTCTGGCCCAAATAAAAAAAGAAATAACTTAAGTTAAAACTCTTTTTAACGGTTCATATTTGAATTTAATGATATATTGGGCACTATAAATTAAGAATGTTTTTTTAGAAATAACCCAATGTCTGGCCCAAATAAAAAAAGAAATAACCTAATGTCTTTTTATATTAAACAAATGGACTTCCACTATACAAAATTCCTAGCAAACGATAAGACGCCAGAAGCTATACAACAATATCAACACAACACCCAAGCCTTATCCCATTAAGTGGGGTCGGCTACATGGATCAAATTACGCCAGTTCTATCATAAATCATATTTGGATCCAATTCGCTGACCTCTGATTTGTGTTTTTTATATTGCACTATCACTGTGTATGGATTGAGAAAACTCCTAGTTGTATTTCTCTTTCAGCATTCGATTTGATGCCCACGTCCAAAAAAAAAAAAAACTTGGTATGTTTTGATTCTCTTTTAATCTTAAATGAAATGCATTGGTTCTTAAAAAAAATGATAAGCTTTCATTTTGCTTTGCTTAACATTGCTACAACAAGGTAAACTACTCCAACAGATCATACAAAGTATCAGATAACATTCTCAAATGACCAAATACCACAATCAAAACAGCAAACATCTATAATTGGATATGTAAAATTCATCAATGAATGAACAAGAAAAATAGAGAACCCATATCCAGGTTTTTAAAACCATGATTGGCAATAAATTTCTTTTTCCGATGAAATACAATCGAATTTCGTACAAATTCATTCAAGTTCAATTTTCCGTCTAGCAAAATGAAGAGAGACCATATAGTCAAACATTGAGAATGAGTAACAAACATAAATAGTCTATAACACCAGAAAAATCCATTCAAACATCCCCATATACCGTACTTTTAGTATCTATGCAAGAATCACATAACATATCAGCTTATTAAAAGTGTAGCATGGTACAAAGCGTTGATACGAAAATGATACCATCAACTCAATAGACACAAGGTAGATACACTAGTACAACAAATTAAATTATAAATTACATAAAACTTCACTTTTTTTATTTTAAAATAGATAGAAGGGAGATCAACAGAGAATTAAGATCTTTCATTCCTTGAAACGAAAACTCACAACATGTTGCAAACAATACATTACAAACAACTCACTCAAATGAAGAACATAAGAGCATCTCCAATGGGGGGTCCTTACTTAACAAGTACCACTCCCTGTTAAGGACCCTCCATTGGAGGGAGAAAAAATGAGTCCCCCGTTAAGGAACGGGCAACTATATAAGGAACGGGCAACTTAATAGGTACTTTTATTATAAAATTATAAATAAGTGATGTGTCACGTGAGATCCATTTAATGAGTCCTTGTTAGGGAACTACCATTGTGGATGCTCTAAGGATGCCACTTTTGCAAAAGTCCACTTCGAGAAATCAAATTCCAACATGAAGCCAATGACCTACATATTAACAGCAAATTATTACTATTGTGGAGATTTGACTGCTCAGAATGAAAGGATTCCAACCAAAAACCTCGAGGGCACAACACAATAAAAACCTTATAATTATTAATGTAGAATAAAAAAAAATACAAAGAATATGCCAGAAGAAATGTAAAGTGAGGCAAAATAAATAAATAAAATTAGGAAAAATAAAATAAAATTTACTTTGATGACCGAACCAGAAATATTGCCAAAAGATTTTTACAATTATATGGAAGAAAATGTTCACCTTTTTTGTAATTTGGATGGCATGTGATTTCTATCTCCTTACTAAGATTAAATTCTGCAAGGGGAACTTCCCACACATTGAGAACTTCAAGCTTCTCTAAGTGTTGGATTCCAGAAGGAACCATCTTGAGGTTGGGGATTTCGAATAACTCAAACTTTTTTAGAGAATGCAATGCTCCTTTATCGATAACAATTGAATTCAAGTTGGGCAAGGGTCCAATGTACAGTTCCTTTAGATTTTGACAACCTCCATCATGAAAATGTAAACTTTCGCCTTCATAAGCATTGTAAATGATTATGAGGGACAACAAATTTGGCATGGTTTCTAGATACTTAATTGGATCATCAGTTAAGAAGGAATTTGCTAAATCAAGCTTAACAAGATTTTTAAGTTGAGGAATCCACTCTGGAAACTTCTCCAACTTGCCACCTAGTTGAAGATTTCGAAGCATAGGTGGAGGCGAAACCAAATGTAAATCAATGACATCATGAAACATATAATCTCCCCTTCTTGACACAATGCATAATTTCTCCAAGTGTCGCATCTCATTCAATGAGGAAGATAAAGCGATTGAATGTTCTGGCCTCACATCAAACAAGCTAAACTTCCTTAACTGCCTAAGCTTTCCAAACTCTTTAATTAACTCTATTCCACCCTTACCAATTTTCACTTCACTCAATGTTTGTAGAGATTCCAGGCATCCTATAACATCCTTCAATTGAAACAAACACATATTGTAGCCCTTAAGATGGCGTAGCTTTCTAAGCTTGCTAATCTCCTTGGGTATAACTCTAAAAGGAGTAGACCTTAGATCCAAGGTCTCCAGATTTAGGAGAATACCGATCCATCTGGGAAGTGCATATTGGTATCGACTGGTTATACTCTTGAAGCTTAAATATTTCAAGTGGATCAGACTTCTAATATGTTTAAAATCAACAAACAATCCGACATCTTGAAAATCAAACACCTTCATTGTCCTCTGCTTTTTTAATATTCTACTCATGATGGATTTCTCTACATAATTTGTGAATAGAAATAGTGACCGAATATGTGAGTTTTCAATACATGCTCTGAAATCATTGGAGTTGGTTGCTATTGATAGGCGTCTGATAGTTCCACTTAAAGATGAATGACCATCTTCACTGAAATGCCTGCAAAAACTTAATTCCTCACACTTTTCAAGGATCATCATACGTATCAGATCATGAACACAACAACTTCTAGTTTTTCCATCAATTCTAACTGAGGATACTTGCACCAAACATCGACGAATCAACTCTGTTAAATATCCTTCTGCAATTTCTTCCAAAGTCTTCCTACTTTCCTCCTTCACAAACCCTTCAGTCCACTGTAGAATCATTCTCTTTGATTTAACTTCATAATCTTCTGGATACATTCCAAAATATAACAAACATGATTTAAGATAAAAAGGCAAATCATCGTAGCTAAAACCTAAAATCCTTTTTATCCCGGTCAAATGGAAATCATTCCTTAGCTCTAAAGTCATATTTTCACTAAATCTCTGCCATTCAAATGCATTTCTCTCCTTTGTAGATAAAAGACCACCAATAGTCACAATTGCTAGTGGTAAGCCCTTGCACTTCCTAGCAATTTCAAAAGATATATCAACGAGCTCTTTTGGACAACATCCTTCAAAGTCAAATTGAAATGCCTTCTTATTGAACAAATCAAATGATTTTTCTTCGGTTAAAGGTTGTAGCTCATGCACTTCAATAAAAGAAGATTTCTTACAATACACGGCAACATCCATATTTCTTGTGGTAATAAATATCTTACTACCATTTTTATGATCACTCACAGCATATTCAATCTCATCCCAAAAATATTTGTTCCATACATCATCAAACACAAAAACATACCTCTTTTTCTGCAAGTACTTTCTCAATTCAGAAATCAAGCACCTCCATCCATTTCAGTGATTTCTTTAGGAGGATCTTCTCCTTTTTGTTCATAAAGCTTCTTCAACATGCGTCTCAGCAATACTTCAATATTGTATGATTGTGACACTGTGATCCATACACGACATTCAAAGTGTCCCACAACCTCTTTGCTATCAAAAACCTTTTTAGCAAGAGTGGTTTTTCCTTGCCCTCCCATCCCAACTACAGAGATGACAGTGTGCTCTACTCTTCCCTTTACCAGCCAATCAATCAATCTATTTTTGGGTTCTTGAAAGCCTACAACTTCATCTTCATCGATGTATAAAGCAGCCATTCGTGGGTCGTGCCATTTGGCATTTTGGATTCCTCTAAAGCTGCTAGATCCTTGGATTCGGAAACGATATCTTTCACTTCTTTCTTTGATCCCACAAACAACTGACTTGATGTCTTGAATCTCAGAAGCTATTTGATGGCGAGGAATCATAGTTTTGAGCAAATGAGCAACCTTATGGAGTAGAGATATGCATGCAGGATCACGAGGTTGCAGCCCTACATGGATCATATAATCATCAATGACATCTTCTATGCGAAAAGCTACTTCCCTAACTTGCTTCACCCACATCTTGGCTCCTTCAGTAGTGTTGTCTCCTTCAGCTGCAGCTCTTCTATCAGCATCTTTAAGGAAGGCTTGAATGCTTTCCAGTTCATCTTTAATGTCTGCAAATTCTTTGTGAACACCTTTCAGTAGTTTGGTTTCTGCTGTTAACAATGGAAGCAGTTGATCAATAGCAAAAGACACTGCCATTTCTGCCATTGTGAGATTTTTTGTTATTATGTGAGATGAAGACTAAACTTACTCTTAACTGAGATTTGTTTAGTGCAATCTATGCAGTTAGTGGAAGACGGAGTTTCGCTTAGTCCTAGTTAAATAATATTTTGAGCAAGTTGATAGTAATTATCGAGAAATGACGCTTGTACAACTATTGTGTGACAACTTTCTCTATCATAAATGTCCTATAAGTTGCCACATAAACGATCGTACCAAAACTTGTTAAAAAACGAGCTACACATCTGTAGGGGTAATCAAACAGTATTAGTATAATCAAACATGTCATTTTTTAATATTTTGAGGCGAGCTAACCAAGTTTTATTCACGTGATTTAGGTAAGAATTTTGCTTATCGATAAAAGTAACTAAACAATATTAATTAGTTACGTAATGTACCAAAACAAGAAAATGACTAGTGCTTGATGCTTGTCGGTGTTAATTTTACAGGGTTTGAACTCCTCCTTACGGTGTCAGATTATGTAATATTTTTAATTCCCTAAGAAATTGGATTTTTTAAATAAATTACCTCCTACTCTCGTCATATCCAATCGGCTAATGTGAACAATTTTTATTTTCTTTACATAATACGTAACATAATAAAAGAACACTTAATGAAATTGTAAAGATATAGTTAAACATGTTGGATATCGGAGTAACAAAATATTATCACGCAATTAAAATAAGAGATAGGAAAAGAGGAATTGAAGGCACAATATTTACGTGGAAACCCCTTAACAAATGAGAGGAAAAACCACGGGGGCAATAATAGAGAACTTTCACTAACCGAAAGAAATTACACGATCTCTCTCTAAAGACAGAGAAAGCATGATTACATTCTCACTTATAAATAGGATAATACTAACACTAAGTAGGAGAAACCTCATAGAAGAAACTATTTATTCTCTCTATTTTTCCTCTCTTAACTCGACAAAATCAAAACACTTGTTGTGTTACTTAATTACTTTGTTCTGAGATGGGATGTCTCCCCTGGTTGCCAATGCCTTCTATATATGTGGTGGAGTAATTTCACTATTTGACCTGTTCCATTTATTGCACCTATTGCAATTTTCAACTTTGTGCATTAAACTAGAATGAGAACTAAGAAAATTATGAGAAACAATGTTTGACTTTCACCTAGAGTAACTTTACACATGTTCATAATCTCCCACTTAAGTCTACTTTTATGATCTTTCAATAGGTCATACGATCGAGGATCAACACCTTATAAACTTGTCAGTATTGATTTTGTCAACACATCTACTAGGTTATCATTAGTGTGAATCTTCAGCATATCCACAGTTCTCTCTTCCACTACTTCTGAAGTAAAATGATATTAAACGCTTATATACTTCGTCCTTAAATGAAAAGTTGGATTCGTTGCAATGTGCAAGACACTTTAACTGTCACAACACATAGTAATGTGTTGCTGCTTGTGTCCAAGTCCCTCCATTAACCTTTGCTTCCAAATAACTTCCTTGCAAGTATGGGTAACTGCCTTGGATAACCAACTTACTACTCCTACTGCAAGTGTGAACACATAGATTTTCTTTTATCATGATCAACTGCAAAATCTGAATCGACTTAACCCTCACAGTTAACTCAGATTCTCCGAAACATATTGCAACATCTGAGGTTCATTTAACGTACCTCATAATTCTCTTAACATCATTTTGATGCTATTTACTATGATCCTCCATAAACCGACTAACCACTCCCATTCTTTGTGAAATGTCTTGTCTAGTACATATAATGACATACATAAGGCTTCCCACCGTTGATGCATACAATACTCAAGACATTTCTATCCTCTCGCTTCATTTCTAGGACTTGTTGAGGCAAAATCCCTAATTAATTTTAAAGATAATAAACTAATATGATTAAAGAATTAATGGACTTTGATTATTTCCTTGGTATTTAACTTGTGCTCTTGAGTTTTTTACTAAGACAGGAACAAGGCTTAAATCATACCAAGAATCAAGTAATCAAAGGACATTTGATTTCAAGATCTAACACTGAGATCAGAATGTTGCTCAGAGATCAGAATGTTCGCACAAGAGATCATAAGGTTGCTTCTATACAAGCCCAGAATCTCAAGAACATAGATCAAGGTCATGCAAGGCACATGTGACATAAATAAATGTCAAGAGAAGTACTTCTGCATGGATCAAGCAATAAAGGCATCTATGATGATTAACAGATTAATGGACTTTGATAGTTCTTGGTATTTGTGCATTCTTGAGTGATTAACCAAGACACAAACAAAGTTTAAATCATACCAAGATACAAGAAATCAAAGTACATTTGAATTCATGAACTAACTCTGAAGTTCAGAAAGTTAGTTCAGAATGTTGATCAGAAAGTTGATCAGAACGTTCTGATGATAGTCCAGAAGGTTGTTCATAAGCAAACCCAGATTCATCAAGAACGTGAAGAACATGCAAGCACACTTGACATGAATTAGAGGTCCAGAAAGGTACATCTGCATGGATCTATCAACAATAAAGGCATGAACAAAGATTTATGTCAAAAGGATCTTTAATGTTCATCCAAGACTATGAACATTAAAGTACTAGGACTATTCCAATGAGAATATCATCCTAGATGTTGCATTCACTGCACTTCAGTCGTGTCTCTACTATTAGGATTGATTACATCAAACGTAGTCTTACAAATCATCCTTAAGTGAGCACAAATGAAACATTCTGATGATCAGAATGTTCACTCCTGCACATGCTTCCAGCCATGAACAGTGTAGTTGGTAGAAAGAAGAAAAAGGTAGCAAAAGGAGATCTTGCATCAGAGATAACTTGTACTCTGAACTGAATCAAGCAGATTTCCTGAAAGCATGGGCTTGAAGTTGCAGACCCACTATCCTCTCTTTCCTGCACAAAGTCCAAGACAGATTTGGTTCACTTTATCCTACTTTTCCAGCAACTTTTGAAGCATATGGAGAAGCTACTTTTTGGAGGATAAAACTCAAACAAATCTCACATCACGTGCTGGGCAAGCCCAGAAATTCATCCAACATTCATCCATGATGAACCCAGATGAAGAACATCATGAATTTCCAACATTCTGATAAAGAACACAGCAACATTCTGATGTTCATCCTGGGAACGCAACAACATTCTGATGGTCAGAATGTTCACCCGGATTTTCAAGTAAAAGCTTGTGGGGCCCAGGACACGTGGCATAACACCATTGGACACCCTACAACGGCTATTTGAGCCCAAAGACTCTATAAATACAGATCTAAGGCTCAGCAAAACTTGCACCAATGCAAAGCATACAAGAAAACATCTCAAATATGTTTGAAGCTTTAGCATTCGAATTGGTCATCACTGAAGGCTCCTTCTACCTTCTTTGTAGTGTACACCAATTCTTCCTTATCTTGTTACAGATAAGTTCTCCCTCCTTTCTTCTCTGAATTGATCATCACTGAAGGGTCTTTATACCTTCTTTGTAGTGTAAATCAATTCTCTTTGTTATCTCTTGTAAAGATAACTTCTTCTTCTCCCTCCTCTGTTTGTTTCTCAAACATTCAAACTCCAAACATCTTGTAAACTCTCATCTAGCTTTAGGGGTACTAAAGTGTTAGTTTGAGCTGAAGGTGTAAAAGTCTAAGTGGGTAACTTAGCAAGAAGAAAAGAAAGTCTCATCTAGCTTTAGGGGTACTAAAGTGTTAGTTTGAGCAAAAGGTGCAAAAGTCTAAGTGGGTAACTTAGCAAAAAGGTGCAAGCCTGCTGAGGCTTAGAGAATACAGTTGATGCAATTGTTCAGGTGAACAAAATTGTAAGGTGCAGGATTTGAGAGGTTATCTCAAGCATCATAGTGGAAACTCTCATAAGATTGTGAGGAGTGGACTAACCCACATGGGGTGAACCACTATAAACTTCTGTGTGTTGATTCTCTCTTCCCTATACTCTTTACTTACTGCAAACACAAACACACACAAACACATTTACTTTGTTAAACTGTTTTTGCACTCAGACACCAGAACATTCTGAAGTCTGCTTTAAACTGTTTTGCACTCAGACATCAGAACGTTCTGAAGTCTGCTATTAACTTAACTATTCCAAGTTTCCACTTGAGAATCATTTTTTAAGTTGCAGGATAATTTTAAAGGGTCACAATTCAAACCCCCCCTTCCTTGTGACTATTTTATTCACTTCAATTGGCATCAGAGCCCGCCTCTATGGGTTGAGCACTTAACAGTGTATGAGGAAAAGATCCAGAAGGAAGTGATGTCAAAACCTGCAAATCAAAGTGCATGTCACATCTGAATGATCTCTGAAGAAGAAGATGCAAAGATGGCAACCAGAGATGATTCTGAAGAAAAAGGAGAAGTCAACACATGAGTAAAGACAAACACAAGAAGTGAAGAGGTAAGAAATTCTAATCCTTATCTTTTATATAAAGTGTTTAAAAATATCTCATATGACTCATGCATTTTATCTTAAAAGTATGAACTTTTAAAATAATAACTTTTCTTGTATAAAGAAAGAAAATGTGACTCATGCATTTTAAAATATTTGAGAAACATAAGATTCTCAATATGCAAAAATTTGTAAGATTTAGAAAAGTCTGAATTTTTGAAACAAAATGATATTTCTAAAAGGGAAGTAAAATTTTGAAAATGACATATTCAACTTTTTAAAGTCTGTTAAGACCTTTCAAAAAAAAGGCTGGTTTAGGTTTCATAACCTATCACTAACAAAAGTGAGAAGGTAAATAAAAATGATCATTTTGAAAAAGAATTCAACCATTTCAAAAAGACATTTTATCCTAAATTAATATTGGTCTCAAAAGGTTGAGATTGGTAAAACATAATGTTCTTATTACAACAAATCTGATTATCTTAAATCAGAATGTGGTCATAAGAAAGAATCTCTCCAAAAGAGAGTCACTAACCTTCAAGGACCCAAAGTAATATGGGTACCAAAAGCTTTGTCAATCTGTGATGCAGGAATATTTGCTTCCAAGATTATATGTGAAGAAAATGTTCAATCACTAGAAGATAAGCAAATGGAATTTGCAACTAGTTTTGATCACAACACAGATGATCTAAAACTCAGACCTCAACACTGATGTGTTTCAAGATGATGGGAAAAACAGTTCAGACTGTTCAAGAAACATCTGAAATGGAAGATCAGAATGTTCAGGTGTCTGCAGATCAGAATGTTCAAGAAAATGCTCCTGATGATGAAGCTACTCAATTCAAAAAAATTGAAAGCTTCAAAGTTCATCCCTCTGGTTTCAAGCAAAAACAAGAAGACTTCTCATGAATTGGATTTCACACTCACATTCAACCATGTTAAGATGTCTCTGAAAAAGTGAAGTGTATAAGAAAGATTATCAAATCTTTAATATAAAGAATTTGACAACAATGAGGATTCTCTAACAATGGATCAAGACATCCCTGAAGAAACCTTTCAAGAAGTTGCAGATATTGCTAAGAAAGCTGTTCAGAAAATTGATGAAGCTCAGAATGTTGAACAACTTCAAAAGGAAGTTGATATTGCTGAGAATGGAAGTCAGCAATTTGAAGCAATACCTCAAATATTGACATTGCAACCAATAAGGTTTGGGAAGCTGATGCAACTACTGAGGCATGAATTCAGAAAAGTTGATGCAGCTACTAAAAGATGGAACTCAGAAAGTTGATGAAGTTCCTGCATAACAACTTCAGAAGTTTGATGAACAAGAAATTGTTCTAGAATCTGATGAGGATGAGCTAGCTGGAAATCAAGCTGGTTTTGATCTGAATATGGAGGAATTCAGCTCAGACTTCAATGCAAGTGTCTTTGAGGATTCTCAGATGGAAAATGATGGAACAATTCCTTCAACTAAAGTTCAGAATGTTCAAAGAAACATTCTTCATGAACAAAGCATTCCATCTGTTGATCATATGTCTGCAGATCCTGAAACATATGGATATGTTAAAAGACACTCATATCAGAAAGATGGAAAGAATAAGAAGAGGAGAAAGCTACATATGATTAAGCTGCTTCAGAAAGTCATGCTTATTGATGCTTGGAGTTCTCCATCCAAATGAGAAAGTATTTCAAAGAAAGAGAATCATGCTCTCTTCATTGAATCTCAAAGTAAGGAACATCATCCTATAAGGTACACATTTATTTGCACTATAATAAATATGATGATTGAATGCATGTTTAATATGTGCTTATATCAAATGTTTAAACTTAAATGCAATAATTGTTTCATACTTTGTTCATACTCCTTTCATGATGGTATGATACTCATTTACAACTACACAAGTCATAATTGATGTTTAAAATCATTACTTGATGTCTTATGCTTTAACTGTGTTACATCAATTTGTGAATACTTATCTTTTCACATTTGAAATAAATGATTCTGATACATTTCTATCTGAGTTATTAACATGAGTTGCAAACTAAATAATCATTAGTGTTAAATAATTGATAGGAAGATTTATGTTTAATCATAAAAGTTGAATCATGATTTAAAACAAAAAAATGTCTTAATTTGTCAAACTTCAGAATAATCTGAAATGTGAAGACATTCTCTTGATTTCAATATGGTTTATGAAAATACCATTCTTCAAACATGATCTCAAATGAATCTTATGTTTGAATTGATCATTAGAAGATTTTTTATATACTTGATCCTCATTTTGATATTGTGTGTGATCTTGTTATAATCTTCAAAAACTGCTCTAAGGTCTGCATAGTTTGCTCTTAAACCTATATTGACCCTGCTTTGAGCATAAAAGTTTGTTTTAAACACTGTTGAATAATTATCTTACTTTAATTGCAAATTAAAGACAAAGATAAAATTGTAAGCATCAATATGTACTAGATTTCAAACATATGCAAAAGAATCTCATTTAACTCCAGTTAAAAGGATTTTTAGAAATCTAGTAGGTACTACTGATCTTGGCCTTTGGTATAGAAAAGGTTCTTGTTTTGATCTTGTAGTGATGCTGATTTGAGAGGAAGAATACAAGTGGCTCTTGTCAACTCTGAGGACAAGCAATTGATTGGATGGTCTTGCAGAAAGCAAAACACCATTGCTGAAGCTGAGTATGCATTTGCAGCTAGCTGTTGCTCTCAAATTTTATGGGTAAGAAATCAGTTGCAAAATTACTCACTAAGGTACACAAGTACTCCTATTTTTTTTGTGATAATGCAAGTGCAATTAATCTTTCTAAGAATCCTATTCAGCATTCTAGGTCTACACATATTGAAATAAAGCATCATTTCATTAGAGACCATGATCAGGAAAAGAATATTGCATTAAGCTTTGTTGATACTGAAAATCAACTAGCTGACTTTTTCACAAAATCCATTGTTGAGGATAGATTCAATTTTCTTAAAGAAAAATTGTTAATCATGAAAAATCCCAATAAAGAATGATTACAGATCACTAAGGGCCTTAGACTAAACCCCTTGATGTCATCTGATGCAAATCAGATAGATCTATCTCAATCTAGACATTCATCAGAATGTTCCTGAGTTCAGAATGTTCAAAACCTGAAATCTGGGTCAGAAATCTCATGCGTGAGATTTTGTGTTGATTTTCTCCAGAAATATTTCTATAATCTTAAGCATTTAATGCTTGGTTATAAGAAGTTACATTTAAGGTTTAACCACCATGTAAAACCTTAACTATTAAATCAACCAATCCCCTTTCACTTTTCAAAACGGCTACTTTCTTCTCTCTCCTGTCCGTTCCAATTTCCTCCTTCCCAATGTAACTGCTACTTTTTCTTTCCTTCTTTCTTTTCACGTTTGGTCTATATAATCAGTAACAACTCTGATTATTTCACATCTACTTCAAATCCAAACTTCTTTCTTCTCATTTCCAAAAATTTCAAATCACTCTGTTCTTCATTTTTTTTCGAAGAAACATGGCCAGAACCAAAACCACTTCAAAGTTCTCTGATGATGAAACAAATCAAGTGGAACGTTCTCAATCACCACCACCAAACACCGCTGCTGGTCAATCCTCTGATCAACAACCTTTGAGTGAAACTCCTTTGCACACTGTTCTTCCAGATGTGATTATCCCTACTTGTGATCCACCCAAATCTTCAAAATCAAAATCCTCTAAGAAACTCATCACCAAACCTAGACCCATTCCTACCAGACGATCAACTAGGATGAGGAAATCTTCAAAGGAACCTAAGGTCTCTCATATGAATCTAGTATCTGACGAAGAGAAGAAGACAGATTCAAGTGATGATGAAAAGGAAGAAGATTCTAAAGAAGATCCTGAAGAAGGAATGGAAGTCCCTGAAAAGGAAGATGAAGAGAAAGTAAAAGAGGACTCTGAACAAACTCTCATTGAGATTGTTAAGGCTGCAAGAAAGACCTATAAGAAGGGAAAGAAAGTTGTTTCTCCTTCAGAGGAAAAACCTTCATCTCAGCATGATGGTGAAAATGCTGCAGAAGTAGATGAAGAAGATGTAGAGGCTGATGAAGAAGAAGCTTCTTCTAAACAGCATGGCAAAGGACAGGATATTGCCAAGGTTGTTGCAGTGATAAGGGCTCAAAGAGCAGAGAAGATTGCTCTCAGACCAATGAGCAGAACAAAATACTTTGAGTTTAGAAGCTTGGAAACAAAGGGGTGGAATCTGAAGGAGTTCACTGATCCACAAGGATGGACAGACTTTGTATCCCTACAAGAGCATACCTATGAAGATCTGGTTAGAGAGTTCTACACCAACTTGACTGTGAAGCAGAAGAAGAATGAAAATGAGAACTTTCTCATCTCATCTGTCAAGGGTATTCAGATCACTGTAACTCAAGACTTTCTCTCTGAAGCCTTGAAAATCCCAAATGAAGGTAATAAGCTGTTTTCTTGTTCATGGTACAATGATGTTAGAGTTAACCGTAATCAACTCATAGTCAAGTACACCAAAGAAAATCACACCTTTAACTCCACAAATCTAGAGGATGTCCCAAAAATCCTTCACAACATGGTTAGACATACCCTAGTACCCAAGTGTGGATCTTTTGATGCTGTCTCTGATATGGACCTATGCATCATCTACCACCTCATGAACAAAACCAAGCTAAACCTTTGCTTCATCATCATTCAACATATGATTGATTCCTGTTTGGCCTACAAACAAACAGTTGCTGGGTTACCCTATGGAATGCACCTAACCCCCATCTTTCAGAAAGCAAATGTACCTCTTGAAGGAGAAAAATGTAAGCTTGACTTCATGAAGTTCACATCAAAGACTTTAGGTCAACTTCGCATCACCACCTCTAACATGCCATCCTTCACAACTTCTGGAACTTCTGGGTCTGCTAAGAGGATTTCTAATAAGAATGTTCAGAAAACCAGAAAGAAGAGAAAGGTAGAGGAAATCAGAGATGAATCTCCTAAGAATGAAGAAATCAGACCTTCCTCTCCACCAGAATTGGAAATGTTCTCTGAAGTCTCCAAGCTTGCAAGGGAGATTGTTGAAGAAGGAAGCTCTCAGTTCAAAACTTTGCTTGAAGAATCACTAACTGAAGAGGATGCTCAGAAGGATAATGATGCATCTCTTCAAAGGGAAGTTGAGAATACTAAGCAAGCTACTGAGGCTCATGAAGGTATACCTCAGGCTGCTGATGAAAACTCTGTTGATCCAAATCAAAGAGTTGAAGAAAATACTGAGAAAGAAACTCAGAATGTAGATGAAGATACTCAGGAAGTAGCTGAGATCTTAGCTTCAAACATGTCAATTGAGGGAGATGTTCAAGTTGCACAAATGGAGTTCTCAACTGGGTTTGACCTTAACATTGAAGATGTCAATACTGACTTCAACAATGAAGTATTTCAGGATGGTCAGGAATCAACTGTGGCTCAGGAATTTGTAATTCCTGAAGCTCAGAATGTTGAAGTCTCTGCAGCTCAGAATGTTGAAGTTTCTGCAGCTCAGAAGGTTGAAGTTTCTGCTGCTGAACCTGGAGTTCAGAATGTGCAAGTTGCTGAACCCATTCAAGTTGATGAAAATTGTCCCTTTGTGGAAGTTGCTCCAACTGCTGAAGAAACACAAACAGTTGATCAGAATGCTCAAGGTGCTGAGCTGAATCAACTCTTTGCTGATCAACACATTGATCAAAATGCTTCAAATGAGCCTGCTATGTCAGCAGATCCAATGCCTTTGGCCTCTGGATCTTTACCATCTGAAGAAGTTCAACGTATGGCTCAGACAGCTCAGAATGTTAACCTCTCTTCTTCAACTATGGGGTCTGTTGCTGGTGCAAGCAACTTCTTGGTCTCTGATCTTCCCACTCCAAACACCATCCCCTCATACACTCCACCACCACCACCAATGAAAACCACCACTACAAGCAAGCTTCCTAACATAGCTGCTCTTTTTGAATCCCTCAATACCTTTGTGACTGCCAACAAAGAGAAGGCTGAAGCTTCTGGTGCTGCTCCACCTGCTCCTTGTAACGCCCTCCTTTTTATTTAATTATTTTTATTAAGTTAGAGTCTATTTATGTGATTTATTTATTTATATGAGGTGTTAGTATTTTATTATGTGGCATTATTCTATTATTTATTAGAATATGAGAATTATTAGAGTAAGTAGATTTGGAGGTAGTTTTGAGATTAGATGTCTTTTTATGATTTAGTCGATTTATTTTGATGAGTGATATTTTGTTATGTTATATGTTGTTATTTAATAGAATAATATATTTGTTATTTGTTAGAAATATATTTGTTATTTGGTGTAGAAATATATTTGTTATTTGTGAGAGATATATTTAATTTAGAAATAAATAAGATTATGAGGAATAGAGTAGTTTTGAGGTGTAAGAGAAATAAGAAGGGGGTTAGAATAGAAAGAAGAATAAGTTGTTGGGCCAAAATAGATTTAGGAAGAGAGTTTAGTATTATAAATAGAGAAGCTTAGGTTAGAAAGAGTTTACCGGAAACCGCTTTTTGGAAAAGAGGAGAACAAGAAAGAAGAGAAGAGGAGAGAAAAGTCAAGAGAAGAGGAGAAGACCTTAGGAAAGAAGAACGCTGCCGCTGATTCAAGAATTAATCTAAGGTGAGGGTGAGACTATCTTGCATTAATATTAAGTTGTTAAATCATTAGATTGCATCTAACAAGTTGGGGAAAGTTTGTGAGAATTTGAGAATTAGGGTTTTGAGAGAGATTTGATGATTAGATGATGAAAACTTGTTGAATTGATGTAGAAATTGTATACAGTCCTTAGATAACCCATAGGATGATTATTGGATGTAGTTTTGAGGTTAAAACCATGAAATAACATGAGATGTTGGTGAGTTTAAGAATTAGGGTTTAATAATTGTAATAGGTTGTTAATAGATTTGAGAACCCTTTGAATTTGCATACAGTAAGTTGATGAATAATTAGTGTTCTAATGATAGGGCAATCATAGAGTAATGATTAGGATCAAGTTTGGAGAGTATTGGATCGAATAAGAAGTGGAAAAGATTTTCCCAAAGCGAAATCGCAGCTGAACTGCGATTTTGCTGTCAATGTGCAAAACGCGTTTTTATTGTCTCAGTTTGACAAGTTTAAGTTCCGAACTGGGTTTAGCTGTAAACACGAAAGTTGTAGGTATGGATGTTAGCTTTCTAATGCCGTTGATCTCACGTCAATAGGATTTATAGAGCTTGAGTTATGGTCAAATTACTGCATGTAGGTCACAGTGAATTTTTATGGACTTTCAGCACAACTTTTCCGAATTTAAAATAAAAACTGGTATTGATCGGTACAGAATTGGTCTTAGGCGTAAACATGAAAGTTTTAGATAATTTTGTTAGCTTTCTAGTGGCTTTGGTTTTACGTGAAAATAATGTTTGGTCTTTGAGTTATGATTAAAATACTACAGGGAGGTCTTAGCGAAATTGTACGGTGACAGCATTCTCTGTTTCATGTTTTTGCATTTTGTTCATATGTTTCTGTTTTGAATTGATCTTTGTTCTAAACATGAAAGTTGTTTATATTTGTGATATCTTTCCAGTAGCTTTGGTTTGACATGAAAATATGTTGTGGATAATTTATTATGTTTTTACAAAGATACATGGTGAATTATTGTCGATGTTTAAATACGATGTTATATGAAGTTGTTTATGATTGATGAATATGATGTTTTAAGATGTTGTTTATTATCATTTGATATTGTTATATTATGATATGACATGAATTATTTATGTGATCCATATGTTGTCAAGATGTTAAGATGTTAAGACGTTAAGATGATAAGAGTTGTTAAGTCGTCGAGTCGTTATGAAGTCATCAAGTTGTTAAGATGTTATGTTGTCAAGATATCAAGATGTTAGGATGTCATAGATGTTCATAAAGTTTCTAAGACGTAAGATGTTGAGTCCATGCATACTCATTTAAAGATGAGGGCTCATGCCCTGGAGCTTTTGCTCAACCACGACGATGGAGCTTTTGCTCAACCACGACGATGGAGCTTTTTGCTCAACCACGACGATGGAGCTTTTGCTCAACCACGACGATGAGGGCTTATGTCCTAGGAGTATATTTATGCTCAACCACGATGATGAGGGCTTATGCCCTAAAATGGTACCACATGCATTTGCATTTTCATGATGATCAAAGATGGTTTAAGACGTTAAGAGTTGCATAGTCGAGTCTAGATGCATTGTCAGGTCAAGTTGTTAAGATGTCAAGTTATCGAGATGTTAAGATGTTAAGATGTCAAGTTGATGAGCTATTAATGAAGTGCTTTATGAATGATTATGATGCTTAAGATGATGAATGATTATGATGTGTATGATGATTGATTACGAAGTTGTTTATGATGATTGATTATGAAGTTGTTTATGATAAGATGCTATGTGATTTATGATAAGATGCTATGTGATTTATGGTATGATGCTATGTGATTTATGATATGATGCTACATGTTTACTAATGATGATATGTGATGATGTATGTGATATTATTGATAATATAAGATGAAGTATATGACTAATATAGGAAGAATAGTGACACTAGTTAAGAAAGTTTAAGTTGTTAGATATGATTAATGAATTATAAGATGTTTAAGTTGTTGAATGTACTTTATATGATTTATATGCTTTATATTATTGTTTGAGAAATCTCACCCCTCTGCTTGGAAATGTTGCTCTTCGTATGGGTAACTTGCAGGTAACCAGGATTAGTTGCGGTCGTGAGTGGACTCCTCACAAGTGTGTCTTAGGTGCTCTGATACGTAACGGGATGGGATTATGTCTTTACTTCTATTCCTTACGTATTGTTTATGAACTTTTATGAATAAATATTGAACTAAGACTTATGAGATTTTCTGATGAGGCCTGCGTGGCAAAGACTTTTTATGTTGAATGAATTAATTCCGCTGCGAAGTTTTGAATTACTTATGTTAAATGATTTTGAAGAATAAATTGTTATTTATTCAGTTTATGAATTTTTAAGAAGTGTAGCATTCCGTTTAAAGTTGAATTACTCTGATTTTTAATTATGAAATTTTTACGTTGGGAAAACGGGGTGTTACAATTGGTATCAGAGCAGGTCGGTCCGTCCGGCCAAGTAGATGAGTCGTTGTGTCGTGTCGTCATGTTTTCTAGTTAGTAGTTATGTTTTTTACGTGATCATGTTTAACTGACTAACTTTGATGTGGTTTTGTGTTTTGTTTGAAGAAGCAATAACTAAATTTTTTTTCTCTCTTGTGCTTTGAATTTCGAGGACGAAATTCTTTTAAGTTGGGGAGAGTTGTAACGCCCTCCTTTTTATTTAATTATTTTTATTAAGTTAGAGTCTATTTATGTGATTTATTTATTTATATGAGGTGTTAGTATTTTATTATGTGGCATTATTCTATTATTTATTAGAATATGAGAATTATTAGAGTAAGTAGATTTGGAGGTAGTTTTGAGATTAGATGTCTTTTTATGATTTAGTCGATTTATTTTGATGAGTGATATTTTGTTATGTTATATGTTGTTATTTAATAGAATAATATATTTGTTATTTGTTAGAAATATATTTGTTATTTGGTGTAGAAATATATTTGTTATTTGTGAGAGATATATTTAATTTAGAAATAAATAAGATTATGAGGAATAGAGTAGTTTTGAGGTGTAAGAGAAATAAGAAGGGGGTTAGAATAGAAAGAAGAATAAGTTGTTGGGCCAAAATAGATTTAGGAAGAGAGTTTAGTATTATAAATAGAGAAGCTTAGGTTAGAAAGAGTTTACCGGAAACCGCTTTTTGGAAAAGAGGAGAACAAGAAAGAAGAGAAGAGGAGAGAAAAGTCAAGAGAAGAGGAGAAGACCTTAGGAAAGAAGAACGCTGCCGCTGATTCAAGAATTAATCTAAGGTGAGGGTGAGACTATCTTGCATTAATATTAAGTTGTTAAATCATTAGATTGCATCTAACAAGTTGGGGAAAGTTTATGAGAATTTGAGAATTAGGGTTTTGAGAGAGATTTGATGATTAGATGATGAAAACTTGTTGAATTGATGTAGAAATTGTATACAGTCCTTAGATAACCCATAGGATGATTATTGGATGTAGTTTTGAGGTTAAAACCATGAAATAACATGAGATGTTGGTGAGTTTAAGAATTAGGGTTTAATAATTGTAATAGGTTGTTAATAGATTTGAGAACCCTTTGAATTTGCATACAGTAAGTTGATGAATAATTAGTGTTCTAATGATAGGGCAATCATAGAGTAATGATTAGGATCAAGTTTGGAGAGTATTGGATCGAATAAGAAGTGGAAAAGATTTTCCCAAAGCGAAATCGCAGCTGAACTGCGATTTTGCTGTCAATGTGCAAAACGCGTTTTTATTGTCTCAGTTTGACAAGTTTAAGTTCCGAACTGGGTTTAGCTGTAAACACGAAAGTTGTAGGTATGGATGTTAGCTTTCTAATGCCGTTGATCTCACGTCAATAGGATTTATAGAGCTTGAGTTATGGTCAAATTACTGCATGTAGGTCACAGTGAATTTTTATGGACTTTCAGCACAACTTTTCCGAATATAAAATAAAAACTGGTATTGATCGGTACAGAATTGGTCTTAGGCGTAAACATGAAAGTTTTAGATAATTTTGTTATCTTTCTAGTGGCTTTGGTTTTATGTGAAAATAATGTTTGGTCTTTGAGTTATGATTAAAATACTACAGGGAGGTCTTAGCGAAATTGTACGGTGACAGCATTCTCTGTTTCATGTTTTTGCATTTTGTTCATATGTTTCTGTTTTGAATTGATCTTTGTTCTAAACATGAAAGTTGTTTATATTTGTGATATCTTTCCAGTAGCTTTGGTTTGACATGAAAATATGTTGTGGATAATTTATTATGTTTTTACAAAGATACATGGTGAATTATTGTCGATGTTTAAATACGATGTTATATGAAGTTGTTTATGATTGATGAATATGATGTTTTAAGATGTTGTTTATTATCATTTGATATTGTTATATTATGATATGACATGAATTATTTATGTGATCCATATGTTGTCAAGATGTTAAGATGTTAAGACGTTAAGATGATAAGAGTTGTTAAGTCGTCGAGTCGTTATGAAGTCATCAAGTTGTTAAGATGTTATGTTGTCAAGATATCAAGATGTTAGGATGTCATAGATGTTCATAAAGTTTCTAAGACGTAAGATGTTGAGTCCATGCATACTCATTTAAAGATGAGGGCTCATGCCCTGGAGCTTTTGCTCAACCACGACGATGGAGCTTTTGCTCAACCACGACGATGGAGCTTTTTGCTCAACCACGACGATGGAGCTTTTGCTCAACCACGACGATGAGGGCTTATGTCCTAGGAGTATATTTATGCTCAACCACGATGATGAGGGCTTATGCCCTAAAATGGTACCACATGCATTTGCATTTTCATGATGATCAAAGATGGTTTAAGACGTTAAGAGTTGCATAGTCGAGTCTAGATGCATTGTCAGGTCAAGTTGTTAAGATGTCAAGTTATCGAGATGTTAAGATGTTAAGATGTCAAGTTGATGAGCTATTAATGAAGTGCTTTATGAATGATTATGATGCTTAAGATGATGAATGATTATGATGTGTATGATGATTGATTACGAAGTTGTTTATGATGATTGATTATGAAGTTGTTTATGATAAGATGCTATGTGATTTATGATAAGATGCTATGTGATTTATGGTATGATGCTATGTGATTTATGATATGATGCTACATGTTTACTAATGATGATATGTGATGATGTA
This sequence comes from Medicago sativa, assembly GCF_051527215.1. Taxonomy (NCBI): domain Eukaryota; kingdom Viridiplantae; phylum Streptophyta; class Magnoliopsida; order Fabales; family Fabaceae; genus Medicago; species Medicago sativa. Next base: position 70,806,722 of record NC_140749.1, on the reverse strand, counting down.
TGTGATATTATTGATAATATAAGATGAAGTATATGACTAATATAGGAAGAATAGTGACACTAGTTAAGAAAGTTTAAGTTGTTAGATATGATTAATGAATTATAAGATGTTTAAGTTGTTGAATGTACTTTATATGATTTATATGCTTTATATTATTGTTTGAGAAATCTCACCCCTCTGCTTGGAAATGTTGCTCTTCGTATGGGTAACTTGCAGGTAACCAGGATTAGTTGCGGTCGTGAGTGGACTCCTCACAAGTGTGTCTTAGGTGCTCTGATACGTAACGGGATGGGATTATGTCTTTACTTCTATTCCTTACGTATTGTTTATGAACTTTTATGAATAAATATTGAACTAAGACTTATGAGATTTTCTGATGAGGCCTGCGTGGCAAAGACTTTTTATGTTGAATGAATTAATTCCGCTGCGAAGTTTTGAATTACTTATGTTAAATGATTTTGAAGAATAAATTGTTATTTATTCAGTTTATGAATTTTTAAGAAGTGTAGCATTCCGTTTAAAGTTGAATTACTCTGATTTTTAATTATGAAATTTTTACGTTGGGAAAACGGGGTGTTACAATTGGTATCAGAGCAGGTCGGTCCGTCCGGCCAAGTAGATGAGTCGTTGTGTCGTGTCGTCATGTTTTCTAGTTAGTAGTTATGTTTTTTACGTGATCATGTTTAACTGACTAACTTTGATGTGGTTTTGTGTTTTGTTTGAAGAAGCAATAACTAAATTTTTTTTCTCTCTTGTGCTTTGAATTTCGAGGACGAAATTCTTTTAAGTTGGGGAGAGTTGTAACGCCCTCCTTTTTATTTAATTATTTTTATTAAGTTAGAGTCTATTTATGTGATTTATTTATTTATATGAGGTGTTAGTATTTTATTATGTGGCATTATTCTATTATTTATTAGAATATGAGAATTATTAGAGTAAGTAGATTTGGAGGTAGTTTTGAGATTAGATGTCTTTTTATGATTTAGTCGATTTATTTTGATGAGTGATATTTTGTTATGTTATATGTTGTTATTTAATAGAATAATATATTTGTTATTTGTTAGAAATATATTTGTTATTTGGTGTAGAAATATATTTGTTATTTGTGAGAGATATATTTAATTTAGAAATAAATAAGATTATGAGGAATAGAGTAGTTTTGAGGTGTAAGAGAAATAAGAAGGGGGTTAGAATAGAAAGAAGAATAAGTTGTTGGGCCAAAATAGATTTAGGAAGAGAGTTTAGTATTATAAATAGAGAAGCTTAGGTTAGAAAGAGTTTACCGGAAACCGCTTTTTGGAAAAGAGGAGAACAAGAAAGAAGAGAAGAGGAGAGAAAAGTCAAGAGAAGAGGAGAAGACCTTAGGAAAGAAGAACGCTGCCGCTGATTCAAGAATTAATCTAAGGTGAGGGTGAGACTATCTTGCATTAATATTAAGTTGTTAAATCATTAGATTGCATCTAACAAGTTGGGGAAAGTTTGTGAGAATTTGAGAATTAGGGTTTTGAGAGAGATTTGATGATTAGATGATGAAAACTTGTTGAATTGATGTAGAAATTGTATACAGTCCTTAGATAACCCATAGGATGATTATTGGATGTAGTTTTGAGGTTAAAACCATGAAATAACATGAGATGTTGGTGAGTTTAAGAATTAGGGTTTAATAATTGTAATAGGTTGTTAATAGATTTGAGAACCCTTTGAATTTGCATACAGTAAGTTGATGAATAATTAGTGTTCTAATGATAGGGCAATCATAGAGTAATGATTAGGATCAAGTTTGGAGAGTATTGGATCGAATAAGAAGTGGAAAAGATTTTCCCAAAGCGAAATCGCAGCTGAACTGCGATTTTGCTGTCAATGTGCAAAACGCGTTTTTATTGTCTCAGTTTGACAAGTTTAAGTTCCGAACTGGGTTTAGCTGTAAACACGAAAGTTGTAGGTATGGATGTTAGCTTTCTAATGCCGTTGATCTCACGTCAATAGGATTTATAGAGCTTGAGTTATGGTCAAATTACTGCATGTAGGTCACAGTGAATTTTTATGGACTTTCAGCACAACTTTTCCGAATTTAAAATAAAAACTGGTATTGATCGGTACAGAATTGGTCTTAGGCGTAAACATGAAAGTTTTAGATAATTTTGTTAGCTTTCTAGTGGCTTTGGTTTTACGTGAAAATAATGTTTGGTCTTTGAGTTATGATTAAAATACTACAGGGAGGTCTTAGCGAAATTGTACGGTGACAGCATTCTCTGTTTCATGTTTTTGCATTTTGTTCATATGTTTCTGTTTTGAATTGATCTTTGTTCTAAACATGAAAGTTGTTTATATTTGTGATATCTTTCCAGTAGCTTTGGTTTGACATGAAAATATGTTGTGGATAATTTATTATGTTTTTACAAAGATACATGGTGAATTATTGTCGATGTTTAAATACGATGTTATATGAAGTTGTTTATGATTGATGAATATGATGTTTTAAGATGTTGTTTATTATCATTTGATATTGTTATATTATGATATGACATGAATTATTTATGTGATCCATATGTTGTCAAGATGTTAAGATGTTAAGACGTTAAGATGATAAGAGTTGTTAAGTCGTCGAGTCGTTATGAAGTCATCAAGTTGTTAAGATGTTATGTTGTCAAGATATCAAGATGTTAGGATGTCATAGATGTTCATAAAGTTTCTAAGACGTAAGATGTTGAGTCCATGCATACTCATTTAAAGATGAGGGCTCATGCCCTGGAGCTTTTGCTCAACCACGACGATGGAGCTTTTGCTCAACCACGACGATGGAGCTTTTTGCTCAACCACGACGATGGAGCTTTTGCTCAACCACGACGATGAGGGCTTATGTCCTAGGAGTATATTTATGCTCAACCACGATGATGAGGGCTTATGCCCTAAAATGGTACCACATGCATTTGCATTTTCATGATGATCAAAGATGGTTTAAGACGTTAAGAGTTGCATAGTCGAGTCTAGATGCATTGTCAGGTCAAGTTGTTAAGATGTCAAGTTATCGAGATGTTAAGATGTTAAGATGTCAAGTTGATGAGCTATTAATGAAGTGCTTTATGAATGATTATGATGCTTAAGATGATGAATGATTATGATGTGTATGATGATTGATTACGAAGTTGTTTATGATGATTGATTATGAAGTTGTTTATGATAAGATGCTATGTGATTTATGATAAGATGCTATGTGATTTATGGTATGATGCTATGTGATTTATGATATGATGCTACATGTTTACTAATGATGATATGTGATGATGTATGTGATATTATTGATAATATAAGATGAAGTATATGACTAATATAGGAAGAATAGTGACACTAGTTAAGAAAGTTTAAGTTGTTAGATATGATTAATGAATTATAAGATGTTTAAGTTGTTGAATGTACTTTATATGATTTATATGCTTTATATTATTGTTTGAGAAATCTCACCCCTCTGCTTGGAAATGTTGCTCTTCGTATGGGTAACTTGCAGGTAACCAGGATTAGTTGCGGTCGTGAGTGGACTCCTCACAAGTGTGTCTTAGGTGCTCTGATACGTAACGGGATGGGATTATGTCTTTACTTCTATTCCTTACGTATTGTTTATGAACTTTTATGAATAAATATTGAACTAAGACTTATGAGATTTTCTGATGAGGCCTGCGTGGCAAAGACTTTTTATGTTGAATGAATTAATTCCGCTGCGAAGTTTTGAATTACTTATGTTAAATGATTTTGAAGAATAAATTGTTATTTATTCAGTTTATGAATTTTTAAGAAGTGTAGCATTCCGTTTAAAGTTGAATTACTCTGATTTTTAATTATGAAATTTTTACGTTGGGAAAACGGGGTGTTACAATTGGTATCAGAGCAGGTCGGTCCGTCCGGCCAAGTAGATGAGTCGTTGTGTCGTGTCGTCATGTTTTCTAGTTAGTAGTTATGTTTTTTACGTGATCATGTTTAACTGACTAACTTTGATGTGGTTTTGTGTTTTGTTTGAAGAAGCAATAACTAAATTTTTTTTCTCTCTTGTGCTTTGAATTTCGAGGACGAAATTCTTTTAAGTTGGGGAGAGTTGTAACGCCCTCCTTTTTATTTAATTATTTTTATTAAGTTAGAGTCTATTTATGTGATTTATTTATTTATATGAGGTGTTAGTATTTTATTATGTGGCATTATTCTATTATTTATTAGAATATGAGAATTATTAGAGTAAGTAGATTTGGAGGTAGTTTTGAGATTAGATGTCTTTTTATGATTTAGTCGATTTATTTTGATGAGTGATATTTTGTTATGTTATATGTTGTTATTTAATAGAATAATATATTTGTTATTTGTTAGAAATATATTTGTTATTTGGTGTAGAAATATATTTGTTATTTGTGAGAGATATATTTAATTTAGAAATAAATAAGATTATGAGGAATAGAGTAGTTTTGAGGTGTAAGAGAAATAAGAAGGGGGTTAGAATAGAAAGAAGAATAAGTTGTTGGGCCAAAATAGATTTAGGAAGAGAGTTTAGTATTATAAATAGAGAAGCTTATGTTAGAAAGAGTTTACCGGAAACCGCTTTTTGGAAAAGAGGAGAACAAGAAAGAAGAGAAGAGGAGAGAAAAGTCAAGAGAAGAGGAGAAGACCTTAGGAAAGAAGAACGCTGCCGCTGATTCAAGAATTAATCTAAGGTGAGGGTGAGACTATCTTGCATTAATATTAAGTTGTTAAATCATTAGATTGCATCTAACAAGTTGGGGAAAGTTTGTGAGAATTTGAGAATTAGGGTTTTGAGAGAGATTTGATGATTAGATGATGAAAACTTGTTGAATTGATGTAGAAATTGTATACAGTCCTTAGATAACCCATAGGATGATTATTGGATGTAGTTTTGAGGTTAAAACCATGAAATAACATGAGATGTTGGTGAGTTTAAGAATTAGGGTTTAATAATTGTAATAGGTTGTTAATAGATTTGAGAACCCTTTGAATTTGCATACAGTAAGTTGATGAATAATTAGTGTTCTAATGATAGGGCAATCATAGAGTAATGATTAGGATCAAGTTTGGAGAGTATTGGATCGAATAAGAAGTGAAAAAGATTTTCCCAAAGCGAAATCGCAGCTGAACTGCGATTTTGCTGTCAATGTGCAAAACGCGTTTTTATTGTCTCAGTTTGACAAGTTTAAGTTCCGAACTGGGTTTAGCTGTAAACACGAAAGTTGTAGGTATGGATGTTAGCTTTCTAATGCCGTTGATCTCACGTCAATAGGATTTATAGAGCTTGAGTTATGGTCAAATTACTGCATGTAGGTCACAGTGAATTTTTATGGACTTTCAGCACAACTTTTCCGAATTTAAAATAAAAACTGGTATTGATCGGTACAGAATTGGTCTTAGGCGTAAACATGAAAGTTTTAGATAATTTTGTTAGCTTTCTAGTGGCTTTGGTTTTACGTGAAAATAATGTTTGGTCTTTGAGTTATGATTAAAATACTACAGGGAGGTCTTAGCGAAATTGTACGGTGACAGCATTCTCTGTTTCATGTTTTTGCATTTTGTTCATATGTTTCTGTTTTGAATTGATCTTTGTTCTAAACATGAAAGTTGTTTATATTTGTGATATCTTTCCAGTAGCTTTGGTTTGACATGAAAATATGTTGTGGATAATTTATTATGTTTTTACAAAGATACATGGTGAATTATTGTCGATGTTTAAATACGATGTTATATGAAGTTGTTTATGATTGATGAATATGATGTTTTAAGATGTTGTTTATTATCATTTGATATTGTTATATTATGATATGACATGAATTATTTATGTGATCCATATGTTGTCAAGATGTTAAGATGTTAAGACGTTAAGATGATAAGAGTTGTTAAGTCGTCGAGTCGTTATGAAGTCATCAAGTTGTTAAGATGTTATGTTGTCAAGATATCAAGATGTTAGGATGTCATAGATGTTCATAAAGTTTCTAAGACGTAAGATGTTGAGTCCATGCATACTCATTTAAAGATGAGGGCTCATGCCCTGGAGCTTTTGCTCAACCACGACGATGGAGCTTTTGCTCAACCACGACGATGGAGCTTTTTGCTCAACCACGACGATGGAGCTTTTGCTCAACCACGACGATGAGGGCTTATGTCCTAGGAGTATATTTATGCTCAACCACGATGATGAGGGCTTATGCCCTAAAATGGTACCACATGCATTTGCATTTTCATGATGATCAAAGATGGTTTAAGACGTTAAGAGTTGCATAGTCGAGTCTAGATGCATTGTCAGGTCAAGTTGTTAAGATGTCAAGTTATCGAGATGTTAAGATGTTAAGATGTCAAGTTGATGAGCTATTAATGAAGTGCTTTATGAATGATTATGATGCTTAAGATGATGAATGATTATGATGTGTATGATGATTGATTACGAAGTTGTTTATGATGATTGATTATGAAGTTGTTTATGATAAGATGCTATGTGATTTATGATAAGATGCTATGTGATTTATGGTATGATGCTATGTGATTTATGATATGATGCTACATGTTTACTAATGATGATATGTGATGATGTATGTGATATTATTGATAATATAAGATGAAGTATATGACTAATATAGGAAGAATAGTGACACTAGTTAAGAAAGTTTAAGTTGTTAGATATGATTAATGAATTATAAGATGTTTAAGTTGTTGAATGTACTTTATATGATTTATATGCTTTATATTATTGTTTGAGAAATCTCACCCCTCTGCTTGGAAATGTTGCTCTTCGTATGGGTAACTTGCAGGTAACCAGGATTAGTTGCGGTCGTGAGTGGACTCCTCACAAGTGTGTCTTAGGTGCTCTGATACGTAACGGGATGAGATTATGTCTTTACTTCTATTCCTTACGTATTGTTTATGAACTTTTATGAATAAATATTGAACTAAGACTTATGAGATTTTCTGATGAGGCCTGCGTGGCAAAGACTTTTTATGTTGAATGAATTAATTCCGCTGCAAAGTTTTGAATTACTTATGTTAAATGATTTTGAAGAATAAATTGTTATTTATTCAGTTTATGAATTTTTAAGAAGTGTAGCATTCCGTTTAAAGTTGAATTACTCTGATTTTTAATTATGAAATTTTTACGTTGGGAAAACGGGGTGTTACACTCCTCCCTCTAAACCTTCAAGGGCTGAGAAACTAGCCTCTAGGGCACTCAGAGTCTCTACCAAGACTCACAAAATTGTCTGTGCTTTGGCTGATTGGACTGTCAAAGTCCATGCTCCTGGTTTGGCCATTCCTGGACCAACCTTTGTTGACCAATCCATCTTTGATGAAGAACCATCCTCTGATTCTGGGGATTCTACTCCCTGAATCTGTCTGTGTTATCCTCCCTATCCTTTTTGCAGATGACTAAAGGGGGAGAAGCTTTAGGATTTAAGGTCTTAAGTTTTTCTTAGTTTTAGGCCCTAAGTAGGTCTAGTGATCAATAGTTATTGAAGTTTTTAAACTTCATTTTTTGCTTGATCACATGCTATGAAATTCTTTTTTGTTTTGAACCATATATATCATGTAATGTACTTCATGCTTTATATCAATGAATGAATATTGATTTTGGTTCAATCCTGCATATGTTTATTTTATGCAATATATTATGAAATTGAGTGGGAGCTTTTTAAAGTTCTTAAAAACTCTGCATAATGGATTATAAAAATGAGGGGGAGCATTAAAATAAATTTTCAAGCTCTGTTATTCTTCATATATATAATCAAAATCCTTAATCCTAAATCATAGGTTTATCATCTTCAAAAAGGGGGAGATTGTTGAGGCAAAATCCCTAATTAATTTTAAAGATAATAAACTAATATGATTAAAGAATTAATGGACTTTGATTATTTCCTTGGTATTTAACTTGTGCTCTTGAGTGTTTTACTAAGACAGGAACAAGGCTTAAATCATACCAAGAATCAAGTAATCAAAGGACATTTGATTTCAAGATCTAACACTGAGATCAGAATGTTGCTCAGAGATCAGAATGTTCGCACAAGAGATCATAAGGTTGCTTCTATACAAGCCCAGAATCTCAAGAACATAGATCAAGGTCATGCAAGGCACATGTGACATAAATAAATGTCAAGAGAAGTACTTCTGCATGGATCAAGCAATAAAGGCATCTATGATGATTAACAGATTAATGGACTTTGATAGTTCTTGGTATTTGTGCATTCTTGAGTGATTAACCAAGACACAAACAAAGTTTAAATCATACCAAGATACAAGAAATCAAAGTACATTTGAATTCATGAACTAACTCTGAAGTTCAGAAAGTTAGTTCAGAATGTTGATCAGAAAGTTGATCAGAACGTTCTGATGATAGTCCAGAAGGTTGTTCATAAGCAAACCCAGATTCATCAAGAACGTGAAGAACATGCAAGCACACTTGACATGAATTAGAGGTCCAGAAAGGTACATCTGCATGGATCTATCAACAATAAAGGCATGAACAAAGATTTATGTCAAAAGGATCTTTAATGTTCATCCAAGACTATGAACATTAAAGTACTAGGACTATTCCAATGAGAATATCATCCTAGATGTTGCATTCACTGCACTTCAGTCGTGTCTCTACTATTAGGATTGATTACATCAAACGTAGTCTTACAAATCATCCTTAAGTGAGCACAAATGAAACATTCTGATGATCAGAATGTTCATTCCTGCACATGCTTCCAGCCATGAACAGTGTAGTTGGTAGAAAGAAGAAAAAGGTAGCAAAAGGAGATCTTGCATCAGAGATAACTTGTACTCTAAACTGAATCAAGCAGATTTCCTGGAAGCATGGGCCTGAAGTTGCAGACCCACTATCCTCTCTTTTCTGCACAAAGTCCAAGACAGATTTGGTTCACTTTATCCTACTTTTCCAGCAACTTTTGAAGCATATGGAGAAGCTACTTTTTGGAGGATAAAACTCAAACAAATCTCACATCACGTGCTGGGCAAGCCCAGAAATTCATCCAACATTAATCCATGATGAACCCAGATGAAGAACATCATGAATTTCCAACATTCTGATAAAGAACACAGCAACATTCTGATGTTCATCCTGGGAACGCAACAACATTCTGATGGTCAGAATGTTCACCCAGATTTTCAAGTAAAAGCTTGTGGGGCCCAGGACACGTGGCATAACACCATTGGACACCCTACAACGGCTATTTGAGCCCAAAGACTCTATAAATACAGATCTAAGGCTCAGCAAAACTTGCACCAATGCAAAGCATACAAGAAAACATCTCAAATATGTTTGAAGCTTTAGCATTAGAATTGGTCATCACTGAAGGCTCCTTCTACCTTCTTTGTAGTGTACACCAATTCTTCCTTATCTTGTTACAGATAAGTTCTCCCTCCTTTCTTCTCTGAATTGATCATCACTGAAGGGTCTTTATACCTTCTTTGTAGTGTAAATCAATTCTCTTTGTTATCTCTTGTAAAGATAACTTCTTCTTCTCCCTCCTCTGTTTGTTTCTCAAACATTCAAACTCCAAACATCTTGTAAACTCTCATCTAGCTTTAGGGGTACTAAAGTGTTAGTTTGAGCTGAAGGTGTAAAAGTCTAAGTGGGTAACTTAGCAAGAAGAAAAGAAAGTCTCATCTAGCTTTAGTGGTACTAAAGTGTTAGTTTGAGCAAAAGGTGCAAAAGTCTAAGTGGGTAACTTAGCAAAAAGGTGCAAGCCTGCTGAGGCTTAGAGAATACAGTTGATGCAATTGTTCAGGTGAACAAAATTGTAAGGTGCAGGATTTGAGAGGTTATCTCAAGCATCATAGTGGAAACTCTCACAAGATTGTGAGGAGTGGACTAACCCACATTGGGTGAACCACTATAAACTTCTGTGTGTTGATTCTCTCTTCCCTATACTCTTTACTTACTGCAAACACAAACACACACAAACACATTTACTTTGTTAAACTGTTTTTGCACTCAGACACCAGAACATTCTGAAGTCTGCTTTAAACTGTTTTGCACTCAGACATCAGAACGTTCTGAAGTCTGCTATTAACTTAACTATTCCAAGTTTCCACTTGAGAATCATTTTTTAAGTTGCAGGATAATTTTAAAGGGTCACAATTCAAACCCCCCCTTCCTTGTGACTATTTTATTCACTTCAGGACTCATACCCGGGGATAATTTAAAATCATGGGAAATAAGGTAGAGATTGGATTACAGTCTTGCATGCTGAAGCGCAACAAGACTTTCCTTAGATAATTCATTTAAGAAAGTCAAATCTTCCTGTCTTTTATGAATTTGCATCCCTAAAATCTTGTTTGCTAGTCTCAAATCTTTCGTATTGAATTCCCTAACCAATTGTGCTTTCAATTCGTGGACCCGATATTTGTTGGGGCCTACCACCAACATGTCGTCCACATACAATAGCAAAATAATAACATCATTAACATCATTAAAGGAACGATGCGTGGGAGGCAACCCACAAATTAATGTTATTTCTTTTGTTTGTGTTTTGCTGAATAATAAGCGAAGAGTCGCATGACAAACATGTACCAGAATCAACATAATTCATATCTTCCAGGCACCTTTGCATGAGCAACATTGAATAATGTGAGTTCCTACCATTTTTTCTTTGTTTTTGAATCATTGAGGACAATGTTTAATCTAAGCATCGAGGAGGGGTAAAATTACCTTGTTTTTAAGTGTCTTTACTGTTTTTAAGTGGCTTGTTTTCAATTCCCCTTGTATGAGCTTTTCTTTGTGTCAAGTAGAAGGCAATGTAGCAACAAATTTGTGTTTGTGTCAATTATTTATTATAAAAAATAAAAATAATAAAATATAAAGGCTAACCTCTATGATGATTATGTGCATGTAAACAAAAACTTTTTAAGTGTTTCACTAAACCCACATCAGTTTTATTGTGAATCTTTCTCTTTTAGAGATTCATAAAGTTGCAGACTTTGAGTAAATGTATAGATAAGTATATTGAGGAACAATTTAAGTTTAGTGGTAAACTTACGCTTAAAATTTCAAATAAAAAGTAGTATAAATTAGTATGGGGAACAAAAACAAAAAAAGAGTTTCCCTCGGTCCTAGTTAAATAATATTTTCAGCAAATTGATATTAAATTAAAGAAAAATATGATATTTGTTCAACCATTTTGTGACACTTTTCTCTATCATAAATGTCCTATAAGTTGTCACATAAATAATTGTTTAAATAACACACTTCTTAATTATCGTACCAAAACGAGCTACACATATGTAGGGGTAATCAAACAATATTAGTCACCACCAAAAAAAAAGCAAACAATATTAGTATAATCAAACAGTACACACCTTGTCATTCTTTAATATTTTGAGGCGAGCTAACCAAGTTTTATTCACGTGATTAGCCATGTGCTTAGATGGAGTGCCGGTGTTAATTATATCGGATATGAACTCCTCCATGCGGGGTCGGATTATGTAATATATTTTTGAAATAAATTACCTCCTACTCTTGTCATATCCAATCAGCTAATGTGAACAATTTTTATTTTCTAAAAGAGACTTAATGAAACTATAAAGATATAGTTACACTTGATGGTCAGAGTAACAAAATATTATCATATAATTAAAATAAGAGACGAAAAAAAGGAATTAAACATATAATATTTACATGGAAACCCCTTAACAAATGAGAGAAAAAACCACAAGGATAATAATAGAGAACTTCACTAAATGTAAGAAATTACATGACCTCATTCTAAAGACAAAAAATACAATTACACTCACTTTTGTAAATAAGAGAATACTAACACTAAGTAGGAAAAACCTTGCGGGAGGATCTTCAACAAAAAAACTATTTATTTTCTATATATTTCATCTTTAACTCTACAAAATCAAAACACTTGTTGTTGTGTTACTTTGTTCTAGGATGGGATGCCCCCTTTATTGACAATGCCTTCTATATATATAGTGGAGTAATTTCACTATTTCACCTATTCCATTTATTGCACCTATTTCACTTTTCAACTTTGTGCAGTAAACTAGAATGAAAACTAAGAAAATTAAGAGAAACAATGTTTGTCTTTCACCTAGAGTGACTTTACACATGTTCACAATCTCCCACTTAAGTTTACTTTTATAAGCTTTCAATAGGCCATATGATCGAGGATCAATACCATATAAACTTATCAATATTGATGGGCTTTGTCATCACACCTGTTAGGTTATCATTAGAGTGAATCTTCTGCATATCCACACTTCCCTCCTCCACTACTTCTCAAACAAATGATATTCAATGCCTATGTGATTTGTCCTTGAATGGAAATTTGGATTCCTTGAAATGTGCAAGGCACTTTCACTATCACAATACACACTAATTTGTTGCTCCTTGTGTCCAAGTCCCTCCATTAACGTTTGCATCCAAATAACTTCCTTGCAAGTCTGGGTAACTGCCTTGGATAACCAACTTACTGCTACTCCTACAAGTGTGAACACATAGATTTTCTTTTATCATGATCATTTGCAAAATCTGAATCGACATAAATCATGACAGTTAAATCTGATCCTCCGAATCATATTGCAGTTAAATCTGCAATACCTGAGATTCCTTTAATGTACCTCATATCCCCTGATAGTTAACTCAGATTCTCTGAAACATATTGCAACATTTGAGGTTCATTTAACGTACCTCATAATTCTCTTAACATCATTATGATGCTCTTTGCTAGGATCCTCCATAAACCGACTAACCACTCCCACTGTTTGTTCAATGTCTTCTCTTGTACATATAATAACATACATAAGGCTTCCCACCGCCGATGCATACGGTACTCAAGACATTTATATCCCCACTGCTTCATTGCTAGGACTCATACTCGAGGATAACTTAACATTCACAGGAAGCAGGGTAGAGATTAGATAACAATCTTGCATGTTGAAGCGCCGTAAGACTTTCCTTAGATAATCATTTAAGAAAGACAAATTTTCCTGTCTTTTCTGTCTTGGTGAATTTGCATCCCTAAGATCTTGTTTGCTAGTCCTAAGTCTTTCATATTGAATTCCCTAACCAATTGTGCCTTCAATTCTTTGACCTGATATTTGTTGGGGCATACCACCAACTTGTCGTCCACATACAATAACAAAATAATAACATCATTATCATCAAACCTTTTGTAGTATGTGGAATGGTTTGAACTTGGTCTATTGTAATCGAGGCTAATTACAAAAGAATCAAATCTCTTGTACCAACATCTGGGTGCATACTTTAGATCGTACAGAGATTTGGTTGTTGAACAAGTGACTTCAAACACACAAGAGGGGGGTGAATTGTGTTCTTTAGAAAACGGTTTAAAATAAGCACTTAAAAAAAATGTTTTAAGCAATTAAAATAAAGTGCTTATAAAAAGTTTAAATAAATATAAAAATAGATATGGTGAGATAAAATAAATGACAAACAAAGTAAAAGAGATAAAGGGATGAGAGAAAAGACACAAGAAGTTTATACTAGTTCGGCCTAAAACAACAAGGCCTAGTCTAGTCACCAAGGAAAAGCCCCTTGAGATTTCCACTGCTCTAGCTTTTAATTAGGATAAGCTGATAACCTTTACAAATAACGAGCACTCTCAAAACAAAACAATCATTTGTAGAAGAGTCTCTAAAACCAAGAGATATCACCTCTCTTGAAACCTTGGGATCGCACCCAATACAAATAAGAATTACAACAATAAAATAATACACCAAATATGTAGATATAACAAATTGAAGCACAAGAATTACAAGATAAACTATGTAGTATAAAAGAGCTCTCAAGAAAATATATTAGCAAGTGTATGAATAATGAGAGTAAGAAAGAGTATGACAAATATTTTCTATATCAAGGTGTGTTTTTCAAGTACACCGATGCACCCTTTTTATACTTAATGAAGAATGAGATGCATGGAGAGAAATAGCCGTTTGACCATTTAAAACAAAATTAGTCGTTGAGACAAATATAGGAAAGTCGTTACATGCAAATGAAAACTTTAGTAATTGTCCCACGGCTACAAGGAAATCATGAAAACAGATAGTGGCAATATTGAATCCATTAAGACCAATTAAAATAAAATATGCAAAAACAATATTGCCATTAAGCTGTTGAATTAATGTAATGAAATAGTCAACAATCATCTTTTATGTAATGCAAACGGTAATAAAAATATGATATGCTGAACCAATTTTGATGCATAAAAGAGTATGCCTTTAAAAACATGGCCAATTACTATTTTTAAGAAAATAATTAATTATGCAATTTACATAATTAATTATGGCTTTTCATGCAAAAATATTTTTATGTAAAATAACTTTATATGAAAAACATTGTGAGTGTGTGATGTATTTTTAATGAGAGCTTTTTCTACTACTTACAAATAGTCCTAAAACAAATAAAAATAAATTCCAAGATTTGGAAGTTTGAATCTTCTTTTCCGCTTTTTGCATCTTTATTCTTCTAGAACTTGTTTTGTCAATCATCAAAACCAAAGTATTCCTGTCAAGGCATATATTCACATTGGTCAACCTACAAACCAAGATTTCTTTTCCTTCTTCTTTGAATCCTTCAAGTTAAAGCATATAAATTTCCTCTTCAAGTTCTCCGCGGAGAAAAATAGTTTTTACATCTAGTTGTTCAAGATGTAAATACAATGCACCACACATAGTCAATACTACTCTGACAGTAGTAAGTCTAACAACCAGATAAAATATCTCATTAAAGTCAATACCTTCTTTATGGGCATATACTTTTACCAGTAGTCTTGCATGATACTGTTACACTTGATCGTTGTCACCACGTTTGATCTTGCATGCCCGTTTGTTTGTAATGACTTTTCGATCCTTTGGAAGTTCAGCAAGCTCTCATGTATTGTATCTATATAAGGCTTCCATTTCTTCACCTAGAGTTGCTTTACACATGTTCACAAAACAAAGGTTTATCCACTTGGTAAGATTTAATTTATATTTAAAAAAGGCCGATTTAAAATCATATTGTCGCATGAGGATCTCATTTGTAGGTAATAGATAAGTACCTTTATATGATATTTGAGTCTCTAGATTTTCTCTAACACTAATATAAACTTTGAAAATTTAACTCACACAAACATATAATTATCCATAGAAAAATATAGTAAGGTGTTGTTGAACTTTAAAATTAGCGGAGGTATCAACTAATAACTGTTGTTCTCGCCTGAGATTTTTAGGTCAAACCTAGTAGATTGTGTCTCATGTACTAGGTCGTCAATGTTTTAGTATTTTTTTGGGTGAGAAGTGAATGAGTGTAGAGTTTTATTAGAGGTCTCCTTTTATATAGCAGGATTAGGGTTTTTCCTATGTGCCAATGGTGTCAATTCATCATCTGGATATGACTGACCTCTGCATCGTCAGCTTCAAGAAAGTCAACGTTCATTCATCGGACCAAACGATTCTCCTGATGAATGATAGACAAATATATCAAAACAATCAGTTGGATATTGCACTGAAGATCACACATCAAGATCTAAAGGAACAACAACTAATTGATCTTCAAGTACAATGAAGGGATTCTCTAAAAAAACTCATTATATTAAGATATCACTATCAAACAAAAGAGAGACGACGATAAAAAAAGTACAAAGTCATACAAGATATTCCAACGACTCTTTGTATTCGAACTTGTCTCATTGTTCAACAGTAATATTCTCTAAAATATAAAAGAGAAATTATTAAAAAAATTGAAGTAAATTAGTTTTTGCAAGGTGTTGTTAAGGATTTGTGACAAATGTGTTCATCTCTATATGATACTTTAACTATGCTAGGATTATCATCAACTCTTTGTACTGCTTATTGTCTAGATAAAAATATAATTTTTGGTGTGTACGCCAATAGTAACTCTTGGAAAAAGAAACAAACATTTCAACTAAGATGAAGAATAATTATTCCTCATTAACTGAGATTTTACACCCATTTGTTACGGATAATAGAAAAGAAAAGTGATTTTGATTTGACACTCAATAAACTGTCAATGTGGAACTCAAGTGAACAAGTGATTTTAAATGAAGATGTCATGGAACTATTGTCTTCATTGTTTTCTTCCCTTGTTCACTTACCAGAAAAATTTGAAAGCGTTGTGTAAAATAATTGTTTAATCAGACATATACACGTGCCTTTTTATTGTGTTCCATGTGAAGACGAAATATGTTTCACAAAAAAAATATATAAAGACAAAATAATAAATGAGCTATATAAAAACTAACATTATCTATTTATCAAAGTTGACTCGACGAAGTTTCAAGAAATCAAATATATTCATAACTGATTATATAGTAAATAAACTGACGATGTATTTTTCAATGTAAATAAGTAAGTTATTTGAGATAAACTTGCCATCCATTTTATTTTTGTATTGTCTTCATAATTTTCATAGTTGAAAAAGCTTTATCTATAACTATTGTAGAGATTGAAAGTGTCAAAAATAAGAAGAGAGAATTTATCAAACAAGAGATAATTTTCTGACTTTTTTTTTCTCTTACTTTTTAGTAAATGTATTATTTGAAGTAACTAATTATTAAGATAGCGTAAACTAAAATATACTCAAGTCATTCACGATAAATACTTATTTTGGATAGCCAAAGTACCCATCCTTGCAAGAGGCTCTGCCCCTGGCTATACGAAACCTATACATCACTATCAAGTTTTGCAATTATCGAGCATGGTTGAGAAATTTAGGTGAATAGAAACATAAACCGTGAACCCCCAAGTGGTGTTAATTTGTTCTTACTTGCTAGTGAAGCTCATCTTGATATTTTGACGCAAGTTGATCAAAGTAATTAAATGCATATCAAATAATGGATATGACCACCCTAACGAATTTGAAGGTGGTGAAGAAGGGACCATCTTATGTGGTGGGAACATAGCACATATTAAATATAACTCTATCATTGTGAGGATGTGCGAGAGGAGAACCAAAAATAATTTTTATCCGTGTAATTGTTTTTGTTAGAACTCTTTCATTGTTTTAATATTTTTTAATATTGATGTAATCTTTAATTTTTCTTCAATAATATTTTGGTCCACTTGAAGTCGTATAAAATTTAAATAACTAATTTTTTGTTGTGTATTTTCACATGCAAGCGTATGTCTACACGCGCGCACACACTCATTTTTAATGCGCATAAGGCACCTATAATATCAAGGGCGGCTATATATAATATCAGTAATGTATATTTTAATTAGTTGAAAAATTAAGATGCTAACTTATACAAGGTAGTATATTGTTTGCAGGAGGTTAATTTATATCATTAAATAGTATAAAATATTTTTTACATTTACATCCAATCAAATCACACCATATTGATATTTTGTTGAGATATTTTATAAACTAGCTTAAGAAAGTGGCAAAATAACATAATTTGATTAGATATACGCGCAACAAAGTTTTACATTGTCAATATATAAAAATTAATCTCTTTTTTTGAGAGAATAAAAATTAATCTCTTGTTTCTAGCATATACGATAAATTTCTATTTTTACAAAGTAACAACAAATTAAGGAGTCTACCTCACCTCAAAGTTACAAGGTGCAATCCTATTCTTATAAATATGGTATTTGATTGATTGATCACGCGTTAACGCCTTTACACTCCCTTCCAAATCAACTGAGGCCAAGATATATTGTGGGATTGTGGACACAACATCAATGGAAATGTGGGGTTTGGACGTTGATTCCCACGCTTTTCTCTTAAACCATAAGAATGAGAGTTTATTATCATTATCTTAATTATATATATGCTAGAAACAAGAGATTAATAGGGTTGTCAAAATAGGGGTATTGTCATAAAAGCAAAGGGAAAAAAAAAAACTTCAAAACATGATGTTTTTAAAAAAAAAAAAAAACCTTTATAATCATAGAGTTGTCAAAATAGTTGTTGCAAATCAATGTTCATATATCATTTCTCTTTGATTTAATTGTTGTTTATCTGGTTGGATAAGTGTAGTCTTTAGGTTGGCACTTTTGGTGTATCAAACTTTTGTATAGTGTTGTGTCCAACTTACGAGCATATATTGTGTGGGTTCTGTACAACTCTTCATAAAAGGTGGGTAGAGTTTTGTTTACTTTAAATGTTAGGTTTGGACTTTCATTAATAAAATTTTAGCTATCGAAAAAAAAATGTTTCCTTCAAGCTCAAAATGAAAAGAAATTCTACTAGAAAAATCTTGTAATATAAATTTCTAACATGAAACTCGAATCTTTAAAAACTGGATTAACTTCACTTGAATTATAAATTTGTTGGTTTAAAGAATCAATAAGTTATTTGAATCATACAACAACAAAAAATTAAGGCTTAAATATGATATTGGTCCTTGCACTTTCTTCAGTTTTTGGTATTGGTCCCTGCAGTTTTTTTTGTTTGGTTTTGGTCCTTACACTTTGTGAAAAAATTGCCATTGATCCCTCAGTTAAGCTGCTGTTAAAAAAAAAGGAAAACTAACGGAGTGCCACGTGGCCCACTAAAATCATGCCACGTGGCACACTAAAAGACAAAAATTTAAATTAAAAAAATCAAATAAACAATTGGTTTTTATTTAGTTTTATTCTTATTTAATTATAAATTAATTTGACAGCTCAAGTTGAGGGAACGTGCAAAGAAGCGGTTTTGCAGTATCACATAAAGGTCAAGTTGTTGTACATATGAGATTTTGCATAAACGCAACTCAGTGATCGATTTGCAGAAATGAAGCTACGTAAAACGCAGCTCAAATCGAACCGGAACGACAACGGAAAAGCAAACAGATGGAGGATAACGAACAAAAACACGGAATTGAAATAGCCCAACAAGGACAACAGAAACTAGAACAGAAACGCCAAATCGAATTCATGATACAGGTCGGAAAAGCTACTGAAAATCAAACAGAAACAATTTGGGTTTTTGGGTTGAATCCCTAAATTCCATTTACTCCCCTCCCCTTTCTAAAAGTTCAATCGCCATTCCTTTTCACTTCTTCGTGTCTTCTTTTTTTTTTTTTTGTTATTTTAAATTTCTAATTAAATTAAATAAGAATAAAACTAAATAAAAACCAATTGTTTTATTTGATTTTTTTAATTTTAATTTTTGTCTTTTAGTGTGCCACGTGGCATGATTTTAGTGGGCCACGTGGCACTCCGTTAGTTTTCCTTTTTTCTTAACAGCAGCTTAACTGAGGGATCAATGGCAATTTTTTCACAAAGTGTAAGGACCAAAACCAAACAAAAAAAACTGCAGGGACCAATACCAAAAACTGAAGAAAGTGCAAGGACCAATGTCATATTTAAGCCAAAAATTAATTGTGTATAATGTTAGGAGCACACTCTCTAACACAGATACTCCAACTCACATTTTTTTATGGGTTGAAATTTACGTGTTTGAAATTCATATGGTGACATTCGTATAAATTTTAACTAGTAGAAGATATTCTATATTGAAATGTGTGTTAAAGAATGTGTTGCTAACACTCATTAATTATATCATATAATGTACTTGAATAAAATTTGAGAGTTTGCTGAAATTATTTTTAATTTTAGTTTATTTTAAGGGATTTCTCATGATGTATTCATTCTTTGTAAGGGAAAAAAAACTGAGAAGATAAGGAAAGAAAATTACAAGGACAGCCACATCCCAGAAGAAACGATGGCAAATCAACGATGACAATGACTCAATGAGGTAAGCATCCAAATTACTCTTCAGAAATTGAAAAAATAAAATTGAGACAGGAATTCACCAAATAATGATTATTTATATGAAAATGACAATATAGAGGCTCTTTATTCTTTTTCCTTACATGAGCCTGGGCGAGGGCATCCCATTGATTCTAAAGTCCATATTGGAAGCTAGGGATGGGAATAGGCTAGGTCAAGCTAGGCTTTGTAAGGCCTAAGTCTAGCCTGCCATATTTTCTTAAAGCTTAAGCCTGGCATGCGGCCTGTCATAGACCTACTTTTTAGGCCTGAGTCTAGCCTTTTGAAAGTCTGATACGGCCTGTTAGCCTGTTTAAAAGTTTATATCTTATGAACATCTTTAAATAAGCAATGTGATCTAAGTTTAAATGGACTAACGAACTAATAGTTCAATTAAATTAAACTCTCTTTACATGATTAATACGAGGTTTTAGGGCATTCGACTATATATTGTATCATATTTCTATTATAGTTTACAATAATACATTTATATATGCAAAAAATTAATGTATACTAATAAAGCTTAAATTATTGAAAAAGTTTACAAATTTATATTTTCATTAAAAGTACAAAATATAATATAATAATAAATAATATTATTCATATTACTTAAATAGGTCGGCCTAATAGGTTTAAGAGACTTTTTAAGAGACATGTGGCCTGGCCTTTTAAGCTAAATAGGCTTAAAAAAAAGCCTAGGCCTTCTCTATTTAAGAAAAAAGCCTGGTCTGGCCTGGCCTGTCGTAGGCTAGGCCGTAGGCCCCTGTAGGCCGGCCTGGCCTATTCCCATCCCTATTGGAAGCATTCTCAAACATTAAATACAGACACATCTCTCATTCAAGATTTGACATTCGTTTGCCACATCGTAGGAGTCGGCTTCACTTCGCTAAACACAACCTTCGTTGGCTATTATTTATCTTTTTATTGCGAAAAACTATTCTTTTAACCAAATATTGACGTGTAAAACCATCACTATAATAAGTTAGGCTCCGTTTACTTTATAAAAATATTTTCAATTTTTATTTTCAAAAATTGTTTTAATTTTACTTACTAACAATGAGATATTAGGATCTTGAAAAGAAGAATTGTGTACATTTTTTTTAAAATAATGAAAATGGCAAAAAAAATTGTTTTTATTATTTTTGAAGATGCATTATCTCTAACTATCATTTAATCTTCTTTCCGTCATAATTATTCATTTTAAAGTCTCACATATTCTTATTAAGATATATTTTAAAAAATAAAAAATTGAAAAGGTTTTCACAAAGTAAATAGGACCCTCCATTTCAACTATGTTGACTTCTCAACTAGTACTAACAAATATTTGATTGAAGCACACCAAAAATTTCTTGACTCTACACATACAAAGTATGGTAGCATGGACCAAACAATCAAATAATGTTTTCAAAGTTTGGAATGTACGAACCTTGCAAACAAATTAAAGGTGTCCAAAATGGGACAAAAATCATCCACACCAATGACATTCACATATAGCTCATCATCCATGATAAGGAAACATGGACCTAAGAAGATTCCTTTGTGAAATTGGAGATGAAAAATATCGCATGAGAGTTCACCATGTCATCCCTCGTTTTAAGTAGTAAATTTTGAAATTATTTGTATGAAGTAAAAAAAATGGCGAGTTCTTATTAGTTGTAGGTGCAAAACAAACTACACCAAGATGTATATATGCATATCCGTTGAACTTCAAGTATTATAATTAATGGTAAGAGATTAATTCATCGAGGTACTAAGATTCACATTTGAAGGGCTAATATTTCTTAGTAGTCACCCTTTTATACACATTAGTTTAATATCGAATTTCTGACCACACACTTAAAGTTCCAATTATCTATTAACCATGGCATGATGTCATGTATGTCATCCATGTTGGTTTTTAGTTTTTCTATTTAAAACATCAACACACATTGGCTCACATTTTCAAAAACAAACCACTCAATCATGGCTACCCATATTTCTCAATGCATATTGTTTTCCTACATTACATTCCTTCACCTCATTTTCATCACATTAGCTCATTATGATAACTATATCATCCACATGAACTTATCAGCCATGCCCAAAGCATTCTCAACCCATCACACATGGTATTTATCCACTCTTTCCTCTGCATTAGAGAATCCTCAACTCACAACAACCAATAATCTCAACTCTCCAATTTCTTCTAAGTTAATTTACACCTACACACATGTCATAAATGGTTTTAGTGCTAACTTATCACCAAAAGAACATGAATCCCTCAAAAATGCACCAGGTTACATTTCATCTATAAGAGATTTACACATGAAACTGGACACAACACATTCACCTCAATTCCTTGGCCTCAATCCCAACATAGGCGCTTGGCATGATTCAAAGTTCGGTAAAGACGTAATTGTTGGTGTGATTGACACAGGAGTTTGGCCAGAAAGTGAGAGCTTCAAAGATGATGGAATGACTAAAATTCCTTCAAAATGGAAAGGACAATGTGAAAATAGCATTCATTTCAATTCATCTCTTTGCAACAAGAAACTCATTGGAGCTAAATTCTTCAACAAAGGATTATTAGCAAAATATCCTAACATCACCTTAGGATTAAACTCCACACGTGACACAGAAGGTCATGGAACTCATACTTCAACAACAGCAGCTGGAAGCAGAGTTGACCATGCATCATTCTTTGGTTATGCAGCTGGAACAGCTTCAGGAATAGCTTCAAAATCGCGTGTCGCGATGTATAAAGCTATATGGCAAGGTCCATTAGTAACATCTGATGTAATAGCTGCAATTGACGCCGCAATATCTGACGGAGTCGATGTTATTTCATTATCATTTGGAATTAATGACGTGCCTTTGTATGAAGATGCCGTAGCTATAGCAACATTTGCAGCTATGGAAAAAGGTGTTTTTGTTTCCACTTCAGCAGGAAATAATGGACCAGCCCTTAAAACATTACACAATGGAACACCTTGGGTTATAACAGTGGCTGCTGGAACTATGGATAGAGATTTTCAAGGGACTCTTACACTTGGAAATGGTAACAAAATCATAGGATTGTCTCTTTATGTAGGAACATTTTCTACACAACATGTTCCAATTGTTTTCATGGATTTATGTGACAATTTTAATGAATTGAAAAAAGTGAAAAGCAAGATTATAGTGTGTGAAGACAAGAATGGAACTGGCCTATTTGACCAAATCAATAATTTGAATGCAGCAAAAGCTTTTGGAGCTGTTTTGATTTCAAATGTCTCAGACATATTCTATTCACAGAATAGCTTTGCAACCATCATTGTTAATCCAATAAATGGTGAAATTGTCAAAGCTTACATCAAAAGTAGTAACTCTACTTCAATTGCAAGCATGTCTTTCATGAAAACAGTTTTTGGAACTAAACCAGCACCTAGTGTTGATTCGTATAGTTCAAGAGGGCCATCATATAGTTGTCCATTCGTGTTGAAACCTGACATTACTGCACCCGGTACTTCGATCTTAGCGGCATGGCCTACAAATGTTCCTGTGTTGGAATTTGAGTCTCAAAAACATTTCAGCGAATTCAATGTGATAAGTGGAACATCTATGGCGTGTCCTCATGTTGCAGGTGTCGCGGCGCTTTTGAAAGGAGTGCATAGTGATTGGAGCCCAGCAGCTATTCGGTCGGCAATAATGACAACATCAGACATATTTGATAATGCTAAGGAACACATCAAAGACATTGGAACAGACAAAGCAGCAACACCTTTTGCATTGGGAGCTGGTCATGTTAATCCTAATAGAGCACTTGACCCTGGTCTTGTTTATGATGTTGGTGTACAAGATTATGTGAATCTTCTTTGTGCACTTAAATACTCACAAAAAAACATCACTACCATCACAAGATCCTCTTCCAATGATTGCTCTAAACCTTCCTTGGATCTTAACTACCCTTCTTTTATTGCTTTTGTCAATGATGGAAATTCTTCTTCAAGGCCGATACAAGAATTTCATAGAACAGTTACCAATGTTGGTGACGGACAAGCAATTTATGTTGCTAGCATTGCACCAATTAAAGGGTTTCGTGTCACTGTTATCCCAAACAAGTTGGTGTTTAATGAGAAGAATGAGAAGCTAAGCTACAAATTGAGGATTGAAGTTGCAAGTATGACAAAATTAAAGAAAGTGGCTTTTGGATATCTAACATGGATGGATGTGAAGCATGTTGTTAGAAGTCCTATTGTGGTCACCAGCCTCAAATTGAAATTCTAGATTCATATGTTGTTATGATGTTGGAGAGGTTATTAGCATATAAATCAAGTGAAAAATGTAAATTAACTAAAGGACTATTTGATAAATAATATTCATTTTTCACTTGACTAAAATGGCTTTGTAGGATTCATTATCATGTTTTTGATATATTATTTTGTAACAATGATAGTTTTTAATCATTTGAATGGACCTTTCAAGAAATTAATATTATAAAACAATCTTGTCTGCATGAAAATGGTTACAAGATGGAGTAGCTACTGGAACATAAATTGCTTGTCCCTCCACAACATTGGTAACTGTTGCTACCTGTTTTGATGGTGCTGAGACGTGCAATCATCTTTTCTTGCTATGTTCATTTTCTTATAAGGTGTGGTTCAAAATCGTTGGATATGGATTGTGTTTATCAATTTGGTGGAGCCATTCATTTTTTGTAGCATTGTTGAGCAATTAAGAGAAAAAAGGTGAGACATATTATATGATTAACTGTAGTGTGCTTTCTTTGGTTGCTCAGAGGAAGCATCTGCTCTACTATAACTGAAAATCTCTTCCCTATCAATGTCTTCAATAATTTGGTCCACAATACTTAACCATCGTTGCCACTACAAATGCTTTCAGCTTGAACTTCTCCAATACTTGGTCTTACTCTTCAAGGCATAAACCAACAGTTTCCTGGAACAATTGTCAATGAAGGTAACACAATAAAATACACCACTAAAAGATTTTACATTTAAAGGGCCACAAACGTCGTCGGATTTTTTTTACTAATAATCCATGGTCTTTTTATACTCCTTCCGTTTCAAAATGAGTGTCATTTTAGGCAAAAAAAATTGTTTCAAAATGAATGTCACTTTGCATTTTCAATACAACTTTAATTTTTTTCTTCCTACTTTATCCTTGATAAATACTCCAACTTTTCTCTCACACAATTTTCAATGCAACTTTATTTTTATATTTTCCTTATAAAGGGCAGTTTAGTAAAAGCGTTATATTCAATGATTATTTCATTCCATTTCTTAATTTGTGTGCCAAAGCCTAAAGCGACACTCATTTTGAAACGGGAGGAGTATTATTTATGTATATTGTATTAAATGAAGGTCACATATTATAGGAAGTCATTAACAAATGGACTTCCATTACACAAAATTCCAAGCAAATAATGAGATGCTAGAAACTATGAAGTTCCAAAATATTTGTTAGAAGCAACCATCATCTAAAAGACAAACTTAACAATAGTATCTTCAACTGCCCTAACATGCCACTGGATTTTCCCTTTCAATTGTAGCTTCGGCTGTTTAGTATGGTAGATAGACATTTACAGGTTAAATTGAGCTCCTTTTGGAATTAAATGGTATCATAAGCTACTTATTGCCTTGCATTTGCTTTCTCTGTACAGATCAATCAGCTCCGTGATTCAAGTTCAACCACAAGCTCCCTATGAAAAAAGAAGAAAAAAAAATCATTACCAAACATAATCAAGATGTTTGCTTATTATTGCATGCATACACAGGAACTTCTGTCCCTTGCAAGATAGTTTATCAGTTATATGTTCCTCCACCAAAATAATAAAACAAAATAGTCACTCACCTTAATTGGTGCTTCAAGGGCTATGCAATTTATGCAGCTGGTCAACCACATCAAATGAATTGCTCAAACGTTGGAAATCAGATCGGTGAAGTACACTTCCTTGGACGTGCCTGGAGCCGTTTGGTTGAGTCAATTGGTTTTTCTTGGATGAATAACAGTGGTGAACACGCACTCGGTGATTTCTTGTCTGAATAGCGTAATTCCCATGCACCTTAACAATCAAAATTGCTTCCTTGTCTCTGGAGTCTTCACACCAAGAGTTCTGTACAACACCATCAACAAACTCTTCCTGAGTCTGAAATTCCTCATGATGCACTGATACCTCAATAATCTGATCTGGTCTTATAATACCAGTTGCAGGACTTACCTGAATCATAAAATGTGCAGGTAATTATCATATGGTGCATTGCAAAGGGATGCCTTTTCTAAAGAAAAACAAGTTTAGTATTCATACACTCAAAATTCGGCTTTAGAACTAATTTGTAGTACTAAATCCAATTGTTGGAACTAGTCTTTTTTTAGTTCACAGGAATATAAATTGCACATAGCACCATATGATGCAGACATAACACCCCGGCTACTGTGGCCACACATCTGTATGATGTTTTGACTGCTGATCAAATTGAACGGCGCAGCAATAAATGTGGCCACAAGAGTGAGCTGACCAAAACTACAATATGAAACTTCTATCTTTCACGTTTTATTTTTGAGTAATCCTATCTTTCACATTGACTGCATGAAAGTGGATTTTTAAAAATCCATGTGATAGCAAAACATATAAGACAAATTTTTGTCTTCTCAATATGCTCTATTCCAACTTACTCCTCGATATATTTGTTCACAATCTTATTTTTATGTGCACTCATCCACCTCAGCAGTCTTATCTCCACTACACACTCGTCAGTCATCAATGTTTACAATGGACCTGTGTAGATCTCATCTTAATCTATTCTCAATTATTATGTAGTACAAATACCATAATGTATAATTTTTTAGCACTGATGTACATTAACAAACACAAATTGTTACTTGCTAAATGTATGTATCTATGTGTGTGTGCATGTAAAGCAAATTTTGGCATGGCGGTTACCTTGCAGCTTTTTTGTTACTTTATAAAAGATACACAATAGAAAGAAAGAAAGAAAATACAAGAAACAAAAATCCTTCTGTAATCATAAATAATTAAGTATCAATCAAATAATATTTTAAATGAAAAATATTACCTCAAGCCACCTAGGCAATCCAAAAGAACCTCTCAACTGATGGTTTGTTGCCTTCTGATCCTCCAGTACAGTAGTCTGCCCTTCGCAAATTATTTCGAACAAAGCATTGTCTTCTGTACTTTTATTAGTAATACGCAAAATTAATGTGTCCTGGTTTTGAAGAATTATGTTGTTTGTACTTATGATAGTTTCAGGAATCTTGTACAATTCTTTCAGAAGACATTTTATTTTCTCATTTGACTCGAGAATATCTCCAAACTCCTGTCTCCGTATTGGTTCATCTACTCGAGCAATATCTGTAGAAAAGATGCAGCGCACAGGCTTGTGGTCACTATCTGTGACATCCATGCAGGCTTCGTACCTATTGAAGGTAAGATGATATATTAATTTAAACAAAAATTTAAAGAAAAAGATGGTGCTTCCACTCATGCTTTTCGGAAACATTTTAGAGAGTAATGCTACACAATCAGTAAAGGTTAAAATATATTTTTATCACTATATAAGACACTCAATTTCAATTGGATAACTACATATAAAAAAAAAATATCAATTTAGTCCCTATTTGTAATGTAAAATCATTTTCAATGTTGTCCTTAACATCTATTGCCGCTTTGACAATGTCACATTGACATGGAGTTTTTGTGATGTGTAGGGGCAAAGTTGAAAATAGTGATGCATGTAAAGACACATGTTTTTTGTATAGGGACCGATTTGAAGAAAGTGTCACATATAGGGACCATATTATATATTTTACCCACAATAAAAGTACGGCAAAGTTCAGCCAAAATTTGCCAAGCCAACTTGTTCTAGCAAAATGTTGTCGATCTAGTAGTTTTCTGTTTTTTAAAAGTCTGTAATTCAATTGTGACTTGTTTCACATGTCTCGTATAATAAAGTTTCCTGTCAATCCTCTGATATTCTTGTGATATACTAATGAATCCCAACAGGTTCTGAATCTGATCGCTATCTTAATTCCCTCTTTTATGCATATGTGTGTGTGTGTGTAAAATAAATTTGCCTTATTAATAAAGGGGTCAGAGCAGCATGAGTTAAGCAGAACATGCCAAGTATAATGAGACTTAATACGCACAAAGTCCTTATGGTAGGGTATTTTGATCCGTATACCCAAATGCAATAAACATATAAACTAGAGCACTCACTGCAATACTGAAGAGACAACAGGGTACTCCAAATTGCATTCAGCAACCAAAGAAGAGCGACTATCACGATACAAAATTCTGTCACACCAGGCAGGGATGCGTTTCTTTTCACCAGAGTCATACCCTTCAAAATAAACATTCCATACAAATCAAGTGTCTTTCACGTATTGGAAATTTTAACGCAGTGCTGACGACAGAAAATTCAAATATAAACAGCATTTTTTGTGGCTTAAAAAAGGTCTCTTCACCATTCAATTTATAATTATACGTATATGCCATCCATGAAGTTGCAAGCACCCAAAAGAATGAAAAATTAAATTCTGCTATTCAGATGCTCTGTTATTCTTTCTTTCCCTTCCCCACCTCAACCCTACAATTTCAGCAATTGATATATGCCATCCATGAAGAGAACAGTGAAAATCATTATTACGAGGTGAGGCTGGGATTTGTCATTTCATAAAAAATGTCTTTCTTTCATTTTCGTTGCTATGTTTTTGATGCTATAGTTTAAAGGTGTTAGTATTTGGAGCAGCATGATTTGCACTAGACTCTCATTTCTTTTTCACTTTTAGATGCTATTGTTTCCCTTCAAGTTCAGTTTTCAGAGACCAATTTGTGTGTGTGTGTGTGTGTGTGTGTGTGTGTGTGTGTTGGGGTGCCAACCTGCCAAACCAGCTTGGTGTCGTTCAAACTTGTATGTGGGAGGAAATGTTATTACTGCTTCACGCATTCCTTGGAAGGCATTCCCAGCTTCCATTTCAGCTCGAAGCTGATCCCTTTCTCTAAGCCAATCAAAGCATCTTTGAGATACAAAATCTCTTGCTTCATCATACGAAATGTCATCAAGACGATAGTTCAAATCACCAAGAAATACAATCATGTCTGCCTCAGATAACTCAGGTATCCCTTCTGCAGGCTGGAAACCAATCTCAAGAATCAGTGCTTCATTCAACTGTTTGAGTGCTAATGCATTACTTGAAAAGAATAAAGTGGACAGCATGTACATACATTTGTACCACGAAACATTGGAATAGAAGCTGAAGTTCCAGCTGCAACAGAAAGGACCAATAGCAAGCCAGATCTATAAACAGGTCAAGATAAATACATGGATAAGGTAAGTGAGAAACAGTAATAGACAGAGGAAAGGTACCAGGTGTTGTATTTAAGAGGTTTGTTGGTCGACTAAAGGACATTGTTCGGTATACATAATCAAAATCTGAATTGCGACGACCAACTGCATCTAAATGTGCAGCAAAGTGACAATTAACAAAGCACATAATCCGATCATACACTCTAACCCTCAAAGCAACAGCTCCCTGGTGAGACAGTCAATTTCCATATCAATGGTTAGAATGACAAAAGTTGACACAAAACGATGATGTGCCTCTTGAATAAAATTTTGTTTTCCTTAAAAGCAAATTCTGTAAAAAAAAATAAAAAATATTGGGGTGGCACAGACATAAACCACCTAAAACCAGTCTGGTTAACTCATTATTTTATGATTTATTAGCTCAACTGTGATTGAACCGGTAAATGAACAAACATACTATACTAATCAAATATATATTTGTAACAACATATTCATGTTCAACAACAAATATAACATTTATAACCTTGTAAATATGTTTTTCTATTACATAATAATTTAATTTAATTAAATTAATATACTATAATATCAAATGATTTTAGGTGTAGTGGAAATGGTTTTTTTTAATTTAATTGAAGTACATGTATTAAAATATGTAAATAAATACACTGTGTAGTGGTTAATACGAGTTGCTATCTACCATGATAATATTAACCTACCTTAGAACTTTCATAATCCTACAAGAAAAACTGTCGGATCTTATATCCTAACATATCTACTATTAAAGTAAACCAAGATGTAGAAACACAAGAAAGTAAGCCAAACCAGCTTGCAAAGCATAGCAGCAGAGAAAACATACCCTACCTTATTTCCAATAGCACGTCCAAAGCCACATGGAACTGCTGCCGCCTCAACATCCCCAACATGAAGTCTAATGTTTGTTTTAACCCTGAACACAAAATCAACGACAATTGAAGAACCAACAAGGCAGAACTTCGAAAAAGAGATATACGTTCAAACTGAATGAGGACGGTAGTTGGTATTTCATTTCAGGATACAATTAAGAGCCCAACTATTGATGGTGCATCGATATATTTCAAACCAAAATAGAATTTACAACAACAAAAGCAGGAGAAAAAAAATAAGCTGATATCTCGTACCCAACCAACTTCAAAAACCAATATATATTTATACTATAACAAACAACAGGTATTATTTACAATATATCAATGACTTCACCAGCTCACGTGTATTTCTCCACATAGGTACTCACCACACAGCAATGACCAAGCCTGCAAGTTGCCTGGATCCAATTCGTTTAAATGTTGAACCTTCATCCAGTGTTTTGTCTATCATATCCAGCCACCACTGCCCAGCAGAACTACCCTCCAGTCCTACCTATATGCTTGAGAGAGATAGGGGTTAGGGGGTGTTATGAACAAGAAAGGTTAGGCAGATATTAGTTATACTGTGTATGTATGTGGGTAAGGTACATGATAGGTAAGAGTGAGAACAGGCTCTGATGAGAGAAATTAATCTGACCATCCATGAATTTTTGCATGGTCAAAGATTACTGCTTCTCACTTCTCATGCTTTAACAACTATTGCTTTGCTTCAAAGTAATGAAGTTGTTGTCTAATGATAATATAGATCTGATGTACTAATTTTCTAGTATTTTTACATAGAACAATAACTCACAGTTTCTTTAGCTGCAGACATTGCAAGAAATCCAGCGCCCATTTCAACCTCTTGCAACCCAACAACAACAAGGCCAACATCTGAGGCCACAGAACCTAGCCATGAAGTAAGGGAATCTTGAGATGCTTTTCCTTGTCCAACATTCCAAGTGCCACTCAAGATCTTTATGTTCTCTATTTTAGTATATAAAAATTCTTTGCCGCCCAATTCTGAACACAAGATGCTATCAAGAGGTCCTGGAGAGGTGATGTTCCATCCTCGTATGCCACCGTGGTTAGCCAATGTGAATACATAGCCAACTCCAACTGTCATTTTTACAAGTGGACAGCTATGAGCCACCCAACCCCCTATCAGGTTACCCTTCAGGTCCAATACCTGGACAATGCCAGACACATAACCTACCCAAATTTGCATTCCATAAGTACAAAAACATTGAACAGCAAATGGGTGGTAAATAAAATCCTGTATGCGATTGCCATTTCCATCCCATTGCACCAGCAAGCCACTTGAATATCCTGTCCAAATCATCCCATCAATTGTTACTACAAGTGCTTCAGTTCTCCGATTCTCATCTCCAAAGGCTCCCTTTGCTGCAACTCGGCGAACAGCATCGGCTGCCCCCATTATGGCATTACGTGAGCGCTGAAAGAACCCAATGGAACTTTGGTTTCTGTCTTTCCTAGAACTTGAAACAAGGTCGGCCGGAAAGTCTTGCATTGAAGGCAAGTCTGATCGATTCTCCATTTGGCCATCTGAATTGAAAACTTTCAACAACTCTCTTGTACGAGCATCCCTGTACATGAATAAGCACTAGCTTATATCAAATTGACAGGTTGAAAAATACACTTAAATGATTAGGAATATCTAAGCATTGAGTAATGTAGACAAAGAGAAACTAAGGATCAAATAACAATGAGGTCTCAATCCATTTATGATATCTTTATACATCTCATGTCATAGGGGGCGACCAGGGCAGCATGCATCGGAATAAAAAAGGACACGAGAGATTCAGGATATATAACCGCGTAAAAATGCAATGCATTCGCAAATATCTTACCTAGTTGTTCTTTCATGGGTTTATTTTCTAACGATTCATATCATAGAATAAATATGAAGTAATTAGCAAGAAGCAAGTTAGACCCTAGGAAATAACTAATGTGACATACATATACTATATCCATACATATTGGTACCAAGTCTAAATATTAGACACAAAACTACCTATTATTATTTTTTAGATTGCAAATTTAATCAATCCAATCATTGAATATATATAACCTCTATGTTCACATAGTATAATTTTAGATAAATAATTTATAAATTTTTAGGTATATAATTAGTAGATATGTACTTATATCTTGTAGATCAGGGTTACTTTATAAAAACCTCCAATTCAATAGTTGGATTAATAAAATCTCTCATTTATGGAGAGCTACCAAAGGACGTAAGTATGTCAAGATTTTACGCTTGGTGTAAGTGGTCCTATGTGTGTCTTTGTCATTGTGGCTGCTCTACTAAACATTAATCAACAAGCATAAAAATGGTATCACCAAAAGAAAATTTCATTTCAGATACTAGATTAAGGAACAACCATAAGCTGTTACGTGGATGCCGAAGTATTACATCTCTAGCACACATCTCAGACAAAAGGCCCTTGGGCTTGAAAAGTATACAGTGTATAATTACCCACTTTACCTTGAACTGAAGATTTAAATTTACTATGAAAGTTAGTGACATCAAGGACCAAATTACAAACTATTTAGCTTTATCTTAGAGCTTAATCTTTAGGATCAAATTTAGATATTGTACTTAACTAATAGCACCTACAAAATACACAAACAGTTTTACCCATAAAATTAGGATGAAGCAGTTTAGCTAGTTACTATAATTTAATAATGTGAAAAAATAGGAACATAATCTAGAGTATTGTACCTAAGTTCTTTCCTATTTTTTATCACTTGACTTACTCCCGGTTTACTAAGTCAAGAATTGGTTATTCATTGACCATCCTTTGAACATTGTTGACTTCTAATTATCCCAAAATAGAACCATTTGTGTAAGAGAGTGTGTTTTATTTTTTAAATTGACTTAAAGATGATTTTAGTTTCTAAAATTTATCACTTCTAAAAAAATTAGTCCCTATTTGAATTTTATTCATTTTTAGTTTCTACACTTAACAAAAAGGGTCTTGCTAACAAGTGACCTAAGGGCACTTGTTAAGGATTCAAAAAAAGGAAATAATTGATACATTTTATGTTGAAAAAGTTACTTCTTAATGTTTCAATGTTTTGAATACACAACTCCCAAGATAAAACTTCCACTTTAAACTTCTTATCAAGTGCCCCAAGGGCACTTGTTAGCATTTCCCTAACAAAAATAGTCTAAATATAATCCGCGACCACAGGATATGAAAAATTATGAATTTTCAATTATATGTCAAAGCATAAATATAAAAGAATCAGCCATACTAACATTCATATATTACTACCAATAAGAGAGGCTGCTAGGAGATTAATACTCACCATAAAGCATATGAAAAATACCCAGCACTCCACACCTTTGCCTTTGAATTATCCGATACTAAGTACTTTATATCTGAAGTTAGCATGTTATTGTAGCCATTTGTAGATAGCTGGCTCCTCAAGTCAACGTAGGATCTCTCGATGAATATGACAGCCTTGTGCCTTTCCTCCTCTGTCAGATGAATAGATTTTTCAACAGCCTCCCAAGGCCATATTTTTATAACCCCTCCTTCTGAACCCGACCACAGATCCCCTAGATCAAATCAAGAAAAAACAATGTATCACATTTACAACAAGCATGTAAAGTCAGTTCAGATAAGATTCTCAAAAAACAATAATAAAAAAAATATCAAAATGAATTTGCAACAACAATTAATTTTTCAATCAACAATAGCTTCTCCAATGAGTTGAAATTATCTCCTTCATCTCAATTTTGCTAAAAACTCTCTATCTAACTCCTCCATAAACATCTACAAGCTTATATGTACCTATGTTTGTAAGTAAAAAAACCATAAACTTATGGTCTGTTTGGATTGGTTTATTTGAGCTTATCTATTGGGATAAGTTTTGTGAGATTATTTGGGAGAACTTATGACATTGTTCATAAGCAGTTTTCAGCTTATTTTCATAAGTTCTCCAAGATAGCTTATGAAAACAGCTTATAGCTTTATACGAAAACAATTTAATTTTATTTTAACTACTGCTCTAGAAATAGCTTATACATAAGCGCTTACATGAGAATCTCTTACACTATAAGCTGAATATAAGTTGTTTATTATAACAGAGGCTTTATTTTAATGAAGACAGAATATAATCCAAAGTTGCTTATCTAAAAAATGGAAAGAAACAAGTGTTCACTGTAAAACTTGTTTACACTGACAGTGTGTGAAAATTAAACTCTAACGAAGCAGAATGAATGTAATAAGAAAGAATTGAGAATGAAAAATAACCATAAGAAGTGATTGTGATTGAAAGAACAGGTCCACGATGAGCTTGCCAAGATAACTTTTCGTTAAAATCGGAACTCTGAGAATCCATTTGCCAACACCGAATCTTCCCATCTCTATGTCCACTCCACACCAACCTATTCCCTTCATCCGCAACCAAACAAATCGCCGGCGAAGTCCAAACCGATTCACGAAACGGTGCACTCTCTTCATCACCACCTACTTCTCCACCGTACCACGACGCATACAGATCTTTAAAATTCCAGAACCGGAGTCCACGTTCAGTCGCAGACCATAATTGCGACTCGGTCGCAACAATGGTGCGTAAAAACCGTCCAATCTGAGTCTCGCGTAAGGGATGGGGACGTAATTCGAGAGAAGGAGGACGGGAAGGATGTACGGCGGCGCGGAGAGGAGGTTTGAAGATTCCGGCACCGCCGCCTTTGGCGATGAATTCAGGGAGAGGGAGGTGGTCGGAGATATTGAGTTTACGGTCGAGGAATTGGAGCATGCAATCGAGACGGCGGTTGGTGGAATGAATAGAATTGGAGGATGAAACGTCGTCGTTGTCGTTGGAAGAAGAAGAAGAGGAACGTGAATATAAGAAAGTGCGTTGTTGTTGTTGTTGAGGAGTAGACGACAGTGGAAAAGATGAAGAAGCGTCGTTTTGGTGAAGTGGATCCATTGGATTAGAAGAAGATCGAAACGCGCGGAAAGAATATAGGGAGTATTGGATTTGAGAGAGAAAATGAATGAATTCAGAACTGAAAATGGTGAGACCGAGCGTTTGGACAAAACGTATGTTGCAGCTGAAAAAACATGTTGTGACGAACCACGCTGGCACACTTTATTTTATGTAGTAACTGTAAGTCTGCGAGATAAGATTATTTAATTAAGGATATTTTTTAATTTATGTCTTAAATATGCACGTTTTCAGATTAATTAATTCATTATTATGTCTATTGATGATGTAATTTCTTTTTGGTTTTAAACAAGTATGTGCAATTTTGTTAAAAAAACAAACAAATATATGTAATTTTTTCTGTAAAGAAAATATTAAAAAAAATTGTTGATTCGTATCAACATATATTAGTGGTGTTTTTTTTAACAAGAGCTCTACTCGATTTATAGACTTGGTTTTCATTAGAAAATAGTGTAATCAAGTTATGGATTGTTTGTTTGTTGATTATTTAAAAGAGTGTAATCAAGTTGTTTTTTTTAATCAAAACAATATTGAATTTCGTTTTTTTTGTTGTCAAGTAGTCAAGTGGCTAGATTCATACACATTATGTGTGGAAAAATGGGAAATCCGGAGTTTGAACCCCGACCCTTCCACAAATTATCTCTGGTAGCTATCAACTGAGCTACACTTACGGGACAAACAATATTAAATTTCTTCTTGATGATTTTGTGAACATTTTGGTTTGAGCTTGAATTAAAACTAAATTTAAGAGTCATTGTTGAAATTTTTATAATTAATGGATTACTAAATCGCTGAAATATTTAACTATGACTACTCTTGGTATTTTATTTTTGTTTTTGTTGATAATATTGTTTTGTTTTAAGGCTTTGTAGAAGTTTGGAGGGAAGGGTTTGGGGGTGAGAAATATTGAGGGAAATAAAGAAATCTTTCACATTGATTTAAGGGATAAATCAATGTTTATGATTCATGTATTTTTAATATTAAGAATATTAAAATAACATAGATTCAATTTGAAGAATTCATATAAACATCAAAACCCCCAAAACTCTCCTCCAATTAAACTTTTTAGTTCCTTAAATAAGAAGAGTTTTGTATTATGAAGAAAAATTAACCCTCAAAGCTCTCCCCTCTCAATGTTCTCTATTTCTTTTCTTTTTTGAACAATCAAAAATGGAATATATATTAACAGAAACGAATGTTCTCTATTTCTTGCACTTGCTCCTTCCTTTTTCAAAACTATCACCTCTTTTCCCCTCCAAACTTACAAACAAAGCCAAGTGTTTTTGTTTTTGTTTTTTTGACTCTGCATTCTTTTAATCTTAAAATTTTTTGTGTTTTGATTGTTTTTTTAATAATTCCTTTTTTTGACTTCTTAAAAAAATTAGTTATATGATTTATATATTTAAGTTTTCTTTTTTAGAGGATTATCTATTTAAGTTTTTTTTTTAAAGAAGGATTATCTATTTAAGTCATATTTTTGTTTATTTATGCTTCTTTTTTTTTACAAAAATAAATACTTCTCTTAATTTATACAAATTTTAAAAATACACACTAAAAACCAAAAAACATTATTGTTTTGACATCAAAATTTTGATGTTCACCAAATATCTAATTTTCTTATTTGAAGATGTCATGCATAGCATGTGGAAATAATTAAATAAATAGGTCAACTCTCATAATCTTGACACTTTCGGTCGACTTGTTGCCTCCAACTTCAAATCTCAAATCTCAATAGTCTGATTTTTTTTTGTCCTAATGCAGTCATTCACTGCAATAAAAATTTGTCCTACATTAAGACTTTTTGATACATTGAATCGTGAATAAGTTTTCATAGAGCTAGAAAGATTAAAGTTGAGGTAAAATTATGTCTGTATCAACTAGGTAACCGTTGTTTATATTGGACCAAAATTTTATATAAAAAGCATACCAAGTTCTAGTAAATCAGATAAAGGCAACTAATAATCAATTAAAAATTATTTTGCTCCGATTCGTATCTTCTATGCATCTAACTTGTAATGAAAACCAGAAAACGTATAAGCCATAACTATAAAGTCATCACCGGCTTTTTTAGTTTTATAACAACATTTATATGCATACTCCATTATCCACTAAAAAAATATTATCATATATAGGTTATTGGATTATGGATTTATCTTCTACAATTTTCTAAATAATTCAAGAGTTCATTTTTATAAAACAAAATGAGATCAAGAGTAATCCTTGTTTAATATGCTCTCTTCGCTACCTTAAAAAGCAGAATTAAAGAAGGTAATTGCTAATGAGTATTTTAAGGACATTGTTTATGAATATAAGGATATAGTAAATTGAAAACTATTATTCACATCAACATCCAATAAAATTTTATTATTTTTGCAGAAGAACATATTGTGTTCAAATCTCGTCATTGCAATAATCTTTATTGCTAACATCATCCGATAAGGGGATGGCGGAGATGAACACTAATATCGATCGTTTCTCGGCAATGAAAATGGTCATGATGTCATTCTCTTAACCCACGAAATTTACAGTGTAGCTCATGGGCATTCACTCTTCCCCGCTTCACCACTTTATCGTCTCTCTTGTGCGCAGTGGCGGAGCCAGGATTTTTCTAGAGCCTGGGCAAAATCCTAGCATTACCTCACCTGGGAACCTAAATCCTTGGCAAAATCTGCAGGAAATGTGTTTCCATAGGAAAAGCTCAGGAAAATCTGCAGGAATTAGCCCAAAAATCCGCAGGAAAAGCTCAAAGTTGTAGTAATCTCAGGAAAATCTGCAGGAATTAGCCCAAAAATCCGCTGGAAAAGCTCAAAGTTGTAGTAATGGTTGGGCTGACTACAAAGGAAAGTTGGAGCTGAGCCTGGGCACTAGCCCAGCCTAGCTGGGGGGTGGCTCCGCCCCTGCTTGTGCGTCATCCGCCGCAACAATCACTACAAGAAATGTTGCATTTTGCCAGGGGCAGAAGCCCTGGTAAAATGCTAAAAGTCTTGGCAATTGGACGTTTGCCAGGGGTTTTGCCAGGAGCAGAATCACCAGCAAATCTGCTCATCGCAAATTGTCCTGTCAGGGGTTTAGCTCCTGGCAAAATGCGCTCCTGGCATAAGCCCTGGCACAACCCCTGGCAAATTGTGTCTGCATAATTGCAGACTTTTATGACACATTCTGGTCAATACAGGCTTTTGCAGACATCACATCAGTCATCTTCAAAACATGCCAGGGACATTACGAGGGGTTAACCCCTGGCAAATTGTGTACGATTTTTTTTAAAAAAAAATGTTTTTTATTTGTTTAATTATTAAAATAATTTTAAGAAACGTTTTTAAATTGTTTTTTTTATTTCTTTGTTTTAAAATTGTTTTAATAATAAAAATTATTTTAAATAATTTTAAAAATCGTTTTTTTTATTTTTATTTTTTGGAAGATTCACAAGTAGGCAATGTAATAAATGTTCCTAAGAGTAAGAGTGAAAAATGACGTTCCACAAAATAACAAGATGCAAAACTATCTGTAAATGCCCACTCAACAGGAAGCAAAAATCAACATAATTTAGAAAAACTATAGAAATCAAAAACCCATTCCACAAATCTAAGATCTTGGCTTCTCCTTCTTCTCCTTGAAAAGGGCAAGAAGAGACACCCCAGAGACCTTCACAACCTTGAATCTAACTCCAGGAATATCTCCCACAGCATGACCCTTTCTTCCAAATCCAGCAATCAAAACTTCATCCTGCAACCATCAGTCACACACAATGTCACACAATATGGATACAAACAACAAATTACTAATAAGATATGAAAAACAATTTAAGACAGTTCCAGACATAACAGTTTAAAATCACTGATCAAACCAATAGAAAATACAAGCAAGGACTTACATTTTCTTCGATGTAGTTTAAACAACCATCGTTGGGAACAAAGGCAGCAATTTTCTTTCCATTCTTGATTAGTTGTACCCTGGCACACTTACGAATAGCTGAGTTGGGCTGTTTAGCCTCAATACCTTTGTAAATAAAACAACAATCATTTCTTAGCATCACATGCTCATATCAAATAAAATTCTAGTAAAAAAAATACCAAGCTTAACCACTCTTACATCTTTTCGAGGACAATTCCCTTTGCGTGGGAAGAACCAGCAAAAGGTTTCTTCCACTCATTCCCAAGATGAGACTTCTTGTATGACTTGTCAGCCCACCTTTGCCTCCTGCGGTGAGACTTCAGCTTGCGAGCAGCTCCCATTCCATGTGTATTCCCCATGGCTGCTTGGTCCTTGTGTGTTGAGCTCGGAGGTTATGGAGGGACACGAGCAGCAACAGCACCAACATATATGTACAAAAGAGGTAGAACTTCCCAACATATATGTACATAAGGGAAAAATTAAGACCTTGATTTGAAACAAAGAGAACACAACAATGGGGCTGTAAACTCCGGCGCGGTAGCTAGGGATGAGTTCACGGGGGTGGGAGAAAAATGGGTAACGCAAAAATTTCTCCTTTCATGAAACTAAAGGTTCCAATAGAAAGCTCTCGCTGAGGAGATGAAGAAAATGATCTTTTTTTTGTTTGATCGGTGAAAACGGCACTAGGAATTGTATCTAGAATGGTGGTGTGGTTATAAGAAGGAAGAAGGAAAGAAACTGTTCTTTGGTACGGTTTGAGTTTTGGAATTATGTTATTTGGTCTTTGGAGAGATGACAAGTGATAAAAGAAAATGTGGTAATGTGTGTATTTGTATGGTCCACAAAATCAAGAGACATAAAAAATGAAGGAAAGATAACGTGTGGTATGTGTGTTTGTTTCAATAAAATATAAAATAATTAAGCAATAAGACAGTGAAAAGTAAACAAATAGTCTGCACACCCTGCCACTCTCATGTGCTCTTGTCTCCATTTGAATTTCAGTTTTCCCGCTTGCACTTTGCCAGGGGTTATTTCATTTTGCCAGGGTCAAACCCCTGTTTTACATGAACTCTGTCCCACCTTTCCTAAAGTCGTTTTGCCAGGGGCGTCCCTGGCATAGCTCCTGGCAAATTTGCCAGGAGTTCTTGCTCCTGGCATAATTCTCTGGCAAAATGCGACATTTCTTGTAGTGAATGTCAAAGTGTCGATGATCAAATCTAAGAAGATGGGAAGAGGGAAAGATGACAATGAAGTGGAAACAAACAAGATTGTAAAAGCAGGGGCGGTTCCTCTCATGAGGATGAGGTAGCTTTTGCTACCCAAAAAAAAAATTTACTCTTGTAGTGGTTGGTATCTATTTATATTTAGTTACTCCAAATAATAAATATTGAGCTACCCCAAAGAAGTTTGACTGTCGAAAATTAGTATAAATAACAAAGAAAAAAATTGTTACATGGTTGATAGATTTATTTATACTGGTTTGATACTTTCAGTCTTAATAACAACTATAGGTAGAAAATATCTCAATAACAATAGTGAGAAACAACTTAAACTGATAATAAGTTCTTGCAAATAACTTGTTTGTTTACATTGAAAAGGCATTAATAATCTACTTATTAAACAATCAATTGTGGATAAAATTGACTTCTTAAATTGTGTTTGCGTTTTACCCGACTTTTTAAATATTTGTTGTCAATTTTTATTTCAATTCTTGTTGCTCTAATTTACACTTCATATAAGTAAAATTATTGTGATTTTTTTATGCATCGGTTAAGTTTTGGATTAAATTTGTTTTTGGTGTCTACAACACTCGCAATTTTCAAGTTAATTAAGTTCCTAAGATTTTGTTCATTTGAGTCCTTATTTTATTGTTATAGCGAATAAATATAAGGCTAAAAACACTCTTTTTTTTTGTAAAATTTTAATAAAATGAGACAAAAATTGAATTAAACTTTTGTAAGGATTAAACCTAAAAAAACTATAATTTATGGGACTAAAAAATGTTTTATCCTTAAATTTCATGTTAGTTTTAATATATATTTTTATATTTGGCCCCCGCGCTGGCTAGCTTCGCCGCTGCTTGCAAGGGTGGTTATGTGTCATATTAGTCACATTATGATGATATTATTAATAATGAAATGAGATGAGTCTTTCTTAGTAAAAAAAAGTGGTGAAAGAATGTGGAGACGGACAAATAACTAAATCAGTGTATTATAGTACTTTTATGATCAAAGTTGTCTAGTACTTTTGGTTTTTTAATATTTATTTTAACTCAATTAATTTCTTTTTTTTAAAGGTCGGTTAATTAATTTCTTGAAAGTTGTAGGAAATTGATAATATGTGATTGAATATTAGCGTAAAACACTTTTACCTTGACAG
This sequence comes from Medicago sativa, assembly GCF_051527215.1. Classification (NCBI taxonomy): domain Eukaryota; kingdom Viridiplantae; phylum Streptophyta; class Magnoliopsida; order Fabales; family Fabaceae; genus Medicago; species Medicago sativa. Next base: position 70,765,582 of record NC_140749.1, on the reverse strand, counting down.
AAAATATAGATTATTTAACCTCGAATATTTATCAAATCAATTCTTGAAAATTAAAATATAGTTTCTCCATACAACTACATTGTCATACATTTTGTTTTTCTAAAGTACAAAAAAAAAGCTTATTCATGCATGAGTGAAATTAGTAATAACATCATTAATTAACATTTCCTTCAAAAAAAAACATCATTAATTAACATTAGTCTACCGAAATTTGTAATTTTATTTATGATGTTTTTTCCCTCAAACATCATGTTTTTTTAAGAAGTCTTCCTCAAACGTAATAAAAGCATACAATTCTAGGTAAATTCTTCCAAGTTTCACAAGACATACCTTACTGCAAATTTACATATCATGATACATAAATGTTTCCACAACTAGCTAGTAATAAGACACACATAAACTTCCTGCATATTTACATATTTTGATAAAAGTTTTCACAACTTGCTAGCAATACACACACATAATAGTAACAAGGGGAAAGGGGTTTATTAACTTATTTACATTCACATGAGAGAGCAAGCATGAACATTATCATCATTAAACATGTTACTAACTTGGTCATCTCCACGTTGAGTAACATGAATGGTTCCATGTCTATCTGGGAGATTGTAACCATGTCTATAGTAATTGTAACTTTCTTTGAACTCATTGGTTGTATCTTTGAAATAATGACTAGCTGATGTGAAGTAAAGTGGTGGATTTGGGTATGGCCAAAATTCAGCCCTTTTTCCTGACCTCCTAACTGCCTTAAGCACTTTGTTCCTCTCAACATATCCTGTAACTGTTACCCTTTCCATCTCTAAGTCCACTTTCACCGAATCTATGCCTGTTAATTAAACAACATATTACAAACGTTATACATGTGGAAACATCAACATATGATGTTGTCTCATGTTAATGATATATGTGATTTATTACAAGCAAAATCACACTATGTAAATGGTGAATAGCCTAGGATGATTGAACCCATAGAATATGTGGAAGACTAAACATGGTCTTGCCACATTCACTCTACCAAAATGAGTCTATTTGAGTAGTTTCATAGACTGAATCATACAGTTCAACTAGCGACTCACTCATTCGATGTGACATGCATACTGGTTTAGTATCTTTCAAAATAATATCATTCATACAGTTAAAATTTGCTTATATTTTGAAAAGGTAATTATCAACATTTTTTATCAATTTATCGTGATTGTTGTAGAATATATTGATTGTGTTTTATTTTTAAGAATATTTTCATAATTTTATATCTGACGAATCATTTATATGATTAAAGAGAAATGATATATGGACATCTATTTTGCAACAACTATTTTGACAAACTTATGAATATGGAAATATTTTTGTAAAAGCATCATGTTTTGAAGCTTTTTTTTTACAATACCCCTATATTTATAGGGTTGTCAAAATAGTTGCTGTGAATTAGATTTTCATATATCATTTCTTATAATTAAAATGCCTAATCAATGTGATTGTGAGTTTTAAACTTTTTATTTTCAAATATAAGCTCAAAGGAAAAACATTATTCCGTAAAATAAAAATTAGAGAATGAAAGAAAATTAGAGAGATGCATAAAATAAATATGAGGGGTTGGATAGCTTAATTGCATTGATATTTGCCTATAAAAAATAGATAAATAAAATGACAAAAATATATGCAGAGAGAGATTTAGAGGACATTCCTTCAAAAAAAATAAAAATATATGCAGAGAGAGATTTAGAGGACATTCCTTCAAAAAAAATAAAAATTTTAGACAGACATACATAAAGATAAATAAATAAATAACAAAGAAGGAATAATAGATATTTTGTTGTAGATAGAGGCACATCTTGTCAAATGTCACTTTCAACCTTTTATCAACAAAAAAGATAAGACAATTTTCATCCAAATTTCTTTTCTTCTATACCAAACCACGGGAGTGAATCCTTTGACATTGAAAATAATCTAGTACTAGTAATATTTTGTGGTGGCTGTATCCCTACCCTTATGCACACTCTTTTTTCTCCTTTTTAATGTTAAACACACACTCTCTCATGTTTATGGAGGGCAACGGTTCCACATGAGAACAAATAAAGGGAGAGGATTTCCTCTCCCACACGGTCACACTTTTATGCTTACACCAAAAAGAAAAACATCCCGGTGATTTATAAAGAGTTACATAGATTTTTTTTAATCACACTAATTAGAAAGTTAATAAAATTTGATCAAGGATTTACCTAATGATCGAATTCTTATAAACGTGGTTATTAGAACTAACATTACCTAACTAATCACTTGAATTTAACCACTTGATTTGAGAAGCTACTTTTTTTTTTTGAAAGAAACTTGCTTATAGCATTTCATTGATTTGAGAAGCTACTTAAATATGAATGGATAATGTAATTTGAACGAAAAGAAACTACCGATAAAATCTAAATTTCAAGTCAATATATATTATTTAACTTCTTTTTTTCTAAAAATTAATTGAAACTGGTAAAGCCTTTTCTAGGTCAATTATATAGATTATAGAATTTTATAATATTTTATCATAAATTATTTGTAAATGAAATCATAGATCCTTGAACACTTGAGATATTTGAAAAACAAAAATTACCTTTAAGCTTGTAGATAGCGTTTTTAACAACTCTTTCACAACCTGTACAACACATCCTTACTTTCAGCTCAACGGTCTGAAACAAATGAGATCCACTTTCAATTTATTGAAACTTAATTGTAATTTTTCTGATAAAAAGTTGCTTGAAACATTGATCGTCTCATATGAAATTCAATATACATGAAGAGCTATATTGGTGTTCTCAGAAATAAAATATATTATAACTTAGAACTTAACAAATGTACAAGTAAATTTTAATGGTGAAATGATCAACATAACTCATTCGTGTTGAGTTTTAATATTAGAAAATTTAAATTTGTTTTTTTTAATAATATGTTATTTGTTTTTAGCCCAGATAAAAATGGAGTCGTGTCGTGCTATCCCTTTGCTTCGGCCACTATCAACAATTCCATATAGTTTTTGAAAAAATATATAATACAAATTTTAAAAGTTATCATCTAATTTTTAAATTATTGATTAAAATATATTTAAATATGTAAACTTAATAAAAAGTGATACATTTAATTAAAACTTTTAGATAGTTTTAAAACATGAATTTAATTGATATTAAGTAGTATTGTCAAAAAAATATTACACTTAAATCCAATCATATCTTATCAAATAGATGATTGTGAAAAACTAATATATATATATATATATATATATATATATATATATATATATATATATATATTAAAGTAACATTAAAAAACAAAATGGGTTAATAAAAAAATGGGGGCTAGGGTGGACTATTAGCCCACATAACATGTAGCAGTCGGAACTGAATAATATGCAATCCACTAACAAAAAGATTTGTCTCATTTAACTCATTTATGTACTTGTTTATCGAGTTTAAGTGGATCGGATCATTCTATTTGACCTCCACAATTTTATTTTATTTTGCTAATAGGATCCTCAATTTTTTGTAAAATAGTTGATTTACTCTTTTTATTTTGCAAAATCCACCATTTTACTGAAAACTGCGGGAGTTCACATTTGAACCTCTTCTACTTAGATTCATATATTAGAGTCACACACACATATATACCAAAGTAATGAAAAATTTTAAAAAAAACGACATATATATTACGCTGAATTTCATGTATACACTCTTGTACTCCCCAGAAAAAATTACTTTTTCACTCTTCTACTCCTTGTTTGCTAAATTGTAAGCTTGTTATTATGGTATATATAGTTTTTCATTTTTACATTTTTTTTCTTTACGGTTATTTTTGGTCAATATATTTGGAGATGATGATGATGATAAAATTTTAACAATTTTTATTGTTATACTGGAAGAAACAATATTTCTTTTTAACAAAGCTCTCTTGATAACTTGCAAAACAATCCTTTCGTTAAAAATAAGTAGCTAAATCATACTACTTGGACCGATATATTATGTATACAGTATATATACACATAAACACTAATTAACAAGATATAACATGCCATATATATGGTAACTAAACATTAAGCAAACCTGCAAGGAAATTGGTCGACCCTTCGGCATGTTGAACCTCTTATTGGTTTTGTGATTATTATTATGATTATGATGATGAGAAGGTTGTATAAACCAACGGTTTACAAATGAAGAGATTTCATAGCCAAAAGTTCTATATAACAACGAAGCCATGGTTGGTTGTTAATTGATGTACTGAAGAAGGAAGGAAGGACAGCTAAGGAAGAAATCGAACATAGAATATATTCCCTTTAACCATTTGCGTCTCTCGAATGATAATAATATTTTCAAATCAATCTCTAGAGTTATATATACCACTAATCCGCATATGCCCTATTAAAAATATATATAGTACGAATTAAAATAATTAAAGAGCATCATATTCTTTGAATACACGATATATACACATTATACATAAGATATTTATTTATGAAACATTTCTCTCAACTAAACAAAGTGATGTTACAACCTCTCAGACAGGAATGGTATCTACAACGATTGAGGAAATGGGAATAACAAGTCTTGTAGGATATAGATGAGATTAAAAATATATTCTGATAATCTTCTTTTTACATAACTATCTATGAAAGTTATTAGACAAATGTGCCCAATTCTCTCAACAAAATTATATTCCCATGCAGCAGATATTGCATTTTGCAGTTTTTGTCTTTCAACGCCCACCCGCCAACTGTTTTTTTCCCATATTTAACAGGAACTACTACAAATTAAAGAATCTTTTTGTCTGCCTGCAAAAAGAGAATATTTTTGGAATTCAACAAAATATAATACAAGAATATTTCGGGCAATACACGTTTAGTTATAATCTGATCAACACCTCACACAAATTTTTCCCTCCAACGTAATCAAATGGCTTCATTTCAGTCATGATTTTTTGGATAACTTCTTCGCATACACATAACTCATTTAAAAAAATTTAATAGTAGTATATAATAAGCATTCAATTCTTCCAACTCAACAACTTGTACAAATCTTTCAAACGGGACTCATTAATCATCTATCAATATCTTTATATTATTACATTTTAATATTAAAAAAAATATGGGTACCATTTAAGATTGGAATGCTTCATTCAGACCCTTGTTCTATTAGGTACACTCAATAATTTTTCTCTAGTTGGAGTGCATCATAAGTATTAAGTCTTAAATGGAGAGATGATCCCTTTATTGGAGACGGTCAAAGAGACTCTTTTTTTTGACAAAAGTAAACGATATTCATTCATTCAAATTGATAGAGTACATCGATACAATACAAATCCAAATTCGCTAAAAACAAAAAGGATGAATCTGTGAACAAATTCACAACATCCATGTTAATAGCATAAAACAGCAAAATATCTATGCCTACAAATATGACTAATATGACTATAAAGTCTCCGGAATACTCATGTCTCCGGATCTGCAACGTTGACGACGCCAAAGTCATCGTCATTGATCGGATTTGCACTTGCTCAAAGCTAATCTTTCAACCTGAATCAAATAAACACCGCACTAAGACGGGAAATCAAATAAACACTGCACTAAGACGGGAAATAAAAAACACACCGCACAAAGACGGGAAATCAAAACAAACAGAGTCAGTCAGAGACGACGAAATCACAAAAACAAATGAAAGAAAACAGAAAATATGTGAAATCACTTATTTAATTAGGATAGAAGGAAAAAAACAACTCTGAGGGGTGATTTTTGGGTCAAAACTGACCTCATATCACCCCTCTGACAAGAAGAAGAAAAAAGGGGTGACGGCTAGGGTTTGAGAAGGAGAGAAGAGAGAGAGGAAGAAAGGGGAGTAACAGTCTATGGTCAAAGAGACTTTTAGATTAGGTTTTACTCATTAATAAGGAGAGTGAATTGTGAGACCAAACATAAAAGGTTAAAATTGTGAAAAAGAAGTAGAAAAAAGCGACCACTGATTATGTAGCTAAATATCAGGGAGGAAATAAAGAAAAAGAAGAAAATGGTTCAACGCCTTTTTTTCACATCACAAATATATCATATCTCTATCTTTATTTCTTATATCTCAAATAGTAGATTTAGTGTTTAAGTGTCTACGAATTATTTTCCAAATATAAAATTAACAATAATGCTATTTACAGCGAATTGTAATTTCGTGAAACATAGCGACCGTGTATTCCATTAAGTCATTTTTTGTTGACCAACATCTTTCCATTACTCTCCCATGATTTCTGCCAAGGCTCTTTTTTCATTGGTTGGTTTTTGTATCGTGAAGCGTTCGGGAAAATTTATGTCGTTGTATATAGCACTACTGTAAAATTAATGGATCATTGGTTGGTCAAATATGTAAATTTATTTAAGTTAAAAAATGAGAAGATGCACCCTTTGGTTTAATCTAAGTGGGTTGCACGTAGACTCCCAAAATAAAACATCATTTATCAATAAACCGGTCATTTCATTGCGTGTTGGCAAAGAATAAGAAGGTTTTTTCTTTTTTACTAAAACGAATAAGGAGGCTATCGTAGGATATATTGAATTATTTTGTCAAAAGCAATTGTGGCATGCAACTTAATTAAGCTATACCATTCATTCACTATGGAATATATTAGAAAATCTTACAAGTGTCAAAAATATGCCAACCGTATCTATACTCCTTGATTTATTTTATCTATTTATAAATTCATTTTAATTTTACTATAAATAAACTATAAATAAAAGCAATTGTTCGCTTATTATTGATGAAATGAATTAATCTTGCATTTACTCAAGAAAAAAACATACTAGAGGTTTGTCGAACATTTTTTTTTTTTTTTTAGGAAAAGTTGCTTATAGCATTTCATTAAAAATAACACTGTTAATACAACGAGGGGTATTAAAATAAATAGCGGGACTAGCTGATAAAAGGGCTTCTCCTGCAAGTGCATGAGCAACCGCATTTGCTTGTCACCTAGTGAACTCAACCCGAGAGTTTGTGAATTGATTGGTAAAGAGATATTGACATGCCGCAATGATATGACCAAATTCAGAAACGTCGTCTTTATGAGCATGGAAAGCATCGTGAGTGATCTTAGAATCTGTTTCGAAGTCAACATTATCGAATAGCATATCACTTAACCATTCCATAGCATGGTATAGTCCCAGAGCTTCTCCAACATGAACCGAATGAATTACATCAAAGCTGATGGTTTTGGCGAGCACAAAAGCACCTTCATCATCTCTCACACAAATGCCTATACATGTTCTATTTGAGGCAACTGAAAAGCCTGCATCCACGTTACACTTGAAACGGCCTTGAGACGGACGCTGCCAATGTAAATTATGCACAGAAGTCGCAGAAGTGGACGACAGCTGCACACCATCACGCTGCAGAAAGCTGTCTGGCAGCTGCTGATGCGCACTGTGTAGCAGCAAGTCTGTTCATGTTTGCATGCTGCCAATCTTCGATCAAAACGCGCGCTCTATCAACTGTTATGGCACACGACTCATTCTTGTTCTCCCAAACCTTCAGATTCCTGTGTTTCCATAAGCTCCAAATGGTGGCAGCAAGAACTTGGCTTTGTTCCATAGTGAAATGTTGCAGAAAATAGAAAAGAATGTCAGCAGCTGAGTTGCCCGAAGTGATTGCTTGCTGAATTTCATGCAACAACCCCGACATCTGCCACACTTGAACTGCAAAGGGGCATTCAAACAGTAAGTGCGCCACATCCTCATTGTTTGCATCACAGCTCACGCAAGAAAGGGGGCACTGTACACCTTTATCACGCAGCCGAACTCTAGTTGGCAGCACACCTCTACAAACACGCCAAAAGAGATTTCTAACCTTTGGAGGGACTTTCAAACGCCAAATCCCCGACCAATATCCCGGACGCCTAAGGTAGGAAGTGTCAATTAACTCGTCAGTGCAAAGACGGTATGCACTCCGAACCGAGTACTTCCCATTCTTTTCTGCTTTCCATATAAGTTTATCATGCTGGACTTGAGTGACAAGCGGCGTGTTTAGGATGGATGAGGCAATGTCTTGGCTAAACACTTGTCGGATAAGATGTTCATTCCATCTTTTAGAGTTCTCTTCAAGCAAGCTATTAACAGAAAAATCTCGGACAAAGTGAGCACCCTCAATATTACCATCAATACGACTACCATTTAATAACCACGGTTCATTAAGAATAGGGATACTACTACCTGTCCCAATGCTCCACCGAGAACCCCCACGGACAAGAAATCTAGCACGAAGAATACTTCTCCATACATAACTCGGATTATGACCGATGTTAGCTGTGAGATAACTCTGAGAGGGAAAGTATCTTGCCTTGAAAATACGGGAAACGAGAGAATTAGGTTCTGTTTGGAATTTCCAGCCTTGTTTTCCTAGCATAGCCAAGTTAAAAGCAGTGAGGTCTTTAAATCCCATTCCACCATGAATTTTATGCATGGACAGTTTTTCCCAATTCAACCAATTAATGCCACGATGAGAAGTTCGACGGTGGCCCCACCAGAAAGAATTCATCATCTTCTCAATAGTATTAATTAAATTTGTCGGTAACTGGAAAATGCTCATGACATGGGAAGGAATGGCCTGCAGCACCGATTTGATCATAATCTCACGACCGGCTTTGGATAAACACTTACTACTCCATGAATTAATCTTGTGCCAAACTCTATCCTTAACGTAAGCAAAAGTAGAGTTGCGGTCCCTGCCAATCATAGATGGGAGCCCTAAATATTTACCAGTCCCGAGAACTGCCCGAACTCCTAAGATAGCCGTGATACTCTGCTTCATGAGGTCTGGAACATTGCGACTACAATAAATTTCAGATTTTGGCAAGCTGATAGCTTGTCCGGATGCTGCCTCATACACCGTAAGAATAGACTTCATAACCTGGGCCTGACTCTCTTCAGCTTTGAAAAATAGAAAACAATCGTCCGCAAATAGAAGATGAGAAATAGATGGAGCTCCCCGACAAACTCGGACCCCTGAAATAATACCTCGCTCCTCAGCATCTCGAATGAGAGAAGAGAGCCCTTCAGCACAAATAATAAAAAGGTAAAGAGAGAGGGGATCTCCCTGTCGCAAACCTCGTCCTGGAATAATTAGGCCGACAATCTCGTTATTGACCAACACAGAATAGTCTACAGATTCAACACACATACACATCCATTGGATCCAAACATTATTAAAGCCCATTTTAATCATTACTTCACGCAAATACTCCCAATCCATGCGATCGTAAGCTTTGCTAATATCTAATTTCAAAGCAACATTACCATCATTTCTTCGCGATCTTAGCTTCATAGAATGCAATACTTCAATAGCCACCATTGCATTGTCAAGAATTGAACGACCGGGGACAAAAGCTGATTGATTGTCCGAAATACACTGTGGTAGCATCACCTTCAATCTGTTTGCCAACACCTTTGAGATGAGTTTGTACAAAACGTTACAAAGAGTAATCGGTCGCCAATCCTTCATAGAATGCTGAATATTACCTTTGGGAATAAGGGCAATATTTGTCATATTCAGATCAGGAGGAAAATGACCTGTGGCAAGCCAATTACAACATTTCTTGATTTAAATATTTGCTTCAGTCTCAAATATATCTAGGTAGATATTATTTTTTCAGATTCATTGAATTGATATATTAGGTATATATTTTAAATCAAATACATAAATTGTTTGATGAATCAAAAAAAGAACATTTACTTATATTTAAGACTAGAGGGATATTGATTCATCGTATTACAGGAGTTTAATTTATTTTGCTAAACTCAATTGTGAGTTTATTTTAGGGTTTATATATGTTTACCTTTGTAATATTAGTGATTTACGATTTACCCTATTGTAAAAGAATTTGTTTAGATTCCAACCATATAATTTGAAGCTTCTTTGGATTTGGACATTCGTGGCATCAAATTACAAAATTTAATGTACTTTCGCCCACTCTAATTTGAGAGAATTTTGGTTTACACCCCCCCCCCCCGCCATATCATCGATTTTGTACAGTCAAAATTCATGAAGATCAAAAACCAAAAAATCTTCAAATTACAGGGTTGGAATCTAAACAAATTTTTTTTACAGCGGAGTAAACAGTAAATCGTTAATATTACAGGGGTAAACATATATTAACCCTTTATTTTATTATAAAAAAATTATATTTGTTGTTTTTGGATTTCCAAAGTGTTGTATATGGATTTCCAAATTCTATTTTAAAAAGAATATCTACCGAAGTTGTTACTAGGTTAAGTCACGATCAGGTCGCTCTCTTTAAGACGTTTCGTGGCACTGCCCAAAATTGTGCAAGGCAGACTATCAACCATGCCGCCTCCAGGATAAAACAAGCTCAGCTACAACTGTTCGATTAACTACTGCACTGTAGAAAACCGTTCGAGAATTACACCTCCAATATGGTACCAAGACCATTCTTTTAATACTGAAACCACTTTAATATGGTATTGTTACCACTTTATTATGGTGTTGAGACCACTCAAATATGGTGTTACCACCATTCTAATTATTAACTTCTCCAACTATGATACTATGATCACTCAAATATGGTTTTACATCATTCTAACTGCTAACTTCTTCAAGAATCGAAGAAGAATATATATTAAGATCATTCATAATTTTGCAGGGACATTATACCGAAAAAGGGGCTATGATCTTAAATTATTGTTTATTCCGAAGGACATAAAAATATCGAAGGGACTATGAGCTTAACTGAAAAGGGACTAGGGTCTTAAGAACACTCTTAATTCCGAAGGGACAGAAAAAAGGAGATGAAGAGAAGAAAGACTTGTCAACACAAGTCAAGAAAGGGAGAGGAAAGAAAGAGTTCCCGACAACTCAATGAAACTCTTTGGTGTGCTTTTTTGAACTAGGTGAGCTCTCCTTTTATAGAGAGAGTTTGTAACTAATTTGGAGAAACTTAAGAATTAAGTAAACATAAAAATTAAGCAACCCATAGATCAGCTCAAATAACAAACTAATCGGATAAGTTCAAAAAGAAACAAACCCACAAGATTAGCTGAAACAAACTAATGAAGGAAAGATAGGAAATTCAGTTGGGTTCTTAATCTTATCACAACAAACATAATCTAAAATTATGGGAAGTAATATCCATGACTAAAGAATAATAATAATTATTATTTTCATCATTATCAGGTATTTAAAATTAAATACCACTATTTAAACACTACTAATGTGTGTGTTCTATTTTATGTGGGACCCCCACACTCTATTTTTTCAATTCACACAACACTAGATTAAAGTTTAATTACTTAGTGTTTAATCTTCCAACCTTCCAATTTCTTTCCATCTTCACACTAATGTTCCAACAATCCCCCACTTGAATTTAAAAAATGGTTTCAATAATAACGTCAAAACGTTTCTATGAGGTTGCTAATAAACAAAGGTGTCGCCTACAACTTGAACCTTTGCATAGCGGATAATATTCTTATTTACAAGAGTTGCTTACAGCATTGAACTCTATCTCAGACATAGAATCCGCACACAAACCTTTTCCTAAGGTGTATTCTAAAAGCCCGTGCGTTTATGGCCCTGCAAGTCTATCCTAGTTTTAACGAACGCTCTAGGTATTCTGCCCCGAATTCCATAGGAACCGGCCTCTGTTCCACATTCGTATAGGTGAGTCTATCAAGAGTACTCCTATAGCTATGTACTCCACTCAACATAGAGTATAGATCTCATTAAGAGTTTATATTATCTCTTCCTTCTATCGCTGCAGGATTCATGCTTTCTTAATTTTCTCATAGCATGTTCTATCACTCATGAATTGTTATTACCCATTGAACCTATTTCTTAGAATCTCCAGTCATGTAGGTCGGGTTACCATCACTTGTGACCTTTGGGCATCAGTCCCATCCTATTGGATGTGTTTAGGACTTTCTTTCTAGTAATTCCTTTCGTCAAAGGATTAACTAATTCTTTATCAGTACGTACATGATATACTTTAACCGTTCCTTTTGAGAGTAGCTAGCTCTCTAATCCTTTTTGTGTTTGTGCCTTAATTATCATCTCTTTCCATTGTAGTAACGATTCTCAATTTATGTAATAGTTGCAGTACTATCACAATGAATTAACACTCTGGCAACGGTTTTATCCACTGAGGGTTCTCAACTAGCAAGCATCTTATCAACTTGCTTTTTCACTAGTTTTCTCTAGTGTTCTCATCTCAGATTCATTACATAGTGGACTGAGTCAATATCATTTGTTTTAACAAACAACTCCTCCATTGATGCTCAATGTGTAGCCACTGGTCGCTAAATACTCATCTGAAGATGTTCTATTTTATATCTTGTACCATTTAAGTACAATAGGTTACTCCTTACGAGTAATCCTAGAGTCATAGTCTTCTTAAGGCGCCTCATGACTCTTTCTATAGCATGACAATTCTTCTCATCCGCCTACTAGTAAACTTGCACAAGAGTTTCACGACATCAGCAATGTCAGGTAGTGGCTTACCTAAGGACTGCCAATGATGCTCGCATATTCTGCTTGTTTAACTTCATCTCAAGTGTTCTTACACTTGGATCATAATATATGATTGCAAGTTTACGGTCAAATAATTACATTTCCTTAAGACTTTCTCAACTTTGTGAGATTTATCAAAAAAGTTCTCTTTTCTGATCTAGTAATCTTGAAACCAAGAATTACTTCAACTTTGTCTAGGTCTTCCTTATCAATGTTGTTGATAAACAATGATTTCACATAATTCGTAACATGAATCTTTAGAGCAAATATGAGCAAATCGTCTTCATCGAGACATATGGTCGTGCAAATATTATTTGTCACTTTCATTCACTTTATACTCATTCGATAACATTAGAATGTCAAATTTTTTCATATCATTTCTTAAGAGTTTATTTTAGATCTCACAAAGAATTATCTAACTTACATACCTTGTTTTCTTGTCCATGAATCGCAAAATTTTTCAAGTTGTTCCATATAGATTTCTTCTTCTAGTTCACCATAAAAAGGCAACTTTCACATCCATTTGGAGTACTATCGAGTTATGAACGGCGGCTAAAGGGACTGGTACTCTTATGGATATGATTCTAGTGACTGGTGAATGAGTATCGAAGAGATCTATATTTTTCTCTTTTTCTAAAACCTTTGACTACAAGGAGAGCCTTGTATTCATCAACCGTCCCATCAGGTTTTAGTTTCCTTTTCCAAAATTCAAATACAACCGATTGGTTTTGCAACTATAAGGCAAGTCAATCAAGTGTCATGTTTTGTTAGACTCTAGAAAATCCATTTCATCGTTTATTGCTTCTTGCCATAATTCAGCAACCATTAAGGATATAGCTTTTTTAAGGCTTAATGGATCTTCTTCCAATGTATAAATCAAGTTCATACTCTTAAGCAATTCTTGGTTTCTTACCTCTTCGAGGTTCTATAACATCTCGTACGATGTTTTCAAAACTATTTCTGATTACTGGAATGTGATCAGATATAGTGCCCCCACTAGTTCATAATTTTTAAAAAGGAATTTATTTTGCCCCCACTAATGTCGTGTTACCGTTAGTGCCTCGGCTAATGCCCCCACTATTCTTTATTTAAAGGGGTAAATATTTACATATAAATTAAGTTCGTTTTATTTTATGATCACTTTAGCATTTAGGTCATAAAACCTATATGTTTCGCTATTTATAGCATGCCTAATGAATACACATTCATAGGTTCTGCTAGTGAGTTTAACTCTCTTAGGATCCAGAATCTAGATATAGTCCAGACATTCCCAAGTTCAAAAAATAAGACGAGTTGGATTGTCTTTTCTTCAAAAATTTCTTAATTAGAATTTTTGTTCTTAGACTTGGGTACTCTATAAATTTCAATTTTCGTTATAAAAATTGAACATATCAAGCATATCAATTTTATTTTCCAAAATTCACAGTCATCAATAAATATGATAAAAATATCATTTTATCATTTCTAATTTATGTGTCATCAAGTTCACACATATCATAATTTATCATGTTTAGAGATTTATATTCTTTAAATTCTGATTTATATGAACTTTTAGTTCATATTTCTTGACTACAATAAATAAAATTGTTTAATCATATAACATTGGAATTAAGTCCAAGTTACTCAAGTATAAAATTAAACACTTGTTCTTATGATAAATTTTGATATGTCAAATATTAAAATCACACAACTTATAAAATAAAAGGATAATTTAATTTTGAACATACCATCAAATGCGTAGTCTTTTTCACAAGAATGCATGGTATACAAGTCTCTCTTTAAGTCTGAGACAACTCAGTCTTATTCAATAGAAATCTGAAATTCAGATTCTTTCTTATCTTTATACGAAACATTTGAAACAATTTTCTCATCAAATCCGCTTTTTTCAATTGATCCATTCTTTGATTTTTTCAATGTTCTCATTTTCATATAAATAGTAATGTCCATTTGAATGATAAACTTTTCCTGTTTGTTCCACGACACATTCCAACTGTTCAAAAGCTTTAGACAATTTCTTTCTTATCATGAGAATTATATAAAAACTAAGCATAAGCATTTCATATGGTGCCGATTTAAAAGGCATCAAATAGTCATGCGATTTAAGTTTCATCCGAAAAACCTTAGTTCATCAAATAACAACCTCTCATGATTTCTTTTCCGATCCAAACCCTTTTTTTGTTTTATAACAAACTTGTCAATTTTTATCATTATCAATGATAATCACGTACAATTGGAGTTTTATTCACAATAGTTTAAAACATATTTAGACTTGTGTATGTGATCTTCTAAGTGTTGTTGTTATAACAACAAACACTTCTTCGTTTCAGTCGAAAGATGTATTTCTATAATTTGACTTATCCTTCTTGTATTTAGGGACTATTATTGAACCTCAATAAGTAACTTTTTTGGTAGACATAGAAGATTGAAACGTCTTAAAATTGTTGTTTTTGGATTTCCAAAGTGTTGTATATGGATTTCCAAATTCTATTTTGAAAAGAATATCTACCGAAGTTGTTACTGGGTTGAGTCACGACCAGGTCGCTCTCTTTAAGATGTTTAGTGGCACTGCCTAAAATTGTGCAAGGTAGACTATCAACCACGCCGCCTCCAGGATAAAACAAGTCCAGCTACAACTGTTCGATTAACTACTGCACTGTAGAAAACCGTTCGAGAATTACACCTCCAATATGGTACCAAGACCATTCTTTTAATACTGAAACCACTTTAATATGGTATTGTTACCACTTTGTTATGGTGCTGAGACCACTCAAATATGGTGTTACCACCATTCTAATTATTAACTTCTCCAACTATGATACTATGATCACTCAAATATGGTTTTACACCATTCTAACATCTAACTTCTTCAAGAATCGAAGAATAATATATTTTAAGATCATTCATAATTTTGAAGGGACATTATACCGAAAAAGGGACTATGATCTTAAATTATTACTAGCAACAGACCCGTGCAAAGCACGGGTTGTGCTCCGCAAAGGTTGGGCGTCGAAGCGGGGGTTATGCATCAAAACGTATTGTAATGTTATATGTATTGAGAAAAAATAATAATAATGATAAAGTTAACATTAATGATAGAAGGGCAAATTGACATCCATTGAAATTTTCTTAAAACACAAGCACCCTCTTTAGTTTTTTAAACACACTAATCTCCCCTCATTTTATCCAATTTCATTTCAATTGAAAATACACAATTTAATTTCAGTCATTTTGGTTTTATATATCTTGTATTTGTTTTCTCTTTTGGCAATTAAGTTGACTGAGGTTTTTATTCCCCACAATGAAAAAAAAAACTATTGTTTTTACCACCAAATAAAATCAAACACAGACAATTACATAAGCTAGTAAAAGAGAATGTAGAAATGGGAGGGATTTTGGTGGATGGACATTGTGCTTGTTGACTAATGAAAAGGAAGTAATATTTGATATATCCATTTTATTAAGGTAAAGTTTCAAAATTAAACCACCTTGATAGTGGAACAGTGAGTGTTCTCTTAAGTTTGAAAAATCATCAAAGTGCAAAATGAAATTGAGGGAGTTCATACTTGTACCACGAAGAGAACTGCTAAAAAAATGAAATTAACATAGGGTAAACGATGTTAAATTATAAGGGAGTTGCTTGTCAATTTAATAACATAATAAGGGAGATTTGAATAACATAATAAGGGAGATTTGTGTTTAGTTAAAAATATAGGGGGTGATGTTGTTATTTAAGAAGACCTTAAGGGAGGTTGGTGTAATTTACTAATGATAAAATCATTGAAATAGTTGTTATTAAATATTATAAAATGGTAGACTCATTTTGATAAGATGTCGTTAATGATAAAGCTGATATCGTTATGAGTTCCGTGTATGAAGAATTATACAACTATATTATTTAGTGACTTATTGATCAATTATCCGATGTTTTTTATAGTCATACTTCTAAATGATATAATAATTAATATCTACAACAATGTAAAAAATTATTTCATAATATGACATTAATATAAACACACAAAAAAAATTATTTTTACAAAAGAAGCAATCTTAACAATGTGTAATTTTCTGAAAGGTAGTTTTTTTATTTTTTTTTTACAAATGAAAGGTAGTTGTATGCCTTGTAAAAAATATTTATCCCGTGTATAATTTACAAAGGAGAAATATTTTGTAACATTCTTAAAATTGTGTTATTTTGTGATTATCAATCAGATATACTCGAATAAATTTAGATGCAAAAATATGTATCAATGAGAAATAGTTCTGTATTTTTTCTTTTTTATTTTCTCGCTTAAAATATTGTTCCTCTGTTTTGTTAAGTATCGACGATAATTGTTTTTTTTCATATGCTTTTTATATTATTGATAACTGAAATGTATTATTAATGTTTTTTATTAATATTTTTTATACTAAATATTTAAACAATTGTCATTTTTCATTAGATTGCTTAAAAAAGAAAAACGTGTAGGAAGGTAGTTCTATTGCATCTTAAAAAAGAAAAACTAAGGAAGGTAGTTCTATTACATCCTAAAAAAGAAAAACTCATGGGAAGGTAGTTCCTTTTCATCAAATAGACTCGGTATAAGATAAAAACACATGAACGTCATAAAAAATATTTTTAGTAAATGTAAATTAAATACAACGTTTGTTTTTATAGGAAAAAATGATTTTGACTTTCAATAACTTTGATACTTTTTTTAGAGATTTTATAAAATATCATAATAAGTTTTGTGTTTGTTTATCTTAATAACAATCACTTCTTTGAAAAAATAATTTAATTTTTTTGGATACGACGATATAATATGTATTTTTTGTTATAAAATTATCTTCATCTTTTGATTCTTATTTTCTCCCCCCTCTAAAAAAATATTTTTTTGAAAAGCTACTATAATATCTTTTTATTTGAAGTTGTTTTTAGATTTTTTGTTGATCTTTATTTTAAAATAAAACTATAATAAACACATATAATTCTCTTTAAAGTGATGAAGATTGTGCTTCCCAATTAAAAAATTGCTCTCCCACACCTAAAATGACCTTTAATACCCCGAGCGGCAGTTAACTTTCGTTCGCTCCTTATCATTCAACTTAGGAGCGAACGGTAGTTAACTGTCGTTGACAGTATTTTGGACATTCACTTTCATATTTAGAGAATATATTTAGTTTGTTTAGATACAACTTTGTAAAAAAAAAATATTCTCACAAAATCATCTCAATATTTCAACAGTTTTTTTCCCTCTCTTCGAAATATAATCATTTGTTACAAAAAACACAAATTGGTTAAAATATGCTGAAATGTCACATGATTATGATGTGCCAAATTGTGTTTTTGTTGATCATTAATTTCATATTAAAGAAGAAAAAAATTGTACTTTTGTTGATCATTAATTTCATAATTAGAGAATAGATAAGTTAGAGATTTTTTGGAAAAAAATAAGGATCTATTTTGTGTTTTTAATAAAAAATTAATTAAATAAATTTTTTTAAAAAAATAATTTAGTTTGATTATATACAACTATATAAAAGGAGTTTTTTGTTACAAAATGATCTCAATCTTTTAATAATTATTTTCCCTCTCCTCGAGCAAAATATGCTTTTTTAAAAATAATTTAGTTTAATTAAATACAACTATATAAAAAGGGGTTTTTTGTTACAAAATGATCTCAATCTTTTAATAATTATTTTCCCTCTCCTCGAATAAAATACACAAAATATGCTTAAGTGTCAAATGATTATAATGGGACAAAATTGTGTTTTCACAGATCATCAACTTTCATATTAGAGTTGAAAAAATTGTATTTTTACCGATCATTAACCTTCATAGAGAATGGATAATTTAGAGGATTTTTGAAGGGAAAAAAAAATAAGAATCTACTTTGAGTTTTAATAACATCACATCTTTTTAAATAATTTAGTTTGTTTAGATATAACTATATAAAAGAATTTGTTTGTTACAAAATCAACTCAATCTTTTGTAAGTTATTTTCTGTCTCCTTGAAATATGATTTTTTTTGTTACAAAAGATACAAAATGGTTAAAATATGCTGAGATGAGATGTGAAATGATCAAGATATGACAAAATATATTTTTGCTTGTCATTAATTTTCATAATTAGAGAGAGATTATAGGAAATTTGTTTTGTTTGGGATTAAGATTAAGTTAGTTTACTCTTTCAAAAAAAGATTAAGTTAGTGTGAAAATTTGTTTTGATCGGGTTAAGATTAAGTTTGTTTCTTCTTTAAAAAAAGATTAAGTTTATTTTTCAAAGTAAAAAGATTAAGTTAGTGTGTTTTACTTAGTGAGTTTGTTTTAATTTATTTTTTAGGAGAGAAAAATAGGGGATGGTTGAACCAAAAGACACAAAAGGATATAATTTTGATGATGTGTCAAAAGATTAAGAAAGGGTAAGATTGTATTTTTGGTAGTAATTAAGTTTCATACTTAGAGAATAGATTTATTCCGAAGGACATAAAAATATCAAAGGGACTATGAACTTAAGACCATTCTTAATTCCGAAGGGACATTAAACCGAAAAGGGACTATGGTCTTAAGAACACTCTTAATTCCGAAGGGAAAAAAAAGGAGATGAAGAGAAGAAAGACTCGTCAACATAAGTCAAGAAAGGGAGAAGAGAGAAAGAGTTCCCGACAACTCAATGAAACTCTTTGATGTGCTTTTTAAAACTAGGTGAGCTCTCCTTTTATAAAAAGAGTTTGTAACTAATTTGGAGAAACTTAAGAATTAAGTAAACTTAAAAATTAAGCAACCCATAGATCAACTCAAATAACAAGCTAATCGGATAAGTTCAAAAAGAAACAAACCCACAAGATTAGCTGAAACAAACTAATGAAGGAAAGATAAGAAATTCAGTTGGGTTCTTAATCTTATCACAACAAACATAATCTAAAATTATGGGAAGTGATATTCATGACTAAAGAATAATAATAATTATTATTTTCATCATTATCAGGTATTTAAAATTAAATACCACTATTTAAACACTACTAATGTGTGTGTTCTATTTTATGTGGGACCCCCACACTCTATTTTTTCAATTCACACAACACTAGATCAAAGTTTAATTACTTAGTGTTTAATCTTACAACCTTCCAATTTCTTTCCATCTTCACACTAATGTTCCAACAATTTTTTATCGTTGGCCTGTGCCAAGACATGTGGGAATCGTTGGTTGGTCCAGCTATAATTCTTCTTCAAAAAGGGCATTTTCATATTGGCATCCGTTGATAGTTTTATCTAGTAAGAGCTTCTAGATAGTTGATATGCTAATTTGATCCCGAAAAATGTTCATAATATTCTTATAGAATAGCATTATTTGTGAAAAATAATGACGAATAATGCTACTAACCCAAAGAGTAACTGACATCTACAAACTTTGGAAAAGGTTCTGGATTTAGAGGCTAAAAATGATTGGGATAATATCTTGTCCATTTGATAGCTATATTTCATCTACTAGTAGTGCAAAATAACGATTCTATAATTGACTTTCGATTATATTTACTGATGTCCAAAATAATTCACTCATGTTTTTTCTCAACGTTTTTTACAACGGTTATGAGATCAAGCGAAGCAAACGGTATGTTTCTTCAAAAAAATAAACCAACATTTTGCATTTGTTGATTTGTGACGTATGTAAAAACAATGTTGGGTTTAATATTTTTTTAACAAGTCAAAAAATTGAATTAATAATATATATTCAAAGTACAAGGTGTGTCGAAAATAGAAGAAAAATACAAATGACAGCCATAAAATTGCCCAAAACATAAATCACAAAATTAGCTACGGTGTTGGAGATTTTTGAGTTAGGGTGGGGGTTTGATGGGGACGCGTGGAAGTGGAGAAGGAGGTTATTTGCATGGGAGGAAGGTTTGGTGGGAGAGTGTGTGGAGCGGTTGTCTAATTTTGTTTTGCAAGAAGGTGTTTCAGATAGGTGGGTGTGGAGGCTCCACTCGTCTCACAGCTATACAGTGCAATCGGCTTATTCTTATTTAACAGCGGTTGATTTTAACATCACTGAAGAGTTTCATCACTTTTTGTGGCTTAAAGCGGTTCCGTTAAAGGTTAATATATTTTTCTGGCGTCTCTTTCCGAATAGACTTGCTACAAAGGACAATTTGCGCAAAAGGAATGCCCTTGATGTTTCCATGGTGTCTTGTGCGGCCTTGTAGTGTGAGGTAGAGGACATGGACCACTTGTGTTTAAAGTGCAATCACTATGGTCGGTTGTGACTCTTGATCTCGCATTAGCTTGGTATTGCTAGATTTTACATGGCGACTTAAGTATTCATTCTAATCAGTTTTGTGCTCTTGGAGGCTTTTCAAAAAACTCTAGGACAACTTTCACTATTATTTGGATTTCGGTCTTATTTGTTATTTGGAAAGACCGTAACAGGAGAATTTTTCAAGATCACATTGATCAACTTGCTGTTAGATACCAGAGTAACAAAATATTATCACGCAACTAAAATAAGAGACGAGAAAAGAGGAATTGAACACACAATATTTTACGTGGAAACCCCTCAACAAATAAGGGGAAAAAACCACGAGGCAAGAGTAGAGAACTTTCACTAAGTGGAAGAAATTACAGGACCTCTCTTGAATATAAGGAGAGTACAATTACCACTCTCTCTTATAAATAGGAGAATATTAACTAACACAACCTAGGAGAAACCTCACAGAAGAAACTATTTTTCTCTCTATATTTTTTCTCTCACTACTCTAAACAAGTATTGTTATTGTGTTGTTATGATTTTGGGATGCTTGGAAATGATTCACGAGCAAGCTATTTATAGGAGTACAAAGCCATTGCCCAACCACTTACATTTATGGCACCGTAAACAATTGGACAAATTGTCAAAATTATTTACTGCCATGCATACAATTTCAACATGTACAACATATGAACATGTGTGAACAAGTGAATAACAAGCCAACATGTATTACTTGCACATACTTAGCTTTCCACGTTTCATACTTCATATTGCATGTTCCATATCAAAGTCAATCAAAGTGGCTTTAACCTTTTTTTCCAATGTTCACACTTGCAACTCTTCTAGAAAGGGTTAAACTCCAGACGCATTGGTGGTTGAAAGCGAACTTCGTTTCGTTCGACTTTGACTATCCCTTTTGGAGGCAAAATCCCTTATGTTGTTTATAGGTTGTGTTGTAAATGTTTGTTCTTGTTTCTTTGGCTGTTTTTAGCCTTACTGTATTGTAATTAACTCTCTTCAGCTCCCTCTGGCACGTCTTGTGCTTGAGGGACTGATTGTTTTTTCTCTAATATATTCCGCTTAGTTTATTAAAAAAAAAAACATAAATCACAAAATACAACACAACCAAACCTAAAAAATTGAAAAAGACAACAAAAGAGAGCTACAATCATAAGGGTGGACAAGAACCCCCCTAACCGATCGAAAACCGAGCTATTTGACATGAAACATAAGAGAATAGGCAGGTTCTTGCAGTCTACGGGATGAGAAATTCTTAGGTGGTCTAGTACCAAGAAATTTTCTTTGGTCACAACCAAAGAAAGAAGAGAGAGAAGAGAGAAGAGAGAGAAAATGAAAAGTATTTGTTTATTTGTGAAGAGAGAAGGCAAAAACTCTATGTGTGACCAAACCAAATTTCTTGGTCCTGGTTCAAACAAGAGTTTCTCCTACGGGATATCGGGGTATTGAGTGTGCACCAACCAATCCTTGCAAGGGTCTTTAAACATGGACGACTTGATTGGTCCTTCTAGAACAACAACTTTTTCATAGGTCTCTACAAATACCTTTTGGACCAGCTAAAAGGGAATACGTCGAAAAATACACACCATGACCGTTCGTCAAAGACAGCATCCCAGGAGATACAAAATCTTACTCCCTCCGTTTCAAAATGAGTGTCGTTTTAGGTGTTTACACACATATTAAGAAATGCAATGATTAAGAGAAAGAGAATGATTATTTTACCAAATTATCCTTATTAACTATTGGTTAGTTTTAAAAGTAATACTTTGGAAGTAGTGTGGAGAGTATTAATTGGAGGGTACAATTGAAAAGAAAAAGTTATTATTGCATTGAAAACTGAAAGCGACACTCATTTTGAAACAAATTTTTTTGGCTAAAGCGACACTCATTTTGAAACGGAGGGAGTAATTTAGTTGGACAAATGATAGCTCTGACTAAGAAGTACTTATTTGCAAAGTCATCGGGATAGCAATCGGGTTCCTTAACGACAACCATTATGAACCATAACTTACATATAATGTCTATTCCCAAATGAATTATTAGATAATGATAATAATTTATTAGTTAGTTTTAAATGTTTTTATCATTGCAAATATATCACTTTTTTACTTTTAGTTTATGTAAACGATTTTCTCTTGATCTCTACAAAATCTAAGTGTTGGTTTGGTACATTGGAAAAAGAAAGGGTGGAAGGGAAAGCTTCTCAAAGAATGTGCTTATCTGATTTGGTTGAAGGGGACACAAGGAAAGAGTGAAGAAACAAGAATCCACACAAAAAAAAAAAAAAATATATATATATATATATATATATATATATATATATATATATATATATATATCATTCCAAATCGAGAAAAATAATTGATAGGAGAAATTAGAAAGTGGTATGACACTTAAAAAATGATCGAAATACTATTATTTCATATTATTATTTTATGGCTTATTTATACCTTTAGTCCCTGTAAATATGAGTTATATTTTGATCCCTGAACTTACTGATCCTTTCAAATATGACCTACCAATATTAATCATTTAAAATTTAGTCTCTCAACCCAGTTAATGACGGCTACGCCACTAATCTGATGAGGTGGCACTACTGATTGGTTAAGTGGCATGTTGAGTCAGCAAAATTTGGTGTGAACCGACAAATATACTTATGGCTTCTCAGACAAACTCAAAGGACAATTATACCCCTCTCTTCATCTTCTCTTGAATTGGAAACATGAATTGGGAAACTGGGGATCTTGGTTATTGTTTCGGGAATTGGAGTATTATACATCCAAACAATAACCAAGACTAGGTGCCGTTTAATTTGGGAAAGGGGAGTTCTTTCCCACCATGGGAAAGTTAATCATGTCCATTAGATTAAATGAGGAACACGTTTTTATCATACTCTCTCAACACCATATTATTTATTTTACAGCATCTTTCATCCTCTCTTTCATGTCCCCCACCCACACCACCATGGTTGCTGCCGGAAAATTCATAGATTAGGTGAACAAAATGATGATGAACAATTACTCCAATTGCATTCAAATTCCAAATATAAACCTTTCAACAGTATACAAGAGCAAAATGATGATGAACAAATAAACATCACATAACAGCGAAATTCAAACCCAAAATCCAAATACAATTAATAAACTAAATTTAACATTGATTCTTCAAAACTCAAGTTTTTCATCTAAGATCTAAGAATCATTCATTCATCTAGCAGCAGCACCCTTTGAAGCAACAGGTTGTGAATATTGGGCATAACACCACCATTAGCAATAGTAACATCACCAAGAAGCTTGCTCAATTCTTCATCGTTTCTGACAGTCAATTGAATATGCCATGGCACAATTCTTGTCTTCTTGTTGTCTCTTGCAGCATTTCCAGCCACTAATCACAAAAATCACAAGTTCAATTCAAAACCCTAATCAATCCAAATCACATCAAATTCAATAAAAATATTCAATTTAAGTTGAAATTAATCAAAAATTATGAATAATAATTACTAAAATTGTAGAAAAACCTAACTGTGTTGAAACTCTAGATCTAGCGATGTGTGTGAAACTTAAGATGAATAAGAGCGGTGATGGAAATCACCTCGGCGATGAGATATTCATGAACGAGCCATACGGCCAACGTCGAATTGAAGTCCGGCTTTGCTGCTTCTTGAGGTGCCTTTCTTCCCCGCACCGGAACCTGGATTTTATTCCCCTACCACTGATGATGAAATTGAAAACGAAAAGAGAGAGAAATTTGAAGAAAGGTGAAATTTTTGAATCGGTGAGAGAAGATGGATGAATATTAAGAGTGATGAATTGAGGATGATAACCATGGTGGTGTGTGGTGGTGGCCAAAGTGGTTGTTGAATCTATGATTTAGTGGTGTTGAGAGTGATGAAAGATGCTGTAAAATAAATAATATGGTGTTGAGAGAGTATGATAAAAATGTGTTCCTCATTTAATCTAATGGACATGATTAACTTTCCCATGGTGGGAAAGAACTCCCCTTTCCCAAATTAAACGGCACCCCAAGACTATGGTTCAGTCTTATGCATTGAAGACTGAATTAATGTTTAGTCTTTCGGGTAAGAAAAATTCTCCCAACTCAATTTATTTATTTATTTATTTTGAAGTTGCATTTCATTATAGATCACTTTATTAACTAGATCACTTTATTAACTGCAATTGTGATGTAAACTGATTTCAAAATTTATCAATTTTTATTTGCAGTATTAAATTTTACAGAGAGACAGAGAAGAAGAAAACCTTAATGTTAGGGTATCAAAATTAAATTAAATTTTTGTTCCTAATCGTATATTGCAGCCACACCATTCGTATATTTTTTGTTTATAACATGAGGAACACTATGTAGTACGAA
This sequence comes from Medicago sativa, assembly GCF_051527215.1. Classification (NCBI taxonomy): domain Eukaryota; kingdom Viridiplantae; phylum Streptophyta; class Magnoliopsida; order Fabales; family Fabaceae; genus Medicago; species Medicago sativa. The sequence continues at coordinate 70,740,457 of NC_140749.1, read as the reverse complement.
AAACCTACGGTACAGGATTCACACAATGCACGTGGACGGTGTTGTTATATTTTTAAAATAAATAAAAGCTGAAATGTTTTACAATCTAAAATATATCCTACGGCTTATATACATTCGTTGTTTTTCGCTACTGCAATTCCCGTACCAAGAAGCTTTTCCCTTATAATATTGGTAAAAAAAAAACTCGCTCGCAAATTTTTACATGACTTTAGTTTCTTATAAAATACAAGTCACAAACCTTAAACACTTTAATACAATTTGACCTTCAAACTCGACATTAGAAATTGTAAAATTTGCTATATAATCATAAAATCTTATAATTTCATACATCTGTATAATAATGTAATTAATACACCAAGAAATTTGTACTTCCAAAAAGAAAATCATAAATCTTTAAAATAAATTAAAAAGGGAAAAATTATTTTAACTTCAATCTACAAGGTGATCCACCAAATTCCAATAAACACAAATCCAAATCATTTAGGCACACACACAACAATACACATTAACCAATGTTTTCAATAATAATAATAACAATAAGTTGATTTTTTTTTCTCTTTTTACATATTTCTATTTGTATGTGTGCCTAAAACAATTATATTTGTGGTTGTGACCATACAAGAATTGCTCTCCATTTAGATACTACTAGGCTCCATTTGGACTTATTTTGAGCTTATGCAAAATAGCTTATGTAAATAAATAAGTTTTTATGTATTATTCATAAATTTGTTGTATAATACATAAAAAAAACTTTATAAATAAATAAGTTTTCAATAACAAAAATTGTATCTTCATAAATTGTTTTTTCATAAACTACATTAACAAACTTATGAATAATACATAAAAACTTATTTATTTAAATAAGTTATTTTGCATTTATGCAAAATAAGCCTAATCCAAAGGGGCCTTAATGGTATCATAACGGATTTGTTAGAATCTAGTGAATCGCCCTATATATGTGTGTGTGCGCGCGCGTGCGTGCGTGACCGCGTGAACGTGACTTATAAAATGAGAATTCATATTACTTGTTTTATTTTCGACAGAAGAACTTGTTACTCGATAATTTTTGGTGTTTGTCTATGTTTTTTTAACTTCCCTAAAAAAACTGTCTTTTTAACTAATATAGACGAGACAATGCAATTTACCACTAATTTAGGAAAACTAATTACATGACTCTGAGATAGATAAATTGTGATTCTTTTTTACCAAAAGAGATCGATTTCGTCGATGGTGAGGGAAAGAAAAGGTGGTTGTGGTGATTGAGAGAGATAACGCTTATGTTTCACATTTTAGGGTTTTAGGAGAATGACAGATGACTCTGAGATAAGAGAAACCGGGTTTGATGAGGGAAGTTGGGCTTGGCCCAAATCAGGTTTGATTAAGGGGAGGGTGTGTAACAGTCAAACGATGGTGTGAATATCAATATGTTCAAAATTTCTTTTTTATTGTATTCACTAACACATTTTCAAACTTAGAGCTTAATCGTTTAATTTTCAAAATACTTGCACCCTCAAATATATCTCAAAAATTTATTCAAAATATTTTCAAACTCAAAATAATAAAAATAATTGAATACTAATTGTTATTATTGAACTTTAATTTATTTTGAATTTCAACTTAAGTCTATATCATAATCAGACTTCACATATCACTTCTATGTTGTTGATTTTTATAAATAATTTTTCTAAATGAGAAAATTTGACTTTGCAATGTCATACAGAAAAACGAATTAAAAATTAGATATAAAATATACTCTAAGTATTGTCATTTTCCAAAAGCTTGTTCTATAAGCGCATTTTTTTATATACAATTTGTCCAATAAATTCACAAATGCCAATCATCAAATGAATCAGATATCTTTTAATACATTTTTATTGTACAACATTTCAAAAAGCAAAAAATCAACGAGACATTTTCATACAGACATTGTGTCATTTCCAACAATTCAACAACAAGAACACTTACTTATATTTGGGAAGTGTCATTTCAATCCGTAAACTACCACATTGCAGTCAAACATACTATAATCAACATTAACAAACCATATTCTAACTAATTCCATCATTAGCAATCCAAAAAACAAAAAAAATTCATTTAGACATTTTACCAAACACATGGAGTGCAATTTTCAAATAACTAAGAAATCTAACAATTTCTAAACCATAAACTACCACATTGTACTCTAAACAACATCTAAACAACAGTTCCTGACTTAATTCATCACTGACAATCCTAAAAACTAACATGCAAGCCAAATTTCTAAAAACCTAAAAATGTCTAATTTCTTCAAAAAAATCACAAAATTTCAACAAAAAATAAGCAATGAAGTAGAATAAGCAACACTTACTTGTTCAATTGCGTGATTCGATGATGATTTGCTTGAGTTTGGTGGAATTTGAAAAAATGGTGTGAAAAATCGTATTTTGGTGAAGTTTGAAAGTGAATGGGTTGTGTTTCTGTTGCTGTCATATACACTTAAGTCACGCAGACTTAAGTCACGCAGAGCCTATAAGGTGCGCTAGTTAACTAATGCAGGGGCATACTTGTCATTTCAGTTGGGTTGTCATTTCAGTTGGGTGCGAGCAAAATGTGTTGGGAGAAGAGTAGAATTCTTTTAAGTGCCCGTTTGGTTCAGCTTTGAATATAATTGATTCTGAGAGAATTGATTCTGAGAGAATTGATTCTGATAGAATTGATTCTGACAGAATTGATTCTGAGAGAATTGATTTATGTTTGGATACAATTATGTAGAATTGATTAAACAAAATGATTGATGTTTGGATGCAATTATGTAGAATTGCTTTTGAATGTATAATTACTAAAATAGACATAGCTAAAGGAGAATTGATAAAGAATGAGAATTGATAAAGGGCAATAAAGTAAAATAACGTGTTGTAATAATAAAATATACAAACCTATACACGTTGTTCAAGGAGAATTGATTCTAGAAAAGCTAGAAGCTAGGATTTGTAGCTTCATGGAGAATTGCTTTTGGAGGACAAAAACAATTCTGAAAAGCTGAACCAAACACATTGTTTTTGGCTAGAATTGCTTTTGGTATTGTAGAGAATTGATTTTGGGCTAGAATTGCTTCTCAGAAGCCAAACCAAACAGGAAAGTTTATGATACATAAAAGCCCTGACATCAACCCAAACCTTGATTAAGTAACCCAAAAACATCTGAAAACCCCAAAATACCCTTGTACTCAATAACTTCATGCTTCACTGTTACAAAGTTTTCACCCTAAAATTAATAATTTGACCAAAACAAAAGAAAGAAAAAAAAAATTCACATTAATTTAGAGGATATAGATTTATCTGTTACTTTCATAATAATCATCATCATCTTCATCCTCTACCTTGTTATTAGGGTTTGTATAATTTTCACTGAAACTTCAATTCTTCAAGCTCCAGAACCAATCTATAAGATTACCAAATTATCCTTGCTTATTTGACTGATTCACCATTGTACCAACGCGTTTTTCATATATTCAACGTTACAATTGAACATCGCAAATCCTTCAGATTTTGTTTAGATATCTCATCTTAGGGTATGGATTTTCGTTTTTTTGTTCGGATTTTTTATAATCACCGCAAATTTGCTTAATTATAGTAATATTATTGACTAATTAAGGTTTATTATTGTTATTATTTGCTAGGTTTAGGTTATTGTAGTGAATTTATAAAATTATAATAATGTTTATTTTGATTTTTACATCTAGATTATTAGGTATACTTGTAAAAATAATGAGACCTAATTTTGTGAAGATCCTTTGTAATGGATCTGTTATTTTTTATTTTTTTGGATTTTTTTCAGTGGTTTGATGAATTGTTTTGAATTTTTGATCTCATGATCTGGTTGTTAAAATGTAATAATGGACTTAAGTTTAAAGATCTGGTGTGTTTAGATGACAACATATTGAAGTTTTAATATGCATTTGCTTTTTGATCTGGCATTATGTTGTTGTACGATGAATGTGAATCGCGTCGTTGAAAATGTATTTGTTGGAGAAGAGTAACGATAGTAATTTTGATGATATTAGGAAAGAAAAAGTACGGAATATTATGATACTATGTTGCATGCAAATGTGTTACCTTAACTGAACTAACTCTCTGGCTGTTCAGATTGGCGCGTTCGAGCTATTTATGAAGTTAGCGGAAAGTTGATTTAGCTTCTATTGATTTCATTTATAGGTACGGTTGACATCTTTCACTTTATGAGTACGTTTCTTCAAAGTAAGTTTAATCGAAAATATAATAGATGTTTGTGTGTGTTATGACGTTATAGTTACTTCTTTATTTGTACAGGGAAGACGAATCAGGACATTATTGCTTATTGCCCTTTGCATGAGGTCATTGATGGGGACCGAGCTTATGAGGATATGTGTTAAAGAAGATGATGATTTTCCGTCAGTTCCACCGGGTTTTGAGTCATATACATCTTTCGCACTGAAGAGGGTAGAAGAGAATGAGAAAAACAATGATAAAAATCCGACGAGTTCCTCGACGACGACAAGTGCATCTGAATCACAGTCAACTCAGGTTGGAAATGGTGTCCAATTGAGTGATAGTGCAAAGGTTTCTAGATCCCTTCGACGAAGAAGATGGATTAACCATGGAAAGTGCGATAGCGGTTCAGAGGAAGACGCTGATTGTGAGCGGCATGATCAAGTTAGTCTCACGTGGATTCATTTAAGATTTGGATGTCTTGATTTTTATTGCAATATTTATCCGTAATAAATATAAAAGTGTACTTCTGTTTAGTATCTTACATACGAATATCAATGCAGAATTTCTCCTCGAGACCTTGTCTTCCTAAAGGAGTCCTCAGAGGATGTCCAGATTGCCGTAATTGCCAAAAGGTGCTTTGCTTCCTTTGGTATTAATATTATTGGCTGCATTAATTAACTGATAAACTCTGACATGTCACAACTTCAATCTTCCTTTGTCATTATTTTCGGTTACTTTTATTATTATTATTATTATTATTATTATTATTATTATTATTATTATTATTATTATTATTATTATTATTATTGTTGTTGTTGTTGTTGTTGTTGTTATTATATTAATTAAATGTTAATATAGGCATATGGTAATAATCATATTTTTTCATTTCCAAGTTTTATGAATCGGGATGTTCCGTTACTGTTGTATATTAAAACACAAGTTGCTTTTTTACCTTAAGAGCTTATTTTATTGGGCAAATTTTTGCTCAATGAGTAATTGACAATCGAAGTTTCGGGCAGGTCATTGCTAGATGGCGACCAGAAGATGCTCGTAGACCACAAATTGAGAATGCTCCTGTTTTCTACCCCACTGAAGAGGTCTCGCTCTTGTGGCACATTTGAGTTAACTCATGTTACTGCCATTTATATGTTTACTTCTACAGGTTAGCTTTATTGCAGAATACAATCTTTGACTTGTTTATAATTTTTTTCTCAGGAATTTCAAGATACTTTGAAATATATATCGAAGATTCGCTCCAGAGCTGAACCATATGGAATCTGCCGTATTGTTCCCCCACGTTCATGGAAACCCCCTTGTCCTCTCAAGGAAAAAAGTATATGGGAGGGTTCTAAATTCGCTACTCGTGTTCAGAGGATTGACAAACTTCAGAATCGTAACTCAGGGACAAAGAAGTCAAGGATTCAAAATAATATGAAAAGGAAAAGGAGAAGATGCACAAGAATGGGAGTGGATAATGGCACTGGAACAGAACCTAATGCAGGATTTTGTGAAGTTGAAACATTTGGGTTTGAACCTGGCCCAGAATTTACCTTGGAAACATTTAAGAGATATGCAGACGAGTTTAAGGCCGAATACTTCAAAAATGATAATTTATCTCATCCAAGTGCTAATACAGCAATTTTAAATGGTACCTTAGAGCCTTCTGTGGAGAACATTGAGGGTGAATACTGGCGGATGGTTGAGAGTCCTACTGAAGAAATTGAGGTCACTTTCTATGTAATTTTAATAAATTGCTGCTTCATGAAATTATTGCATGTTCGTTGACCTTTGTACATGACCCTTCCTTACATTTTGTTTTGGACATACTTCTAGGTGCTTTATGGAGCTGATCTGGAAACTGGGAGTTTTGGGAGTGGTTTTCCTAGCAAGTCTAGTCAAGTTTCTGTTTCATACGAGCAGTACATAAAATCTGGGTGGAATTTAAATAACTTTGCAAGGTTACCAGGATCTCTGCTCTCTTATGAAACCAGTGATATATCTGGTGTTGTAGTGCCATGGTTGTATATAGGAATGTGCTTTTCCTCATTTTGTTGGGTAAGGACAACATATCATCCTTGTCTTCTAGCACGTCTTTCATGAATTCTTCACCAACTCATGCTTATACCTGCTGGAAAATATCTCCTATTTATGGAGAATATAATCTATTTAGTGTTATATATATATATATATATTTATTAGAGAATATAATCTATTTAGTGTTATATATATATATATATATTTATTTATATGTAGTGTCATATATATGTTTTTTATTTGCCGCTGTGGCACATTCTTAGCAATACAAAATAGTTTGCTTAGGGAGAGTTAATATGTATTTAGTGTCGCATATATTTTCTTTTTATATTTTTAGCTTTCTTATAATTAATTTCCTTAGTTTTGTTCTTTCCATTATTAAATTGTAAAATTTTAAATCGTGTACATATGCAATTGATTGTGCTCCGGGATTCCTCAAGCATGTAGACCATCTCAAGAATAAGAATTACAATCATATTATCTTTTATCTATCAGTTTACCTTTGTATTTGTTGTCTATACTCTATAGGACCTTATGCTTGTCCATGTGCATATTGTGTTTGTATGTCCTATCTATATAGAATATAGATTGTTGTTTCTTCATATGCAACACACCCTTCGAGGGTGGGAGGGGATGCTATGGGTGTGTTTATAGTGAGAATAAAGAACCCATCTGGTTGACATCCTTTTGCCCTGTTTTTCTAAGTAAACTTGAAGTTTTATGTGTGCGCATGCACGTTTGCGTGTGTGAGAGAGATTGCTTATATAGCGTCTTTATTTTAGGAGATGCTTTATCTTTGTTTTTAATGGTTTAATTTTGGGTGCAGCATGTGGAAGATCACCATTTATATTCATTGAATTATATGCATCTGGGTGCTCCAAAAATGTGGTATGGTGTCCCTGCAAAAGATGCATGCAAATTGGAAGAGGCCATGAGAAAGCAGTTACCTGAACTTTTTGAAGAACAACCTGACTTGCTTCATAAGCTGGTAAGTGAAAGTTTTTTGCCACTGCACAAGTTCATTTGATCAGGATGTTGCAGATGGGATCACATGTCTGTCTCTCACTTCACATGATATTGTTCCTCTTGTTTATCGTCTTGTTTGTTTTACTTGCTAGATAGGTAATAAACAAGATTAAAACTATCGATATCTTCACATTGGGTGGGGTGAAGTTTTGTCTTATTTTTCACCAGACTTCACCCCACCTTCCATATTTCATTTCTGACTGAGCAGACAAATTTTTCTCTTTGATGATCATGCTTTGTTTTTTTGACATATATTTATCTGATGCTTGACTTTCTAACTTTCGCTTACAGGTCACACAGCTTTCTCCTTCTATTCTTAAGTCCAAAGGTGTGCCAGTTTATAGGTGTGTCCAAAACCCTGGGGACTTTATTCTAACATTTCCTCGAGCCTACCACTCTGGGTTCAATTGTGGCTTCAACTGTGCTGAGGCTGTTAATGTAGCTCCCGTTGACTGGCTTCCACATGGACATATTGCTATAGAGCTGTACCGGGAGCAGGGGCGTAAGACTTCTGTATCTCATGATAAGCTATTGCTTGGGGCTGCTAGGGAAGCAGTACGAGCCCAGTGGGAGATTACTTTGCTGAAGAAAAACACTTCGGATAATCTAAAATGGAAAGATGTTTGTGGAAAAGACGGTCTTTTGGCAAAAGCATTCAAGGTAAATTTTGTTTCTCCATATAATACTGTAGAACGGGATAACGTTTATGGTATCATGTTAACTATTTTAATTGGAGAATCTTTAAAATCACAACAATTCAATTTTAGTCTTTAAACTCAATAAAATTTTATTTATTTGTAGTCTTTCTAAAATACATAAACTGGGTGTTTTTAGTTCCTATTGAGATTGAAGTATAAATCCCCAACTGCTTCTATCTTCTAATAAAAAGTTGTATTTTGTGTAAGGTAAGTGGGTTACGTATTGTCCACGCTTCAATCCCAAAAGGCTCTTAAGTGAGGGGATGTGTTAGAGATATAAAATAAAATCATTCTGTCATCACCTAACTATTTAGGCTTTCGAGATAGTTGGCTCATGACAGAATCTTTCACCTATAATTATAATACTATTAAAAAGGTTAAATATAATTTCAGTGGTTCTTGAATGTCATTGACCAATTTTCCCAAAATTTAAGTGATTTTAGTTGAAGGTCTCAAATAGTTTTATTTATAACAATCACCTTCATTCAAGATTTCTTTAGGCTTGAACTGTAAACAACGCAGGATTAGCGATGTTCAATTCAATTAAGAAAAGGGGGTTACTCAGGATCAAACTGGCAACCACTTGGTCATGGCTGTCTTGTATTGTATCTAACTTTACCAGCGTCTACAGTTGTCAAGTGCTGACATTTCTTAAAGCCTTGGCTCTTAGGTGGAGGCCCAATTATGATTTTCATCTTTGGTGTGCCTCTCATGCAAGAGCTTATTGTGCTTAAAGTGTGGTCAATCCATAAGCCTGTTTACTGTGTGCGGTTTCAACTTCATTGGAAGTAAGGGCAGTGGCAAGGACCAAACTTCTAACCATTTTTCTGTCGAGGCTTTGATCAACTGCTTGATAAGTTGAAGTTAGGTGGATGTCAAAGAATGGTTTTACTCTAAGCAATTATGTGTACAGAAGTTCAATTTATAACTTTGGAAGATATTCTTGAATCAGGTTTTAACAGCAAATGTTAACTACAAAGGAATGAAGGTGGAGAGAGGGGCATTATTTCCGATTCTTTGTTCGTATATATTGAAATTTTATAGTTAACCTCTCGAAGAATTATTTTATATGTACTGATTTATGGTGTCATTTCTCTTTCCTGTTCCTTATTGTCCATTCTGAAGCCTTGCATTGGTTGGTCATTTGAAGGCCACAATCTGTGTTAGTCACCAACTCATTAGTTTTCACTTGTCTTCATTGGGGGTGGCAATTGAAAATTTCCTGATTTTTGGAAAAGGATCATTTATTTTACTTGATGGCACCTAACTTCATTAGTTTATTAAAGGAAACATATTTTAATTGCTTAAAGTTTTGACTAAAATGCTTAGTTATGTTCTATTTGCTTTGAATTTGTGGATCTTGTTCTAGTATTAAAACTTCTAAGGGGAAAGCGAACATCAATCGTCAATTACAATTTCATAGTTATTGAAATTGATGTCCTGATTTATGAGTGACCCTCAAACTGGCAAGAAAAAGATGATTCCGACTTCTCACTTTCAAAATCAATATTGATTACGGAATGAAAATATATGGGTTATGCTTTGTGAATTCTTTCTCTTACTGTTTTTTTGTCTTTTTTCCCTAGGCACGTGTTGAGATGGAGCGGGTAAGAAGGGAATTTCTCTGCAGTTCTTCAAAGGCATTAAAAATGGAGAGTAGTTTTGATGCTACCAGTGAAAGGGAATGCAGCATCTGCTTCTTTGATTTACACCTATCTGCTGCTGCCTGTCACTGTTCCACAGATAGATATGCTTGCTTGGATCATGCTAAGCAATTGTGTTCATGCTCTTGGAGCTCCAAATTTTTCCTCTTTCGTTATGATATTAGCGAACTAAATATTCTTGTTGAGGCATTGGAAGGAAAATTAAGTGCAGTTTATAGATGGGCAAAATTAGACCTTGGGCTGGCCCTAACTTCTTATATCTCAGTAGATAAAAAAACAGTATGTCGGGAATTGAAATTGCATTCATCCGACTCGTCTCATTCTTCCAGGAGCAATGTGAATAATGAGGCGGCTTTGACAGATGTTCCAATAGTGGATCAAGCAAATTCTGCAAATAGCAAGGATCAGAGCTATCTTAAACAGAAGAATAGCTCCATACCTACGTGTGAGATGGCTAATCGTAAGATCTTTGCTATTAAAGGAGAGTCTATCATTTGTAGATCAAAGCCGAGTGTCCCTGTTTGTGAATTCAATCAAGAGGATTCCTCATATGCTTTATCACCGCCGCTAGCTCAACACGGAGATGAGAAAAGTACACATTCAAGACCTAAAGATATCATACTTCTTAGTGACGACGAAGATGATGAAATGAAGATGTCAGATTCAAATAGAAGGAAGGTGGTTCCTCATATGCTTGCTGGTTCTAGAAATAAAGCAAGCCTGTGTAGTGATATAGAAGATAAAAGCTTGACCATCCCTGTGACAGATGCTTCTGTGACGGGTGAGAAGGATGCTATTGCGGTGCTTCGTGAAGATTCAGGCTCAAATTCAACTCAGCTTTTACAAGTAAAACAAGAATGTCACGAGCAGAGAAGACCAATTATACCTTCTACCCCAGTAGATCTTTCTTTTCATATAGGTCTTACTGGTGCAGAATCAGCGAGGAACATTCCAGCTTCTACAAGAGCAGATGCCAGCGGTCATAGTTTAAAAAGTTTGGAGGTTTGTCCTTCAAACCCCCAACCTTCCAGCACTATTAAGGCTAAGAACGAGGATAATCATGAGAGGTTTGATGGATGTTCCACTTCTAATGTAGCAGACAATGCAAGAGCTGTTAACGGAAACATCTCTTGTGGTCCAAACAATTCCCGTCAGAAAGGTCCTCGTATTGCAAAGGTTGTCCGGCGCATCAACTGCAATGTTGAGCCTTTGGAATTTGGAGTTGTGCTTTCTGGAAAGTCATGGTGCAGCATTCAGGCTATATTTCCAAAGGGTGCGTATATTTGGTCTATAATCATGTCTTGTCGCTGTTAAATTGAATTTGTAAGCTGTGTATTTATGCATATTAAATTAATTGATGCAGGATTTAGAAGCCGTGTTCGATACATAAATATCTTAGATCCATGCAGTACATGTTACTATATTTCAGAAATTCTTGATGCTGGACGTGGTTCGCCTCTATTTATGGTACTTTCACCTTATGCTTAACTGCAATCTTTTTTCATGCAAATGATTTTAAAGTATTTACTTTTTGTTGGTATGTCTTGAAAAGCCTTTCATATTTCTGATGTAAATTTGTCATGCGCTGTGAATTTAAATCCCTTTGTGCTAAAATCTTGTCAAGGTTTACCCCTTATTATGTGGGCAAGAATTTGATGGAAGATTCTTGGCTCACCTATTTTCCAGTTCATGGCTTTACCGTGTGTTTAAAGCAATGTTTTGTTTTCATTAGTTGTTCCCTATGACGTTAATGTTATAGAGATTCTTTTGCCTCTTTACCCATCCCTGAGATGGACATTGTTCATTCTCAGGCCATTATGGGCACATATAATCTTAAAAATTTAGTCGTGAGGTAAACTTGAAAAAGCAGTTGTGATCTGGTGTAATCTTCATTAGAAGCAGTCACATGTTTAACTTATTGGGTGACTTATTTCCTGTCGGATCAAAATCAAGATTTTAAAACTATTTTAGGTGTTAGTTATGCTGTTAGTTGAAAATTACTTTGGACATGGAGAGGACTGCTATAAGTCGCCGAGTTATTCAATTGGCTGGAATTGGAAATAGGTTATTTGTAAAATAACTAAATCTTGGTTTTCCTCCCAGGTTTCCTTGGAAAATAATCCAAGGGAGGTTTTCATTCATATGTCAGCAACAAAATGCTGGGATATGGTAAGAGAGAGAGTGAATCTAGAGATAGCAAAACAGTTTAAGCTGGGAAGAAAAGGCCTTCCTCCTTTACATCCTGCTGGCAGCCTTGATGGCATCGAAATGTTTGGATTTTCTTCACCAGAAATAGTGAAGGTAATTTTATTAATGAAAACTCATTTATAGTTCAAAATGCTTCATTTGTGAATATCAAGTAGTTATTATGTATTTTCAGAAATTTTTTGTAGTGTTAACCCTTTGCAGCTAATACTGGTGTTAAGGAGATAATAATAAGTATTTTCATAATGTGCAACTCAGGATGTTTCTAAACCTGTTTTGTGATCTACTGAAAATGGAAACAGAATTCACAAACAATGCATGCTCTTGGTAATTTCTTTACAAAAGAAAAAGTAGGGGCTGCCCAAGGGTGAAGCAACTAAAGCATTTGCTCGGGCTCTTAGTATATTTCTCTTTAAAAAAAGATCCACCATCTTGCTACGACTCTTTCATTATTAGTAAAATTTATGTTATCAATTAACATTGATATTCTTATCTTATGAACCTGAATTATAATACATATCTTTTATTATTTAATATTATAAAAATTAATTAGGCCTAAAAAGGCTCTTGATTTTTTTTTATTATTAGCTTTAATTAAAAAGTCCTCAACTTAAAATTCGTTTTAGGCCAAATTTATTCATATACAACCTGCCAAGAAGGAAAGTGGGAGTTTGCTGGCATTAAATTTTTTTCTTAAAAAAAAAAAAGTTTCCTTCATGAAAAAATCACATGAAGAATTGTTGACGCAAAAGCGTGTCACTTGTTTTACGTCTGGATTTTAAACACTGTTTTAATTTTGTTTATTCAGCCTGGTACATGAGAGCAAATACTGTAAAATTCCAGTTGTTTAACATATTTTTAACCTGGTGTTTTAGGGCTGTAAACTCCTTTCTTCTTTTTAATCCGAGTTAGTTTTGTTATGCCCAATTTGAATTTCTTTTCTTGAACATAGTTTTGATAGCTCTCAAGGTATTCTTATCTGCTTTCTTTAATCAGGCTATTGAGGCACTAGATCGTAGTCGAGTTTGTCATGAATACTGGGACTTCCGTCGGCCTCAAGGGCAGCTTTCACAAGCTGGCCAGACCAGTGTAAATGGTGGAGGTGGAAGTGATCAAGGGGTTCCCATGAATCAGCACACACCCACCGGAGCTGTTGCAGTACTGAAGAGCCTATTTAAAAAAGCGAATCCGGAAGAATTGAACTCATTGTACAACATTCTTACTGACAATAAGCCAGCGGCTGAACAGATCCCAATTGCAAAAATTCTCTATGAAGAAATTCACAAAACCCAACCACCCTAGGTGATCGATTATTTGGACGTATTATTCATACGCCTAACTTTTTCTTGACATGTAAATTGTAGTTCATCTGAGGTTGCACTTGCAACTTCGTCCAACCTTAGTCTTTGGGTTTTTTCCCCCGCCTGAATGGAGGTTATAGAGAAAGAAAAAGGAGAAAATAGAAAATAAAATTAGAAAAAGGGAAAGGAAACTATTTCCCTTTAATTTTTTGCTTATTTAAAGTGACAGTGTTTGGATGGAAAGTTTCAAAGCGTCACTTTGGTTGCCTCATGAAATTCTGAAAGGCAAGGCTACCGGCCATTATTATTCATTTTGGTTCAAATGTTGTTCACATTTTGAAACAATTAGGTGCATTTTAGATTTTTTTTTGCTGGACTCTAGGTGCCTATGTTGGATTTAATTAGTTATTTTAGAAAAAATCATTTTACTCAAATTAAGCATTTTTCTCCAAGGTGAGTGCTACAGTGTTACCTTAGACTGTAACATTTTTATTTTTTTTCCATGTTGTTTTGTTCGCACTCCCCTCCTTGACCTCCACAACCACCAGAATGTGATTCCTCATTCCATCACTGACTTGCATGGTGAAGTATAACATTTGCATCTATAACATGATACATCTGAAACTCTTCCCGATGGAATGGTCTCATAAAGGAAGAGGTTCAACGGTTTCATTGGCACCATTGGAAAAACCTCCGGTAACAAAAACCCAAAATAAACTCATTTTCAGGGTGTTGTAGCAAGAAACACAATTAATTATGTAGACTAGATAGTTATAAGTTATAGACTCTTATTCCACTTGAGCACTGTCAGGAAATCTAAAGTGAGCGGTTGATAGTTGTGAAGAAGCAGCTCCAAGGAGTTGTAAAATCGTCACATGTAGCTGCTTTATGGTATGGTATTTGTATTATTTTTCAATTTGGGCATGCATGGAATCACATTGTTTACACATCGTTGGGTCTAGAAAAGGTGGGTTTGCAAGGAATGTTCGTTATCATACCATGGAAGTAAGTCCGTGAGTCATGGTGATGAGGCATTGTGTGTGGCAGGATGGTGGGTGAAGCGCCCAAAGAGTGAAAGAAGAAAGATGAGTTTTGTGTTGTTTTCTTCTTAAACCATCGCTTTCTTCTACCTAGGAAAGCACCGTTGCGAAGGTCTTCCTAACTGAGACTCTCACGAGAGAAGGGAAGGGGTTAGGTTGGATGAGAGAGACAAAGATGAAGATATAATATAAGATGGGTATGGTGTGCAGATCATGTGATATTATGATTGAATTAAATATCTAACAGGCAAAACCAAGTTTTGCACGCCCGCGAAATGAGCGGAGTGGATATAATCGTCACAAAAAGAGGGTTTAAATTAGGGAATGCTAATGAGTGCCTTAAAGACGCTCTTTAATCGTCTAAAATAGTAAGTTAACGATCTTGGAATGCTTCCTCCACTCTTTAAATCTCTTACCGGATCTTTATAACCTGTATTCTCTTATCTTAACAAGCATGCATCTTGTATTTTGAGAATTGTTCTTCTCCCATCCGTTTTTCTCATTCCCGGATTACGTGAGTTAACTCACGCTGAAAAATACACCTGTGTGTTAACTCATGCTCGACTATTTGACGGGAATGAGCAAAAACAGATGAAAGAAGAGCAATTATCTTGTATTTTTCTAGCTCAATAGACTACAAAAAAAGTCCCTAAAAAAAGGCGTGAAAATGTTTACGAATAATGATTTAGTGTTTTGGGATCGGTTTGACACTCAAATTGTGTTTGAGAAGATGATAAAATAAGCACACTCAAAGTTTGTGATTCACAATTTTGATAGAGGTTTTTTTTATAAGTAACCCTTAAGGGTTTGTCTAACATATGTAATATTGCACATGTTAAAAGAACTAAAAGTAACAACTTTTTATTTAAAAGAACTAAAAGTAACAACTTTTTATTGAAAAACAACAATTATTATTTATTAAAAAGTTATATATTTAATATGAAATACACAAGTTCAATTATAATCTTACTACTCCCTCCGTTTCAAAATGAATGTCATTTAAGATTTTTACTCACATATTAAGAAATGTATTAATTAAAAGAAAGAGATGTTATTTTACCAAATTATCCTAATCAACTAGTATTAGTTTGTTTTCCAAGAAATTTAGTGGAGAGAACAACTGCATACCTAAACTTACTGTTAATTGTTCTCAGAGCCAAAATGATCGCAAATTATATTGTCTATGCGTATTTAAAGACTCGTCGAGTACCAAGGAAGCATTAAATTCCTATGATGACATATAATATCTGCCTTCAATTTGAGGTGTGTAATCTTGAAAAAGGGGATTTTTCACTTGTGAAAATATCAAAGGGTTAAGAAAAGGTTAAGAGGACTGCTAGCCACAGTCGCTCTAACACACTCTAAGAAACACTCGCTTCCTTTGGGTGACACGTTTCACCAAAAGATAAAAAACAAAGCACTCACAAAAACAAAACATTATCAATATAATCTCAGTTCTGTTCCTTTCTTTTTCTTTATTCAATAGTTTTTCTTTTTACCTTGCTATTAGAGCAATTCCAAAACCTCTTTCTCAATCAAAGTATCATTCTTTTTGGCCTATTATTTCATTTCAAAAAGATGACACCTTTAGTTTCTTAACTCATCACTACTCAACACACAAATGCTGTTTTGGTTTTTGTTCCAAGAACAATAACAATACTGAGAAAAGAAGAAACTTTAAACTTGCATTGGTGATCGTGTATTCGAAGTTGTTTGAGACCGGTGTGGCAGAAACATGGCTAGCACCAGTGGGACAAAGGGTCCTTTTGAAATCTCTAGACAACCTTCAAAGAGGATGATAAGGGCACCTACAAGGACTGTTGAGTTGCCAAATGAAGAAAATATTGAGATTGAAGGGGAGAATCCAAGGGTTGCTTATCTTTGTGAGTTCTTTTTTCATTTCTTTTTGCCATTTTTGCTTAATTATATATTATATTATATACATATACATTTATGAGTTGCATATGAATGTGTTCAATGAATTGATTTTGCCCATTTTTTGTTTTTTATGAGTGTTAAAGTTATACACTATGGATTTCCTTGGAAATTTTGTGTGTAATTTATTATTATTTTTGCCCATTTATTATTATTTTTGTGGAGATTTCAATGATTTTTTTTGTCGTGATTTTGTCTTTTAGCTCTCTGCAAATGTTTTTTTTTTGTTAGGTGTGATTATGGTCTCTTTTTTAGGCTCTTATTTTGTTTTTCATCATCAGGCTCATGTATTTTCTCTTTGTATAGGAGTCGTTTTGTTTTCTTTGTGGAGTAGGATATTTCTAATAGGTGTTTTTTATTGACCTCATGCTTTGCTCTTCATTTTATACCTTTTTCCATCTAACCTATTGGTTAGACCGTTACAATAATTAATTTTCTATCTATCGAAAAAATTCATAAACGAAGAACATTTGCGGGTGCGGGGTGTTTTTCTTTGGGGATGAGTAGTGACGACGGGTGGTGTTGGATATCGTTTTTAAAGTGGTTGTTTTCGTGTAAGAGTCTATTTTAGGTGGTGATGTGTATTTTGGTGGGCATTGTCCTCATGGGTGTTTTTAGAGCATCCACAATGGGAGAGTCTTAAACATTCAAGACCTAGTACCTAATAGGTACCCCCATTGTGGAAAAAAAAAAGTGAAGGTCTTAAAAGATGCAAGGTCTAAATTAAGACCTCATTCTTAAATGGACCAACATCACCTTTTTATTAAAATAATAATTAAAAAATGTATTAAAATAGATAGTGTATTAAATAAATAATATTGGTGAGACCCTATTAGACCTTTTGTTAGATGGTCTCCATTGGAGTGGTTGAGTACCTATTAGGTACTATTATTAAAAAATTATTAAAAAGTGATGTGTCAATGTGGGACCTATCTAAGACCTCAAAGATGAGAGTCTCCATTGTGGATGCTCTTAGGGTGTTTATTTTCAGGTGCAGGGCCGTCCCTATGAATATGGAGGCTCGACTCTGTAGATAAAAAGAGGCCCATAACAAAATAAAAATGCATTTTTTTTAAATGAACAACGTTCTAATTAAATTGAAAATGAAATCCGTAAACATAAGAAATAATCATCATTGTAACTAACACAAAAAATATTCATATTCTAATAAATAATATAAAAATACAAACTTAGGCGAATACCTTTATCAACCTTCTAGTTACTAAAATGAGAAGAAGGAAAGTCTAAAATGTGCGTATCAGAGAAATGAGAATAAAGATTTTTTTTTAGTGGGGTATAGTAGCACCACTACTATTGAGCTGCTTGCTCCCCCCAAGGGACGGGCCTGTTCAGGTGTTCCGCCTATATACGACGCCTCTTGTTTGTATTCTCAGTTTCACCGGTCTCTGTTCGTCTTGAGAGATCTGGTTGTCTAATAAAATTTGTTGTTTAAAAAAAAAAAAGATAGTTTAATAGTGATGGACCATTCGGTTCAAAATAATTTTTCACAGACAATCAATAAAAATACTTAGAATCAGCACATTAGAATAATAAAAAAATAAAATAAAAAATAATTGTGATGTTATATATATAACTACCTTATCCCACTTTTGAGTGTTTTCATTGGTTGTGTCTTCAAAGTTGTTTTGAATGGACAATCCACCATCTTTAAACTCTTAAATATAATGAAAATCATTCCTTTCAAAAAAAAATATAATGAAAATCAATCTTTTTTTTAACAATCGAATTGTTATGACTGATTGACACTGTAAAAAATTCTTTGAACCGTCAATGCATAAACTAAATCCTATAAATTATTACTACTGTGATGGAAAAAAAAAAAAATTGTTAACAATCGAATTGTTATGACTGATTGACACTGTAAAAAATTCTTTGAACCGTCAATGCATAAACTAAATCCTATAAATTATTACTACTGTGATGGAAAAAAAAAAAAACTGAATATAAAAAGATTAGAAAAAACCGTTTTGACTTAGAAAATAAGCTATACATATAAAAGAAACCGTTTTGACTTAAAAAATAAGCTATAGAATGCACTATATATCCAACAACAACCTTGAATTGAATTCATCCCATCCGTTGTGTATTGAACCAACCGAGAGAAATTTCATACTATACTGCAATACGACAATGCTTATAGTCCGTAAGTTATTTTTCCTTGGTTTAATTCAACTTGTTTTTTTGGTAGAGAATTCGACATATTTATATTAATAACGATGATGATTAATCCGTCAAAACCTCAGGGCTAGATACGATCAGTGACGGATCTTGAGTTATTTTCTTGGGGGTGCCAAATTTGTATGAAATATATATTAAGCTGTTTTAAAATAAGAGCAAAATTGTCAACTGATTCAGCGGTATATTTTGATTGAATGCAGAGTAGGGGGTGCGGGTTCAATTCCCATAAACGCCTTTTTTGTTTTTTGAACAAAATGTTAAAATTATATTATAACAGAAATATAAAAAGGAAGATGATGGAAGTGTCGAGTGTCGAACACGAGACGGAAGTGTCGAGTGTCGAACACGAGACCTTTGAAAGAAAAACGATCTTCACTTTCACGGCGCCAACTAAATACTAGTGTTAACATTGTGCCAGATCTTATATATATAGAAAACTTGGGGGTGCCATGGCTCCCATGGGTCCTAACCAAGATCCGCCACTGGATACGATTTCCTTGTTCCTTTCTTGCGTTGTACGTTACTTCCTCCATTTTTTTTAGGGTTTCTACGTTTATATAAAGAAAATACTGTTATTTTGGAACCTAGAAGAAAGAAAAACCGTTGTTTTGGCCCCTTGAAGTGTAACTGACTGTTATATTAATCCTTGAATGTATGTATTGAAATTGCAACTGCATCCACAAGTGTCTCTTTGATTAGTCGTTTTGGTTCTTGAATATGTTTTCAGGTAGTTAGTTTAGTGATCGAATGTGTATTTCGTTGGTCAGTTTGGTTCATAAAATTACTAAAAAAAAAGACACAAAGGATCAGTTTGTGTTTCGATATATTTAGAGACTATGTGTGTGTTTGGTTCGGCGGTGGGGAGAATTATTGATTTTGATAGAATTGAGTTTGAGAGAATTGATTTTGGTAAAAAGTGAGTTGAATGTGAATTGATTTATGTTTGGATACACTCATTTAAAAGTGATTTTTATTAATTGATGTTGTTTGGA
This sequence comes from Medicago sativa, assembly GCF_051527215.1. Taxonomy (NCBI): domain Eukaryota; kingdom Viridiplantae; phylum Streptophyta; class Magnoliopsida; order Fabales; family Fabaceae; genus Medicago; species Medicago sativa. The sequence continues at coordinate 70,721,134 of NC_140749.1, read as the reverse complement.
TAGTTTGAATCAAAACTGATTTTAAATGTAAAATGACCAAACACCCCAAACATAAAATTTCTTATATCACTACTTTTGCAAAGGCTAAATTTGAACGTGTGATAAAAAATGACTACAACCCAACCCAACTTTCAACAAAAGAGTATTGCTTTTCTGACATAGAATACTTCCAATTGACACATAGAAATGACCATTTTACCCCAGCGGCAGTTAATAGCCGTTGGTTAATGCGCCGACAGTTAACAACCGCTGGAGTCTTCCAGCGGCAGTTAACAGCTGCTACGTGCATTCTAGGATGCACCGTCCTTTTCACCATTCAACCTCTTTTCCTTCATTCATTCAACACATATTTCCCACATTTTTTCCACATTCAACCTATTTTCTTTCAACATTCAACCTATTTTTTCTACATTCAACCTCTTTTTCCATCATTCAACCTCTTTTTCCATCATTCATTCAACCTATTTTTTCTACATTTTTCCCTTACAAAAACCCTCACATTCTCACATTTCCTCACATTCTCTCCTCCTTACTCTCATTTCCTCTTTACTTCTTTACTCTTTCTTCTACAAAATGTTTGTTTGTCATAGTCCAGTACTCAAAGAAACTCAACCAGAACTTGTTCATTGGTTATATATTCAAGTGAGGAACAACACGAATTGCAGCATGAACCTTCTTGTAAAGGTCCTCAAGGCCATCTGCCTCGATTCCTTTCTTAATGTACTCACTAAAGTGAGTCTGGTATTTTTCAGGCTCATCCTCAGTCAATAAATTGAGTCTGGTATTTTTCAGGCTCATCCTCAGTCAATAAATTGAGTCTGGTATTTCTCAGGCTCATCCTCAGTCAATAAATGTACGACGAAGATGACTCCACCTATTAAGGAATAAATGTACGACGAAGATGTTATTTTTAATGTTATTGGTACGACGAAGCAGATTTAGTTTTACCCCATTGTAAACGTATTATTATATTAATAAAATGTGATTTTATATATATTACTTGTGTTCCTTTATTTTAGTTTTTATTTTCATTTATTTATATAAAATCCGAATAAAATTCGAATAAAATCTAACGTGAATTCAAATAATTAAAATTCGAATAAAATCTAACGTGAATTCGAATAAATATTGCGTACCAAATAAGTAAATTATAATAAATACACAACATTAATTCAAATAAAAATGGCGTATTGAATAAATAAATTCGATAAGTACACAACATTAATTCTTAGGCAATTTTATTTACATATAATTACATTACGTAAAAGACATGTACGTCAACTATCATTACATTACATTCGGAAATGTACCTTCCAACTACAACAATTATCTTACCTTTGAATGGGGTCAATTCAAACTAGCTAAACAGCAGGACTCCAACATTCGTCCAGAAGTCCTTTTGTTCCATTCCAAATGTTAAATTCTTGTTGGTCTTGGTTTAAAATGATAGTATCTAAGTGCCAACGGAATGAGGTCCAGACCTTGACACTTCGATACCATCATTTAAACGAAGCCAACAAGAAATTAACATTTAGAATGGAACAAAAACACTCCCGGACGAATGCCGGTGTCCTGCCATTTAACTAGTTTGAATGACCCCATCCAAAGGAAGACAATTGTTGTAGTTGGAATGTGCATTCCAACTACAACAATTGTCTTACCTCTGAAATGGGGTAAATTCAAACTTGCCAAACAACAGGACTCAAGCATTTTGCTGGGCATTCATGCTTTCCTTTGAAAAGAATAAATTTTTGTCATGCTTGATTTAGATGATGGTATTCAAGTGCCAACGAAATGAGGTCCATTCCTTGACACTTAATACCATCATCTAAGCAAGCCTAACAAAAATTTAATCTTTTCAAAGGAAAAACATTAATGCCCAGCGAAATGCTCGAGTCCTTGCCGTTTGGCAAGTTTGAATCACCCCATTTCATAGGTAAGACAAATGTTGTAGTTGAAATGCACCTTACCCTAACTAATGACGATCTTCTGGCGGAATCAAGCTGTTGATGATATCTTCAGTTGATCTCAGCAACGTCACCCGCATATCGATCCACTGGAACTTGGTGTGCTCCCAAAACATGCTCGTCACGTTTTCGTCGTTCTTTAACTCCACCCAAGTGAATGATACGCTCCCCTCGTCGAGCTTTGGACGTTTATACCGAACATTTTGCACCCTCCTTGTGTCTTTTGGGTTGACTCCTTGGTTGAATTCATTCAGTTGATCCTTGAGATGTCTTAACGTTACATCAAGGCACCGAACCTTCAACCTCTGAGGTTCTCCTCCGTTGAATGTTGCATGAACGTCGATCCACCCGGCCATTGCTTCAAATCTACACACATAGAAATTAAAAATAATCAATGAAAAACTCATTGAAACACTTGTAGTGAAAATTTGACATAAACCCCAAAAATCTTAAACAAACCCTAAAAAATTTATAAAATTCGAAAAAAAATTATTAATTCAATCAATATAACTTCATTATAACATGTATTTATAATATATGTTAATAGCATTTCAGATCTACAACATAACTATATTAAAAACAAATATTCAAACCCTAAAAAATTTATAAAATTCGAAAAAAAATTATAAATTTAAGCAATATAACTTCATTATAACAGTTATTCATAATATATGTTAATAGCATTTCAGATCTACAACATAACTATATTAAAAACAAATATTCAAAATTTAATAATTAAACAACTACTAAAATTATAAACATATAAATACATATACTAACTAAAATGCATGACAATAGCATAAGTGATAACTTACTTGTGATTTAGTGGAAGAAATTTTGGATGATTTGGTAGAGTTTTTTTAGAGAGAGAGTGAAAATTTGAGAGAAAGATGGTGATGGTGATGGTGATGATGGGTGAGTGTCTGGATTGTGCTACTGACTGGAGTTATCACGAACACCAGCGGTAGTTAACAACCGCTGGGCACCAGCGGTAGTTAACTGCCGGCGTGTTTACCAGCGGTAGTTAACTACCGCCAGGGGCAATATGGTCATTTACATGTGTCAATTGGAAGTATTCTTTGTCAAAAAAGCAACTTTCTCAACAAAAAATATATTAACCAAGAAATAAAGAAAAAACTACAATTGAATCTTGTGCCTGTCTCTTTCTTTTCTCGACAGCCTTCCTTTATCTCTCAATACCTTTTGTTCTTCCTCCATCTCAATAATTCCATTCAGAGGGAAGCTAAAATCCCTTCTTTAATTGTGAGTTTCAGAGATAAAATGCAACAAGCAGGTGGTTGGAGTGCAAGATCTGGGTGAGATGGAGAAGAAAGTAATGGGTAATTTGGTAAAGTGTATCAATCACCAAAAATGAAAATCCAAACTTGATTTTGCTTTACCGTAGAAGCAGCTAGGAATTCCAGCTTCATCTCTACCGGCATTTTGCACCAAAACTCTGTTTCAGAGAAGCACTTTTTCTGTACCCAAACAAAACATAGAATGCGGTTCTCAAGTTTGAACTGATCATTTATTGGACAATAGCTGTTTGTTATTTATTTAGCATTGTTTGTTGTTGTTATCATAAGTATAGTGTTTAGTAATTAATATATGCAATTTTGTTGACAGCTTTGGACGAGTCGTCGACACCTTCCGACTCTTCTCAGTCAGTGTTTAGTAACAGTCCTCTTGCTCCTAAGCCAACTCCATTTGGATCGGAAACGGGTATTTCCATGTCCGAGGGTACTTCCACAGGTGTATTTGCCGCAGCTCAAACGTCGTCTCCCTTCTCTTCCAATACTACTTTTGGTGCTTCATCTTCACTAGCTTTCGGTGGTAGTTCAATGCCTGCATATGGGGCATCTTCATCTTCGTCATTTAGCGGTAGTTTTTTCTATCGAATCCTTTTGATATTTTTCCATTTATTAATTATCTTGCTCTCAATATACTGTCTTCGTTGGAGCCTACGAAACCAATTTATTGACAGTGTCATGTGATGTGTTAAAAGCACAATATTTTATAGAATTGAAATACCTGTTTACTGCCAAGCATTTTTCTCTAATGATGTTTGTTTTTGTGTGTGTGTGTGTGTGTTTGTGTCTGCTACATCATGTTTATGGATTTGTTCCCTCCTTCCCCCACCTCCATAGTCCACCCCCTAAGTTGTTTTCATTTACATGTCAGTATATTGATATCATTCGAACCACAGATTAATACAAAATCCCATGTGAAACACTTAAGAACAAGAACAGTATGAAGGAATGTGATTTCTTTCAGATATATGTATTCTCTATTCAATTTTAATTTACATTTCTTTTTGAAGACCTAAAGATTACATAACAACTGAGATTTGTATTAGCTAGTTTATGTCACCCTTCTTTCATTATCTAATAATAATGGTAATCATTAGCATCTTTTGGCTTACTTTTCTGCCTTTTTATTATTTTTATATTATTATATTTTGCAGTTTTCTAATTCTAACTGAGAGATCCAACTTTTCTCCTTTATAGGATCATCAGTGTTTGGTCAGAAGCCTTCTTTTGGAGGTTTTGGCTCTACTCATACTCAAACAAGTCCATTTGGAAGTGCCACCCAACCATCACAACAAGCATTTGGAAGTAACACCCAACAGTCGCATCCAGCATTTGGTTCGACAGGCACTCCTGCATTTGGCGCCACGAGCACTCCTGCATTTGGCGCCACGAGCACTCCTGCATTTGGCGCCACGAGCACTCCTGCATTTGCTACCGGCACTCCTGCATTTGGTGCCACGAGCACTCCTGCATTTGGTGCCACGAGCACTCCTGCATTTGCTACCAGCACTCCTGCATTTGGTGCCACAAGCACTCCTGCATTTGGTGCTACCAGCACTCCTGCATTTGGTACCACGAGCACTCCTGCATTTGGTGCTACCAGCACTCCTGCGTTTGGTGCTACTAGGACCCCTGCGTTTGGTGCACCCAGCACCCCTGCATTTGGTTCAACTTCAACCTCAGCTTTTGGTAACACAGGAGGAGCATTTGGCATGTCAAATACTAATGTGTTTGGAGGTGGAGGGGCATTTGGGGCTTCAAGCAGTCCTGTATTTGGTTCATCAAGCACGCCTGCATTTGGGGCCTCCAGCTCTCCTGCTTTTGGTGCTTCTAGTTCCCCAGGTTTTGGTTTAGGCTCCACCACTCAGGCTTTTGGTCAATCTAGTTCTGCATTTGGTACCAGCAGCCCATTTGGGAGTACGACCTCAGCTTTTGGAGGTCAGAGTTCTGCATTTGGTGAGTTCCATAGTTTTTAGAATTTTATCTTCTCTACCATAATGTCAATTTTATCTTCAGTTCATCGGCTTTTGTTTCTTCATTATCAGCTGCAGCACCTTTTATTTTTTGCCCATGCACATCTTATCTGGTGTGCTCATGTGGCCGTGTTCACAACACTCTGTGTGGGCAGACTGCTGCTTTAAGTCAATCAAGCTTGTTCAGTTCACCTCCATGTGGGCATGTTGGAGGTCAGAATTCTAATTTTGGTGATTTCAATAGTTTTTAGGATTTTCTCTTCTTTCTGATATATCTATTTTCAAAATGCTAGGGACTTGAACAATTATGCATTTTTTTGTATCTTAAATTCCTATGTCATTGTAATTGAGAGTGATTTTTTCATATTTTCTTATGCAGGATCGCAGACTCCCACTCAAGCATTTGGAAGTACTTGTATTGGGAAGTCAGGATTTGGAGGTCAACGGGGTGGAAGTAGAATAGCTAGTTACTCGGCTACAGCGGAAGCGGATAGTGGTACTTCTGGACAGACGGCAAAGTTGGCGTCAATATCAGCCATGCCTGTTTACAAAGATAAAAGCCACGAGGAGCTAAGATGGGAGGACTATCAATTGGGAGATAAAGGTGCATTCTTTATTTTAAAATGCTAGGGACTTGAATAATTAGTGTCATTTTTAATATCTTAAATTCTTATGTCATTGTAATTGAGAGGGATCTTTTCATATTGTCTCTTGCAGGATCACAGACTCCCGCTCCGGCTTTTGGAAATACTGGTATTGGGCAGTCAGGATTTGGAGAACTACTTGAAAAACTTGAGGCCATAACAGCCCGGTTACAGACATTGCTTAGTCAACTACGAAGCACGGACTCGGACACGGACACGGACACGGGACACGGCTAATCTAAAAAAACCCAGGACACGGACACGGCTATATATATTTTACATGTTAATAAAATAAAAAATTTATGATCACAATTTAACTCTAAAATGAAAAGCAAAATTTATGTTTATTTAAACTCAACATTTTGTTTAACAAAATGATGAAATCATGTTCAACTCACTCCACATTGAGAAAATCAACCAGTAAAAAATACATAAAGTTGGACATATATTATAAAAATGTTACTACTATAAACGTGTGGTGTGGTGGTCATGTGATAAAAGTTCATATTATTATTATACTTCATTAAGGACAAGGACAAGACAAAACGTGTGGTGATAAAAGGTGGTGATAAAAGTTCATAGTATTATATTATATTAATTCAGAAAGGACAAAGTCACAAAACGTGTGGTGGTGGTGGTCATGTTTCAACACGAAGCAGCAAAGCAGAGGAACAGAAACGGCGACGGCGAGTACAATAAAAGCCATGAAATTAGAACCAAGAAGGGGGGAAGGAAGCGACGGCGGCGCCGGAAAGGTGTGGTGGTGGAAAACGGAGCAGCGAAAACACTACTTTTCTCTACTGATTCTTTAATTCTCATTCTTTTTCTTCTTTTTTTCTGTGATTTGCCACGTCGGTTTACACCAGAGCGGTGTCGGATCCGTGTCCGACCAATTTTTTTTTTTTGTTTTTGTTGGATACGGCAATATCCGCGTCTGACGCGAATCGTACGCGTGTCGTACGCGCGTCCGTGTCGGAACCGCGTCGGACACCGCGACACGGCGGATCTCAGCCGCGTCTGTGCATCATAGGTCAACCTTGAGTAGCTAGCTACTCAGCTGAACTGATGTAGATCGATAGATATATTTCCTTTTAAATTTTTGCTTATTTCAAGTGGCAGTGGGGATGGAAAGCTTCAAAGTGTCTATTTGCCTGCCTGTGAAATTCTGAAAGGCAAAGCTACCATCTGTTATTATCTATTTTGGTTCATATGTCGCACAATTTTTTTTTGTTGAATTTCTTGCACAGTTTGATATAACGTGAACAATGAGGTGCATGTTTAGATTTTTTTCTTGATACTAGCTGTATGTTTAAATTTATCAGTGTCCAATATTTTCTGTTTTTATTTTCAAGAACATGAGATCACTTGGTGTATGTTTGGTTCTATTTTGAGAAGAATTGAGTTTTAAGTGAATTGATTCTGACTAAAAGTGAATTGCAGGTAAAAAAATTTTGTGTTACAATCCATTCTAGAATCAAAAGCTACGAATGATAGCTTCAATTAGAATATCTTCTAGTCCTCAGAATTGATTTCTCAAAATATGTCAAACATAATTTTATAATTTTATAGAGTTAGAATTGTTTTTGGCACAAAGTGAAACCAAACACTATTAAACTTGTTAACAGGAAGATGGAAGACTTTTGAAACTTTTGTTGTGTTAATTGTTTCCATGTTCACTTCAATATTCTCTTTTCTTCATGCTTACTAGTAAAGTTAACTTAAATTTTAAGAAATAAAAATAGAAATTAAAAAAGTTAACAGACCCTCAAAAGAAGTCATTTTCTCCAAGGTGAATGACAATTTTACCATAGATTGTAACACCTGATTCTTCTTTTCCCATTTTGTTTAGTAGATGGATTTTGCTTAAACATAGATGTGGTTTTTATTGGCATCATCAGAAAAACTTCGAGTAACAAAAACTCAAAATAGAGTCTACTCTTTTCTTTATTTCACATGGGCATTCTCTCTAGATCTAAAGAAAGTGATTGATGGCTGTGATGAAGCAACTCAAAAGAGTCATACAATTGTCTTATATAAATGTTTTATTATTGTTTTTCGATTTAGGCATTCATGAGTTTTGTGTTGCAGTAATGCCGTTGCTTTCTTCTTAATTAATAACTAGAAAAAACATTGGTGTGATGGCTACTAATAGCTCATTCTCTGCTCTCTAGACTCGAAGCCGGCCTAATAATCTTTAATAGTAGATGAAGTATAAAGAAAATTTAAATAAATTATGAGGCCTTTTTTGTATGAATATGATACTTTTTTTAAAATTAATAAAAAATAATATTTTCTTGGTGGCCCTAAAGCGAAGGCTTTAATAGTCTTATTTTGAACTTGCCGTCATGACTCTAAAGAAAAAGAATAGATTAAGTTGGATGGTATTGTGTTGAGAACATAATGCTATTGTGTGGAGAACATAGATGTTATGAATCCACTTGTCACAATAAATGTACTTTGCAAGTACTCTTTTATCTTATAGTAAACGTAAGATGAGGTGAACATTTTGATAAAATCAACACAATGTTATGTTGATATTTTGCAAAGAACGTTCCTTAAATTCATTTTGTTATGGTTATTTTTTATTGGTCAAAAGCAAATCCTGAATAGAGCCGACACAATTTTGGATCATCCCTGTCTTTTTGCGTCTATTTTCATTCCTAGGGCTAGGATAAAGAGAACATTATATTGTTTTACTTCCGAATATTATCTTTAATAAATACTTAAATCTTGAATTGATTTCTTCTATAAAGTATATTTTTGTCATTTTGTTAAATTTATTGGAGTGCATTTTGAACATTACGAGATATTAAAACACTAGATCTTTTACCCGTGCTACCGCCCGGGACATTAAAAATGGAGAAGCTAATATATTGCAATATGATTCATTACATAGATAAGAAAACAATTCAATATAAACTATCTTTAAGTAAACTATCTTTTAGCCATTAAAAAAAATTAAACCCCAACAATTACACATATGAACAATTGGCTTTATTTGAAAAGAAAATCAAAAAAGTGTAAGAATGTATATAAATTGCAAGCTACATTGTCACTGCGACTGTAAGCTGCTGCAAGCAATCTGCAAGTCTTCTAACTGCAGCCACCATTGAAATAAACCTCCTTAAGAGATCTACTAATGAGTATTGCTGTAACTACCTATCAGAAAATAAGGATTGCTCCTGCAATGAATTATGAGTAAAAATGAGAGGGGGAGATGGAACAGTAAAGAAGTGGAATCCAAATTAAATCATGTTCAATATTTTATAGTCTTTGTATTATTACTATTTGAAAGATACAGGAAGTAATCAAAAAATAATTAGAATTTCTTCTTAACAACAAAAATACATGGGAAAGATGTGTAAATTAGAATAATTGATCAAAAAACAATTAGAATGTTCTTCTTAACAATAAAAAGATTTATGTTAAAGAGAATATTGTTACAACAGAAACTGCAAAACTTAAAACAATGTGGAACTAAACTTTTGTTTTATATGAAGCTCTCAATTTCAATTGGAAGTATTCTAAAAATAAAGCTTCAAACTATTTGATCATATTTAATATAAAGAATAAATTTGATAATTTAGACACTAACCTCAAACTTGATGTTGCTCAAACTGAATGAAAGTTCATCTTGCTTAAAATGTGGCAATCCTCGTTAAAGCTGTGTCACTTTCTATTTTAATTAGAGCCATAAGTGGCTGTCCTTGTTGCACTTTCTGCTCTAACTAAAAGAAAGTTCATCTTGCATAAACATTGCTCTCGTTGGAACTTAGCAGCACCTTCTGATCTCATGTGATTTGGCAGCAACAAAATATGATGACAAATTGAAAATAGAAAATGCAATGAGTTAAAAGTGGTAATGTGAGATAAATAATAAAGACTTAAATTGTATCACAACAATTAGAGCACACAAATCTGTTTATTAGATTGCACATGACAAAATATGTAGGTTAAAAATCTAATTTAGCCAGAAATCAAAACTTGTCACTTTAAAAACCAAAATGAATGATTCGCTATATTGAACTATGATATAATGAGAATTTCATATTCAAAATCAATTTTTTAAGGCATTGCTTGAAAAACAAAGGTATTAGTATAAGCATAAAATCAAACATGTGCCTTATGAGATAACAGTTTTGGAACGGGGAGTTGACGGTGGTTCTGTGGGATGGTTTGTTGTTGTCGTGGATGAGTGCAGCTGTTTGCAGCCTGCCTGCAGCAACAACTTTGTTTCCTGCGGGTTTGGTGCTGTTGGGACTGCTGCTATCTGTTTTTTTTTCCTTCTGTTTTTAGGCTTGGTTTTTTGGAGTTTTCTTTGTATTAAGGGAGGACAACAGTTGTTGGTGTGCCTAGTGATCCTTTCGGTTTGGCTGTTTTCGGCCAGACTTGTTTTTGGCATCATTTTGTATCATTTCGATTGGCATTAGTCCAATCCTCCACCTGTTACGTCTTGTTCAGGTGGAGTGTTTTAATAAATTTGCCGTTTCAAAAAAAAAAAAAACATTAAATCAAACATACGGTGGATGCAAAAGTATAAAAGTAACAAAATAATAGTACATTAAAAAATTAATTTGGAACAATCAGAGGCATTTCATGAATCTCAAATTGCTTGAAAATATTTATAACAAAAAGAATCATGGAAAATAGAAAAAGAAAGTGACAACTTCAGTCAAGACAGAACTATCGTTTGGACTTCAATTAAAGCAACATGAAATTTTTCAACACTTCAAGGTGACTACCATTCTATAAGTATTATATTCGATATGAAGAAAATACCAAATGAACAAATTTAAACAACAAAAAAACCTATTAACAGTATATGAGTTTGGAATATTTTTACCTTAGCATAACTTATAGACGGATTATACTCATTTCACACTACAATATCTCCATCTGCATACCAAGCAATCTCCCTGACTTGTGAATTCCCTTGGACTGTCACACACATAATACACCACACCTCAATCAAATTAACATAAACAACTATAACACAATACAATAACGAAATTCACAATCACTTATTTCAAATACCGAAACCAAACCGACACAATTACATTCTCTTTAGTTTTATGAGAGTATAGCACAGTTTTTGAAAATGACGGCGATCTGAATCATTTCGATCTCGCCGAACCTACAACAATCAACAAAATTTAACAAAAATAAATAAAAGAAAAAAAATCAAAACAATTAAGTGTCACCAGCTGAAGTTTGACCAATGCTATTAGATTGCTAGACGTGGGACAGAAGAATTACTTTTTTTTCTTTAAATTATAAACAGAACATATAAATTCATTCCAAGCTTAGTCGATTGACCTTTAAACCATGACAAAAACATTTAAAATTTATATGAAAACGATGAGATTTGGATGAAAAGAAATCAAACCTTTTTTTGAATTAGTAATCAGAACAGATCAGCGTTTTTGTATTTCTGTATCGGAAGGTTTCAAAATCGAACCGGACTCAGTGATGCAGGAGAATTAGAAGAATGGGGTGAGAATCTGAAATCGCTAATGGTGAATGATGGTTGAGAATCGTAATCCTTTGATCTAAAGAAGGAATAATGGGAGAGGAGAGAAGAGAACGTTAAAAAGGAAGGAGAAAGAGGTGGGCATCGATAAGTGTGGAGTCAATTTGGGAATTGGAGTCAAAACTTGGATAAGTGCATAGGAAATATACATCAAATTTGAAAGTTTGACTCAGATTAGATCAAAGGATGAGATGCATGCTTAGCCAAATGATGAGATCCAACGGCCTCCCTTGTTTTGGAGTCAAAACCATTTAGGTTTAGGGTTTGCCAAGTCATTAGCAATGTTAACAAATATTAGATATAAGTATGATATGGTTAAAAATATTTGAGAAAAACATTGTGCTTCAAGATCAAAATCTTGTGAGTGATCAAGTTTCATACGTTTCTTAGTTGTGTCTCCTTAAAAAAAATATAATTAAGTACTTTGTTATCTTTAAGATATCAATTTCAGCTTTTCATCTTTATCGATGGTGGTTGAACTCTTTTATGTGTTTGGTTGTGTCTTAGTTGTAGATTTCATGTTGCTGTGTTGTGACTCTATTCTATAATTGACCTTATGAGCTCGTCGATTCTATCTTCTTCTCTCTTTTTTTGACAAATATTCGACTCTATATTTTCACTTCTTGTAATAGGTAAAATCTTTCGGTTAATTAATATATTTCATTTTACCTGTTTAAAAAAAATAACTCAAGCCATTATTTGGATGATTCGACATAATGAAAGTCAAATTATTTTATAATCGCTTAAAAATAAAGCTCACAAACCTATAATAAATATTGTGACGTAACAATAAAGCTGAAAAAAAAAACTGACTTAAAAAATAAGCAGAAAGTAAAAATCCAACGGAAATTTCACGCTATAGAATGCAGTATATATAATAATCGCTTAAATTGAAAAGCGTAGTTGAATTTGCGAAAACGAACGCGCCGTAAGATTTTTTCAAACTGAACCTTTCTCTCTGACTCTTCATACTTCAATACAACTAGTATAGTGACCCGTGCCAAGCACGGGAAATAAAAAACTTTATTATCAAATGTATGGTATTATGTTATATTAAAGTATAAGTATGGTTATAATTTAAATTTGATATGGAAAAAAAAATATCATCTTAATTTTGTATATATTTTGAAATATCTAAACATTGCACATAACGATTAAAGTATTTGGATTTATACTTATACTAATTATTTGTAGTATAAGAGGTACTAATTGTTAAACTTAGCTTATGTAATATTTTTGCAAAAATATGTCAACGTACTGTATATTATTATTTGTTGACATAATGTGTTTTATTAATCATAAAAACTAAAAAAATTGTGTTTTTTTATATAATAGTCAGTGTCAGATGTATACACCTAGTCTGTGAATGCAAACGTTAAATTTTTTACGGGTGTGTATAAGTATAGTTTGGGCTACAGAAACGCCGATTGTTATTTGTTTTTATTTTTTACAAAATCAATTGTCTAATGTAAATATTGTATTTTAGGGTAACAACGATGAAAAAAAAATGTTTCGCGTATTGTTATACCTGAAAAGTGCATCAATTAAAAGTCAATATGGCAGGAGGATCTGCTTATATAGAAATTGCATGTCCTGTAATGACCAGTACATCTTACAAAGAAATTTAAAAAAAAACGACTTCCAAACAATACGCAACTTTTGTTTTCTAAATTATAGCAACAACAATTGTAAAACATAACCAATGATCATACTTTTTGAAAAACTTCACGATACACAACATTTGTGGTCTCCTTGCAAACATTATTATCTTCATTCAAGATGAGCAATTCAAACCTTTTCTAGAAGTAACTCGAGAGACAGCGACATAGAGTTGTCCATGCGTGAACACGGACTTAGGAAGATAAACTCCCACTCAAGATAAAGATTGACCCTGACTTTTATTTATTGTCATTGCAAAACAAAGCGTCAATGGAAATTGTCTGCGCCTGAATTTGAAGGGTAGTCCTGGATCACTCGGAATAAGATTCATCCTGGGAATGAATACCCTGGTACCTGCCCTTATTCCTGTAATTACGGTAGCAACTATCGTGCTCTTCCCTAGATGTGTAACTGTCAGCCTCATACCATTACACAGTCCATTAGCCTGATCGATGTTTCTCATCAGCATAACTGGACATCCCACCCCTAGTTTCAACCGGTGATTTGGAATTCTAGAGCTCTTAGTACCATTAAGAAATTTCGTTGTGAACCACTCGCTTTGGACATTAGAATTTTCACCCGATCGACAAACAGAATCAGATCTTAAATACTTTTTCTCTTCATCTGGAATCAGTGACATCATATATTCGTTAACATGCTCAACTGAATCAAGCGTTGGTGCGAGTATTCCCCTTTCTTGGAAAAATAGCGGGTCACCAAGGTTATCATTCAAATCGGGATACACAAAGTCTATAAGTGACATCAACGGATTTGTTGTGTCTGATATGAGCAAATCTTCAGGAATTTCTACCTTCATTTCACCATTCTCATCCGAAGTGTCGTTGCCGTCTCCAATTGCCAAAATTAACAATTTCTTCCTGCTCTGCAGATACCGAAGATGCACTCAATCTCATATTAACAGTAAGCCTCAACACATTACAATAAGCCCATATCTTTGATGAATTGATTGAGGCATCAACAATATCCTGCCTCGTTCCTTTTCGGACAATAGGCAATATCTGCCTGAAATCACCACCTAAAACCACTGTCATTCCACCAAAATGTCTAAACTCGTTTAGGTGATCATTCTTGGATATGATATCATGAATTGAGCGGTCAACTGCCTCAAAACACTATCGGTGCATCATTGGAGCCTCATCCCAAATTAACAACTTTGCAGCACGCACCAGGTCTGCCCTAGGACTATCCTTTTCCATCGTAAGCGATGATGCCTCATTAATCTCAATAGGGACTGTCAGCGTCGAGTGCGCGGTTCTTCCTCCTGGTAATAGAAGAGTCGTTATACCGCTAGATGCAGCATTCAATACAATTAACCCCTTCGATCTAACAGCAACCGACAATGTTTTCCATATAAAGGTTTTCTAGTACCACCGTAACCATATAAGAAAAAGAAACCACCGTCATCAAAATCAATGGACTCCATGATTTTGTCATGCACACATCTTTGTTCATCAGTCAGCATCAGTAACATATCAGCGTGTGTCTTTTCCATTTCATATTTGCTGTAATTTAGCTCATCAACGATAAGCTTGTTTGTGAAAGTTGACATGTCTGTTGGGTTTGGCCTGGGCATAGATTTGAAATCAGTAAGCGACTGTCTGTTTTCCTGAAGCAGCATTTCAATTTCAATCAAACACTGGTTCTTCAAGTCATCGTCACCGATATGCAGATCTTCATATTAAATGTAAAGTCACAAAATTAATATTAACACCCTTGCATGCATATGTGTGCACGTTGAAGAGAAAGAAAAAATATTAGCTTTATATGAGAATCCTTTATATTTAAACATATCAGCCTAAAAAATATGGAAAATGTTGAATGGTATCGTAGAGTTAGTAACTCTTAATTTGTTCTTTACAATAATGCCTACCCCACATATCAATCTAACTTTGCCGGTGTATCAATGCTTAAATCTAGAACTATCTAATTCTTTTGTCTTTTCACCCATCCAATTAGTCTCTTGTGGTCACATAAAATTAATCATCTTCCTAGTCATAGTGTCAATTTCTCATGTTTTGTGGATGCATAATAATTTTGTCATCAATTTAGAATTATGGGTCTGAGTGTATTAGAAACACAATTGGGATAAAACTTTATATATCAATGAATCATAGTTTACTTGAACCTGGCTAAGCTTAGGTCCAACTTAATTCATAGTTTATCCGAACAGTTTAAGCTTGAGTCCAACCCAAACCAACCCGTTCAAATTCTTGGAGGGTTAACACAAAAATAAAATAAAATAAAAGCACGATGCGTCTAATATGGACCGATTCAACTGTCAATCTCACTATTTTTAACATAGGAGATTAAAATTTATTTAAAAAAACCCGTTCAAATCCTTCTTTTTCATTTATTTTTTTCAACTGGTTTTTTATTCATTAACAACTATTTAAAAAACAATTACATGTTCAAATCAAACTTCATCTTTCAAACCTTAATACTCCAACATAGAACCTTAAAACCTTCATCACTCCAACCCAAATCTTCTTCTAACCCCTTCATCATCAATCCTTTCAATCGATTTCCAATTCTGTTTTGTCAAATCTCAGCCGTGAAACTTACTGAGTCGTGGGATTCATCCAATAGTTCAAATATACCGTGTTTTAGTTTTCTAGATTTAGCCAAAAATGGTGGTGTCGGTCTAGCAAGTGATAACACATAGTGAAACTCCAAAGAAAAATTACGATTTATCCCAGTGTTTTCAATTAAAACCTCCAAATCATAAATTTATTTCAAATAACAATTTCTCCCTGAAAGGAAAATGTACCTCAGATTCAGGATTTATCTTCTGATTTTTTTCATTTTTTTATTTAGTGAAGCCCTACATCACAATTAATTATAGCAAACAAAATTTTCTTTCGATTGAAACCCCAAAGCACACAATTTTTAGTCATTTTGACATTATAGAGAAGCGATTGGCAATGGTCACAGGTGTTGATCTTGTTCTTCGTGGAAAAAATAAGTTTTACTCGTTGTTCCTGGCTATGGTGAATATAATGTATGAGCTGGAAAAGTATTTAGTCTCAAAGAACAAATATCATTAAATTTTTATTAATTAGCAGGTTAATTACTACCATTAACTCACAAAAAAACATATTGAATTTGAAAACTCCACAATTAAGAATGGATTTTTTTATTTATTTTTTTTAATTCAAATTTCAAATTTGATGTTCTATTTTCAATCCAAATTGATATTGTTTGTTGAAAAAGGTAAAAGAATCGTGTTATTAAGGAATTTTGATTTCATTCTAAATGTTTAATAATCATTCACAAAAAATTTGTAAAAAAAATCATAAAATGATATTTTAAAGTTTCATTAAAATATCTAATTTGTTTACGAAAAAGTTAAAATTGAATAATATGATTGTGCTTATTCCGAAAGTGCCAGGGCCGCGAGTGATGGGGAACTATCGCCCTATTGCTCTTGCTAATTTTCAGTTCAAAGTTATTACTAAAATTCTTGCAGACAGGTTGGCCACTATTACTATGAGGATAATTTATGTTGAGCAGCGTGGTTTCATTTGTGAATCTAATATCTTCGAATGTGTGATTCTTGCATCTGAAGCTATTAAATTACTTGAGAAGCGCTAGTATGAGGATCATTGTGAAAGCAAACATTTATTATATTTGAGAAATAAGCTGTCATCGTTCGTCAAACAAAAGACATATTTCAACATTACTACTTCTCTTAGAATGATTTAATAGGCTATCAAAATCATAAGGAAGAGAACCCAAATTGAAAACATATTTGATGAATACGCAAGAATGGTTTAATGAAACAATAATCCCCTAAAAAATGATAAATATGGTAGAAGACAATTGCATTGTGAATTTAATACCGTAAACTATGGAGCGAATAATAATATAATAAGATAGAATTGATCAATTGACTCCAAGAGTATGTCTTTAATAATAATTTTGTTTTTAGTTCTTTTTATATGTACAAAGCAATGTAAGAATATAAATGTGCAGTTTTTGTTTTGTTTTTATATATTAAATGTGTTGTTTTGTTTTGAAAGTAAAAATATGTAGTTATGAAGAAGGAGGAGGAGGAGGAGGAGGAGGAGGAGGTAATAAGAATATGTATATATAGCATTATATAAAATAATATTTTATTTTTATAAGGAGGACACATATTACTCTTACATGATATATAAACAAATCTAACAAACATGTTTAAAAGAACAAAATATAGATCCAAACAATAACATAGGAAACAAACAAATGAATCAGATGAAATATGAAATAGACAACAACAAAAATACAAATTTGTAAATTTTGATTTTACATTTAGTTTTCAATCGGAATCATGTCTCGTTTTAGAGTCTAAGACCATGAATGTCACACAACACATCAAATGGTCAAAAGTACAACAAAAGTTAAAGATGAGTAAATGATCTATTTTCTCATTCATTCACTTTTTCCGTACTAACAATGCACCATTAGGAAGTGAAAATATAGATCTACTCCATCCGTTTCTAAATATAAGCAAATTTTAATTTTTAGGTTCATTCAATTAATGATGTATGTAGTTCATATTATAAACCACATACATCATTAATTGAATGAACCTAAAAAGTAAAATTTGCTTATATTTAAAAACGGAGGGAGTATAAGCCAAACGAAAGAATGTGAGGACAGTTTGCCACTTTTTCTTCTAGCTTAACCAATTTCTCGAGTTTGAACCTAATCTTATGCTTGAACTGCATATTCTCATGTAACTAAACAAAAATATATATAAAATAGATAAAATAATCATTGCTGAAAAATATAAGAAAATAAAACAGAGACATGTGACTTAGAAAAATATACAAAACTCAAAAATGGCAAAAGGAAAAGTGCTAGAAACTAAAAAAATGAAAGTCCGATTAAAATAAAGGATGAGAGATATAGATATTGGGATGATTAAGAGTATGGTATGAAGAGACCAATGAAAATAATGAAAAAAGGATAATCTATTTATAGGGAAAATATCATTTGTATTTTACAATTCTCTCCCTAATGTTGTAGCCTTAAGAAATTTGTGTATAAATTTTGTTCTTCATTTTGATTGGTAGATAATGAAGACAAATGCGTCAAGCTTCGTTTTGATTGGTTGATTATTAAGATAAATGAGTCATTCTTCATTTTGATTGGTTGATTTATTTTCATCATATCAATTCATTTATTGATCAGATTTTTTAAATAAATTCAATGATCTAATTTTTTAAAATGTGTTAATATGCAATACAAACTAATTTTTAATAAATAACTGAATTAATGCGGCTTTGTTACGTCAAAAAAAAAAGAATTAATGCGGCTTTGTCCATGAACCTTTTGCAGATTTTTTTACACAGTTTTTTTTACCAACAATTAAATTGATACACAAAGTTTATCTTTTTTTTTTAAATAAATAAAAACTGAAATATTTCCTTCGAATGGGAATTCTGTTATATTTTTTTTACCTATAACTGAATTATACTAATGTGTATTAAATAATGCAAACTGTACAAATAAGCAAAATATACAACCTTGATCACATATATACATATATATAAAAAAATATCACTAAACAAATCAACCACATTCGATCAATATACTCCAAAATTCTTTATGCAAATGGGAGATATTGGGAACAAACTCGGGTGTCATATTTGATTGATGTAAAAAAATAAAATAATAAAATAAACTATTTACTATAGAAAAATAGATATAGACACATAAAAAAAAGCAAATAGCGTCAAACAACCTTATTATCCATTAAAACCATTTTCAATGAGTAAGGTAGTTTATTATTGTTCATGTCACTCACAAACCATATCCAAATGACTCAAACCCTGATGTTTTAATTTTCTTTCGAAAGGAAAATATCGGTGAAATCAATTTCCGGTGACATGTGGATTGTTAAGAGCGAAGAAGAAAAACAATAGGAAAAAAAAACAAAACAGATAGAAAGAGAATCGAGATTGTGATGTGAAAAAATTGTGAAGTCAAAAGTCTAACTTATAGTATTTTTCACAGGGTAACTTGGTTAAATAACCAAATTAATTTTGGCATCAAATTAATTACACGCGGTCCTGTGATTTGCTTTTTTTTTTCTTTTCTTTCTTTTAGTTACGATTCATTTTTGCGTTTTTGTTGGGCATCCGTTTTTGTTTCCTAATACTATAATTTATTATAGGACTTTTATTTCCCTAAAATTATGCAAGGATTAACAATACGTTCTTGGTAAAAAAAAATAAAAATACGTTCATGGAATTATGCCTATAATTTATTATAGGACTTTTATTTCCCTAAAATTATGCAAGGATCCGTTTTTACCAAATACCTCCAATTCCAATTTAAATACGTTCATGGAATTATGCCAATTAAATACCTTCAATTCCAATTTTTTTTATGTTCTAAAATAAAGTATCCGTTTTTTTTTCCTTCCTACAATAAATATTGAATAATTCAAGGGAATTCATTAAAAAAATGGTGGATCAGGGTATACTTGGCACGGGGATTATTATGATTTAACAACGGTTATTATGGGTGATTTACATTTAATAAAAATGTGACTTACATTTTTTTTTTTGTGATAAAAATATGGCTTACATTTTATATTTTGTGATAAATTACAAATCTGATAATCTTTTTAATAGGTTAAAAATATATGCAATTTATTCTGCATATATTTTTATGTTATAATTGAAAATATCATATTATATAAAACAACCTCGTTAAAATTTCATTCCTTAATATCAACTATAAAATATATGATAATTGAAAATATCATATTATATGAAACAATCTCGTTAAAATTTCATTCCTTAATATCCAACTATAAAATATATGATAATAAAACATTACATTACATGATTATACAAATAATAATTTTTTGGTAGTGTATATACAAATAATATAATAATACAATATAATTGGTCTTCCAAAATGTCAAAAAATAAAATAAAATTGGTCTTCCAAAAAAAAATACAACATAATTCATACACATGGTTCCATATATTAATTAGAAAAATTAATACACAAAGTGACAATAATGCAAATGCTTGAGAATAGAACAACATTAGAGTGCCACATGTCATTAGTAGAATGAAATTGAAAACAATGAAATATGGTGACACATGTCAAGAATAGAATTGAAGAAAAATATTTCCATAAAGGGCCATGAAACAGGTCGTAAATTTATATTATATAGATGGAGCCTATATATCCACAATTTCACCGTAAGATTTTCTTTTTCTTTTTTTCATTCAGAAATCGCAACCTTCGTTTTCCACTTATTTATATTATTCATTCATATTAATAGCTTCGTTTTCCACTTATTTATATTATTCATTCATATTAATAATAATGATTAATTGATGATGATGATGATTAATCTGTTAAAATCGATTTCCGTGTTCTTTTCTTACGTTCTACGTTACTTCTTCTATTTTCTTGTTGTTTAGGGTTTATACATGTATATTAAGAAAGAGCAATGCTAAGGACAATTGCTTGGTCACTCTCCATTGGACACTCTCTTTACTATTGGACCACGTCACCACTTTTTACAAACAATGCAACTGGAGACTGGTTTAGCCAGTTTAAGTTATTATTGTTTTTTTCCCACAACTTAAAAAAAAAAAAATAGAAAGCTGAAGATCTTCTTCCTCCTCACTCAATTCAGACGCACACATAACCACCGTCCATGGCCGCCGGCAACAAGAAAAACAACAATAACGACAACAACATCCCAAATAATTAACAGGCCATCTATTAATCTATTTTCATAAACCTCATTTCTTCTATCTCCATCGTATGCTAAAGATTAATTGCAAAGGTCAAAACTTTTAATCAATTGAGATCTGGGTTTTTTTTATGACTGTGAATAATCATGTGAGCACAAAATACGATTAGTTGAAGCAGTCCTAGACTGTAACATCTTGCAATTTAGTGGAATAATTTTCAGATTCATTCCTTTTGTGTGAAATTTGATTCTGAAATTGATAGTTTTCTAATGGAATCACCGTTGGATTTTTGAGATCTATGGAAGAAAGAATGGGAAACAAATAGAAGAAAACAAAATATGTCCATCTCTGCATGTTCATTCCAAGAACCTTAGACGACAATTTTTCACCTTCCATGGTGGTTCTAAGAGGATGCCTTCAAGTATTATTTTAAGGAAGATGATTATTTTACCACTGAAGGTATTATCAGAATTTTGACCTGTTATTGTGGAGAAGAACATTTGACCAACGCTAATAGTTCAGAGATGTGAAGAAGAAAAAAAATAGTATAAACTGGCTAGAGCGGTTTCCTATTACTTGGTGTGTAAAAGGTGGTGACGTGGTCCAATAGTAAAGAGAGTGTCCAATGGAGAGTGTCCAAGCAATTGTCCTTAGCATTGCTCATTAAGAAATGCAATAACAATGCAACGAAAACCGCTATTTTCTTGAATATGTTTTTCTTTGCTCAATTTAGTCCATAAAATTACTAATAAATGTGTTTGTGACTTTGATACATTTAGGGATTATAGTGACGGTGTTTCACACATTGAGGGATTAAAATGGTTGTTTGTCCATAGAAGAAGGATAATTAATCTTCATTTTACTAAAGTATCCTTATTAATTATTAGCGTGTTTTTCACTATGACACGTGTAGATAGACTTAATTAGAGTGCATAATTGGAAAAAAATAATTATTATTATGTTCGTTAAAAAATTCACAATTTCTCTTGCAATCTTGTGACCACTAATACATAGAATTATTATTATGATGATGATAAAAGTTTTTTTTTTTTTTAAGGAATGATGATGATAAAAGTTAAATAGGCAAATGTAACATATGCCTTCTAGATAGATCATTCAATTGAGATTTGTAATCTTGAAAAAAGGGCGTTTTCACTTGTGAAAATGTCAAAGGGTTCGGAAAAGGTTAAAATTTAAATTGGAAAAAGGGGGGCAAGATACCACTAACTTGTTTCGAAGATAACTCCATTGATAATCTTCAAGAAACGAGGGAAACTTTGGAGATTCATAAGAAGTTGGGTCTTTATGCAAAGATCGAGAATAAAGTAATCATAACGTTACAAAACCTCGGCGAAGCTCAAGAAAAGATTAACTGCAAGGAGATTTCAATGATTTTTTTTTGTCGTGATTTTGTCTTAGCTTTCTGCAAATGTTCTTTTTAGGCTCTTATTTTGTTTTTCATCATCAGGCTCATCTATTTTTCTTTGTACAGGAGTCGTTTTGTTCTCTTTGTGGAGTAGGATATTTCTAATATGTGTTTTTTATTGACCTCATGCTTTGCTCTTCATTTTATACCTTTTTCCATCTAACCTATTGGTTAGACCGTTACAACAATTTTCTATTTATCGAAAAAATTCATAAACGAAGAACATTTGCTTGTCTCTCAAATTAGATATAGAGTTTAATGGTGGAGGACCGTCGGTTCAAAACAACTTTGCGCAGATAATTAATAAACACACCAGGATAATAAAAAATAAAATAAAAAACAATTGCGATGTCATGCAACTACCTTATTCTACTTTTGAGTGTTTTCATTGACTGTCTGTACAAAATTGTTTTGAACGGACAATCCACCACCTTTAAACTCTTAAATATAATGAGAATCAACTTTTTTTTAACAATCGAATTGGTATGACTGCTCGACATGACAGTGTAAATTTTTTTGCACTGTCAATGCATATATAAATTAAATCCTATAAATTATTACTACCTATTTTTACTGTGACGAAAAAAATAAGCTGATTAAATATTTTAAAAATAAGGAAGTTTTTTTTTTGGGGAAAAATAAATAATATTACAACCTATATTGTACCAAAAAAAATATATTACTACCTATAAATATTGTGACGTGAAAATTAAGCTGAAAATAAAAAGCTTAAAAAAACCGTTTTGACTTAAAAAGTAAGCGGAATGAAAATAAAATAAAAAAACATGGCTCCAGTGGAAATTTCACGCTATAGAATGCACTATATATACAACACCAACAATATTGAATTGAATTCATCCATTGTGTATTGAACCAACCGAGAGAAATTTCACACTATACTCCAATACGACAATGCTTATAGTCCGTAAGTTTTTTTTCTTTCCCTTCTTTCTTAATTCGACTTTTTTTTTTTGAGTAGATACGATTTCCTCGTTCCTTTCTTGCGTTCTACGTTGCTTCCTCCATTTGTTTTTTTAGGGTTTCTACTTTTGTATTAAGAAAAAATCGTTATTTTGGAACCTAGAAGAATGAAAAACCGTTGTTTTGGTCCCTTGAAGTGTAACTGACTGTTATATTAATCCTTGAATGTGTTGAAATTGCAACTGCATCCACAAGTGTCTCTTATATTAGTTGTTTTGGTTCTTGAATATGTTTTCGGGTGGTTAGTTTAGTGATCGGATGTGTTTTTCGTTGGTCAGTTTGGTTCATAAAATTACTAACAAAAAGGACACTAGGGATCAGTTTGCATTTCGATCCATTTAGAGACTATAATGACAATGTCTCAAACATTCAAGGACCAACATGGTTCTTCGTTAAAAACCGAAGACGACATTCAGTCTTAAACAATATTTTTTTGTGTTGCAAAAGTGGCACTCATTGTTAAATGGAGTGAGTATTATTTAGCATTACGTGTGAGCTTGATCATAGAATCCGGTTCTCAAGTTTGAACTGATCATTTATTGGACAATAGTTGTTTGTTATTTATTTAGCATTGTTTGTCATTTATTTAGCATTGTTTGTTGTTGTTATCATAAGTATAGTGTTTATTAATTAATATATGCAATTTTTTTGACAGCTTTGGACGAGTCGCCGAGCCCCTCTGACTCTTCTCAGTCAGTGTTTGGGCAGCTGAAAAATTCAAGCAACAGTCCTTTTGCACCTAAGCGAACTCCATTTGGATCGGAAACGGGTAATTCCATGTCTGGAGGTACTTCCACAGGTGTATTTGGCGCAGCTCGAACGTGGTCTCCCATCTCTTCCAATACTACTTTCGGTGCTTCATCTTCACCAGCTTTCGGTGGGAGTTCAATGCCTGCATATGGGGCATCTTCATCGTCGTCGTTTAGTGGTAGGTTTTTCTATGGAATCCTTTTGATATTTTTCCATTTATTAATTATCTTGCTCTCGGTATACTGTCTTCATTGGAGCCTTTGAAACCAATTTATTGACAGTCTCATGTGATGTGTGAAAAGCACAATATTTTATAGAATTGAATTAGCAGTTTATTGCCAAGCATTGTTCTCTAAGGATGTTTGTGTGTGTGTGTGTCAGTGTCTGCTACCTCATGTTTATGGATTTGTTCCCCCCCTTCCCCACCTCGACAGTCCACCCCCTAAGTTGTTTTCATTTACATGTCAGTACGGATTAATACAAAATCCCATGTGAAACAACACTTAAGAACAAAAACAGTATGAAGGAATGTGATTTCTTTCAGCTATATGTATTCTCTATTCAATTTTAATTTACATTTCTTTTTGAAGACCTAAAGATTACATAACAACTGTGATTTGTATTAGCTAGTTTATGTCATCCTTCTTTCATTATCTAATAATAATGGTAATCATTAGCATCTTTTGGCTTACTTTTCTGCCTTTTTATTGTTTTTATATTATTATATTTTGCAGTTTTCTAATTCTAACTGAGATCCAACTTTTCTCCTTTATAGGATCATCAGTGTTTGCTTTTGGAGGTTTTGGCTCTACTCCTACTCAAACAAGTCCATTTGGAAGTGCCACCCAACCATCACAACCAGCATTTGGAAGTCACACCCAACAGTCGCAACCAGCATTTGGTTCGACAGGCACTCCTACATTTGGTACCACGAGCACTCCTGCATTTGGTGCTACCAGCACTCCTGCATTTGGTGCTACGAGCACCCCTACCAGCACTCCTGCATTTGGTCCCACGAGCACTCCTGCATTTGGTGCTACCAGCACTCCTGCATTTGGTGCTACGAGCACCCCTACCAGCACTCCTGCATTTGGTCCCACGAGCACTCCTGCATTTGGTGCTACCAGCACTCCTGCATTTGGTGCTACGAGCACCCCTACCAGCACTCCTGCATTTGGTCCCACGAGCACTCCTGCATTTGGTGCCACGAGCACCCCTGCGTTTGGTGCACCCAGCACCTCTGCATTTGGTTCAACTTCAACCTCAGCTTTTGGTAACACAGGAGGTGCATTTGGCATGTCAAATACTAATGTGTTTGTAGGTGGAGGGGCATTTGGGGCTTCAAGCAGTCCTGTATTTGGTTCATCAAGCACGCCTGCATTTGGGGCCTCCAGCTCTCCTGCTTTTGGTGCTTCTAGTTCCCCAGGTTTTGGTTTAGGCTCCACCACTCAGGCTTTTGGTCAATCTAGTTCTGCATTTGGCACCAGCAGCCCATTTGGGAGTACGACCTCAGCTTTTGGAGGTCAGAGTTCTGCATTTGGTGAGTTCGCTAGTTTTTAGAATTTTATCTTCTCTACCATAATGTCAATTTTTAAGATGCAAGGGACTTGAACAATTATGCATTTTTTTGTATCTTATGTCATTGTAATTGAGAGTGATTTTTTCATATTTTCTTATGCAGGATCACAGACTCCCACTCAAGCATTTGGAAGTACTGGTATTGGGCAGTCAGGATTTGGAGGTCAACGGCGTGGAAGTAGAATAGCTAGTTACTCAGCTACAGTGGAAGCGGATAGTGGTGCCTCTGGATATACGGCAAAGTTGGAGTCAATATCAGCCATGCCTGTTTACAAAGATAAAAGCCATGAGGAGCTAAGATGGGAGGACTATCAATTGGGAGATAAAGGTGCATTCTTTATTTTAAAAATTAAATAATTCGATAATTCTGCTGGCTTTTATTGGTGATGACTGATGACCTTGACTTAATTCAAATTTAGGTGGACCACATGCCTCTGCTCCTCCGTCAATTGGTATGCCAGGCTTTAATTCATCTACGACACGGACAAATGTATTTGGTCAATCATCAGCCAATCCTTTCCCTAGCACAACACCTAATTATATCCCATGTACACCAAAGCCATTTGGAACTTCAGCTCATGCCTTCAGTTCACCAGCATTTCCTTCTTCATCATCATCAGCAGCAGCACCTTCTATTTTTGGCACATCCACTTCTTATCCATTTTGCACATGTTGCCATTTTCACTACACTCCGTGTGGACAGACTTGCCGTTTTCGCAATACTCTGCATGGGCAGACAGCTGCTTTAAGTCAATCAAGCTTGTTCTGTTCACCATCATGTGGGCTTTTTGGAGGTCAGAGTTCTGTATTTGGTGATTTCAATAGTTTTTAGGATTTTATCTTCTTTCTAATATATCTATTTTCAAAATGCTAGGGACTTGAATAATTAATGTCGTTTTTTTTTATATCTTAAATTCTTATGTCTTTGTAATTGAGACTGATCTTTTCACATTGTCTCGTGCAGGATCACAGACTCCTGCTCCGGCTTTTGGAAATGCTGGTATTATGCAGTCGGGATTTGCACCGAAGACTTCAACATTTTTTCCTGGATTTGGAACATCAGCTCCTTCCTTCAGTTCATCGGCTTTTGTTTCTTCATTATCAGCTGCAGCACCTTCTATTTTTTGCCCATGCACATCTTATCTGGTGTGCTCATGTGGCCGTGTTCACAACACTCTGTGTGGGCAGACTGCTGCTTTAAGTCAATCAAGCTTGTTCAGTTCACCTCCATGTGGGCATGTTGGAGGTCAGAATTCTAATTTTGGTGATTTCAATAGTTTTTAGGATTTTCTCTTCTTTCTGATATATATATTTTCAAAATGCTAGGGACTTGAATAATTAGTGTCATTTTTAATATCTTAAATTCTTATGTCATTGTAATTGAGAGGGATCTTTTCATATTGTCTCTTGCAGGATCACAGACTCCCGCTCCGGCTTTTGGAAATACTGGTATTGGGCAGTCGGGATTTGGAGAACTACTTGAAAAACTTGAGGCCATAACAGCCAGGTTACAGACATTGCTTAGTTAACCTTGAGTAGCTAGCTACTCAGCTGAACTGATGTAGATAGATAGATATATTTCCTTTTAAATTTTTGCTTATTTCAAGTGGCAGTGGGGATGGAAAGCTTCAAAGTGTCTATTTGCCTGCCTGTGAAATTCTGAAAGGCAAAGCTACCATCTGTTATTATCTATTTTGGTTCATATGTAGCACAATTTTTTTTTGTTGAATTTCTTGCGCAGTTTGAAATAACGTCAACAATGAGGTGCATGTTTAGATTTTTTTCTTGATACTAGCTGTATGTTTAAATTTATCAGTGTCCAATATTTTCTGTTTTTATTTTCAAGAACATGAGATCACTTGGTGTATGTTTGGTTCTGTTTTGAGAAGAATTGAGTTTTAAGTGAATTGATTCTGACTAAAAGTGAGTTGCAGGTAAAAAAATTGTGTGTTACAATCCATTCTAGAATCAAAACTACGAATAGTAGCTTCAATTAGAATTTCTTCTAGTCCTCAGAATTGATTTCTCAAAATATGTCAAATGGAAGACTTTTGAAACTTTTGTTGTGTTAATTGTTTCCATGTTCACTTCAATATTCTCTTTTCTTCATGCTTACTAGTAAAGTTAACTTAAATTTTAAGAAATAAAAATAGAAATTAAAAAAGTTGACAGACCCTCAAAAGAAGTCATTTTCTCCAAGGTGAATGACAATTTAACCATAGATTGTAACACCTGATTATTATTTTCCCATTTTGTTTAGTAGATGGATTTTGCTTAAACATAGATGTGGTTTTTATTGGCATCATCAGAAAAATTTCGAGTAACAAAAACTCAATAGAGTCTAGTGTACTCTTTTCTTTATTTCACATGAGCACTCTCTCTAGATCTAAAGAAAGTGATTGATGGCTGCGATGAAGCAACTCAAAAGAGTCCTACATTTGTCTTATATAAATGTTTTATTATTGTTTTTCGATTTAGGTATTCATGAGTTTTGTGTTGCAGTAATGCCGTTGCTTTCTTCTTAATAACTTTCCACACCCACTTTCTTCTATCTAGGAAAAACATTGGTGTGATGGCGGCGCGGAGTGATTTACAAGTATTCTAAAATCTCCACACCCACTTTCTTCTGGAAAGTTTTTTTGTCATTTTGTTAAATTTATTGGAGTGCATTTTTTTTTTAGGTAAAAAAGTTTATTTGAATTATTGGAGTGCATTTTGAACATTACGATATCTTAAAACATGAATGCATGATAATATTATTTACTCATGGTTAAAAATGATTTGAGAAAAACATTGTGCTTCAAGATTAGAACCTTGTGAGTCATCAAGTATTATACGTTTCTTTTAAAATAACACACTCAAAGGTATAAATTAAGATGATTTGAGAAATAATCACTCCTAACAAAAATATAATTAAGTTGTTTGTCGTATAATATCAAATTAGAATTGTATTTTGACTGAAATGTGGCTAGATTTGAATTTAGTAATGCCACCGAACTTATTTGTTCATTGGGAGTGTTGGAGTGGGGGGCCTATTAATAAGAAAATCCGGAAGGGATTGCGTATGATATGGGAGGTGGTGATTTGGAAAGCGAGAAATGGCCGGATTTTTAATAATGAAAATGCGAGGTGGGATGAGTTGGTGGAGGAGGTAAAGGTGATGTTCTGGAGATGGTTTTTAAGTAGATTTAACGGTCTGGCGTGTTTGTTTTACGAATGAAGTTGGTGCCCTCGGGATTGTTTGTTAAGGTAAGGCAGGTTTTACCTTTGCGTGATGCGTTGTGCGGGCTGTAGTGGTTGCTCTTTGGGCTGATAGTGGAGCTACTGTCATGACAGATAGCAGCTATTAGCTGCTGTTTTTTTCTGTTAAGCTGCGCTGCTGTTTTGGGCACTTTGCACCTGCTGTTTTTGTTTCTTTGGTTGCCTTGCTCGCTGTTAGGTGCTCTTAGGAACAACTTTTTGTTGAAGTGTGATTCTGTTGGCAGTAGCATGGCTATGGGACTGAATTTTGGTAGTTGTTATTGGATTTCAGTGTCATAGCTTACGCTATTTTGCTTCGGTTTTGGTTGTGTGACTGTTTGCACTTTTTGTTTTGGTTGCGGTTTGCTTTTTTCCGTTTGTGGTGGGTGGATGTTACGCTTATAGGCGGCATCTTTGTTTATTTCTTTTTACCGCCTCTTTGCGTCTTGCGAGAGTTTCGGTATATTAATAATATTTTGCCGATTCAAAAAAAAATAGAATACCTAAACTTACAGCTAATTGTTCTCAAGGTTGGAGCGATCGAAAATATTATATTTTTTATGTGTATTTAAAAACCCATCGAGTTTTAAGGAGGCGTTAAATTCATATGAAAATAGGTTGTGAGCTTTAAAATTGGGCGTTTTCATCTATGAAAAAGATCGAAAGGGTTCAAAAAAGGTTAAAACTAAGTTGAAAAAAGGGGCAAATACCACTAACTTAAGTTCTCAAGAGAACTCTGATGATAATCTTCAAGAAGCAAGGGAAAGTTTGGAGATTCATAAGTTGGTTTTTTATGCAAAGATGGAGAATATAATAATCATAATGTTACAAAACCCCGTGAAGCTCAAGGATCCAAGAAGATTTCAATTATTTTTTTTTTGTGATTTTGTTTTTGGTCATCAGGCTCATGTGTTTTTCTTCGTCTAGGTGTTTCTAGTTTTGTGCTTTGCTTTGGTTTTATACTTTTTCTTGTCTAGCCTTATTGTTAGACCTTGTGCTTGACTAGGTTGTGTTTGGGTCATTTGAAATGAACAAAATTGTCGCTTCTTTCCAAGGAAAAAAAAAGTAAGAAAGAAAGACTCGGTGCAACATTTGTTCGATAAAGTAAAGTTATTTTCTTATTCATGGTTGAAAGCTAAAAATTCAATTTCAACTTTTGATCTTCACTTGTCAAAAAAAAAAAAAACTTTTGATCTTCATCAATGGTGGTTGAACTCTTTTATGTGTTTGGTTCTGTCTCAGTTGTTGCTTTCATGTTGTGTTGTGGCTCTATTCTATGATTGACTTTGTGAGCTCTTTAGTACTATCTTGCACTTCTCGTAATAGATAAAACTTTTCGGTTGTTAATATATTTCATTTTATCTTATTAAAAAAAAAAAAAAAACTCACAAGCCATTATTTGGATGATTCAGATTAGACATAATTAAAGTCAAATTATTTTATAATAATCGCTTAAAAGTAAAGCTCACAACCTATAAATATTGTGACGTAACAATAAAGCTGAAAAAAAAAAAGACCTGACTTAAAAAATAAGCAGAAAGTAAAAATACAACGGAAATTTCACGCTATAGAATGCAGTATATAATATAATCGCTTAAATTGAAAAGCGTGAATTTGCGAAAACGAACGAACGCGCCGTAAAAAAATTTCAAACTGAACCTTTCTCTCTGACTCTGCATACTTCAATACAATGCAGCCTATATATCCACAATTTCACCGTAAGATTTTCTTTTTCTTTTTTTCATTCAGAAATGGCAACCTTCGTTTTCCACTTATTTATATTATTCATTCTTCATTCATTCATATTAATAATAATGATTAATTGATGATGATGATGATGATGATGATTAATCCGTTAAAATCAATTTCCGCGTTCCTTTCTTGCGTTCTACGTTACTTCTTCTATTTTCTTGTTGTTTAGGGTTTATACTTGTATATCAAGAAATGCAATAATAGTGAAACGAAAACCGCTATTTTAGCCCTTATAAGTGTAACTGACTGTTATATTTCGTCTCTTTAATTAGTCGTTTTGGTTCTTGAATATGTTTTTCGTTGTTTAATTTAGTCCATAAAATTACTAATAAATGTGTTTGCGATTTCGATACATTTATGGACTATAGTGATTAGTGACGGTGTTTCACACATACAGGAGGACTAAAATGGTTGTTTGTCCATAGAAAAAGGATAATTAATCTTCATTTTAATAAAGTATCCTTATTAACTATTAGTATGTTTCTCACTATCCCACATGTAGATAGACTTAATAAGAGTGCATAATTGGAAAAAATAATAATAAATATGTTTGTTAAAAAGTAAAAACTGAAAACGACATTCAGTTTGAAACAATTTTGTCGGCGAAAGTGGCCCTAATTGTTAAATGGAGGAAGTAGTATTTAGCATTCTGTCTGAGCTTGATCATAGAATGCGGTTCTCGAGTTTGAACTGAAAATTTATTGGACAATAGTTGTTTGTTATTATTTAGCATTGCTTTGTGTTATCATAAGTATAGTGAAGAAACTTTGTGTGCTGATTACTTCAATCAACTATTTATTAATTAGTATATGGAAATTTTTTGACAGCTTTTGGTCACTCGTCGAGCGCGTCTGGCTCTTCTCAGTCAGTGTTTGGGCAGCAGAACAATTCAAGTAACAGTCCTTTTGCTCCAAAGCCATTTGGTAGTCCAACTCCATTTGGATCGATTACGGTTAATTCCACGTCAGGGAGTACTTCCACAGGTGTATTTGGTGCACCACAAACGCCGTCTCGCTTCTCTTTCGGTGGTAGTTCAATGCCTGCATATGGGGCATCTTCAACTCCTTCTTTTGGTAGTTCAATGCCTGCATATGGGGCATCTTCAACTCCTTCTTTTGGTAGTTCATTGCCTGCATATGGGGCGTCTTCAACTCCTTCTTTTGGTAGTTCATTGCCTGCATATGGGGCGTCTTCAACTCCTTCTTTTGGTAGTTCAATGCCTGCATTTCAGGCATCTTCAACTCCTGCTTTTGGTAGTTCAATGCCTGCATTTGGGGCATCTTCAACTCCGGTTTTGGGTAATCTCTCTATTGAAAATTTTGATATTTTTCCATTTTATTAATTGTCTTGCTCTTAGTAAACTGTCTTCTTTGAAACCAGTTTATTGGTAGTGACATGTGATGTGTGAGAAGCACAATATTTTAAAGAAGTGAAATACTAGTTTTCATACACATAGATATTTTGTAGTACAATGCTTTTAGGAAGATTTTGTTTTTATGAGGGATTTGCAAACCAATTGTCTAGCTTTGCTTACTCTGAATTTGCTATTATTGTATTTTCTTTCTTCTTTAGTGAAGATTTCATGTGAAGTAATGCGCGTGTGTGTGTGTGTGCTGTATCCTGTTTATGGATGTGTTCCGCCCTTACCCCACTTCCACAGTCCTGTGAGTATATCGATATCAAGGGAACAACAAGAACACTAAGAAGGAATGTGATTTCTTTCAGTTATATGTGTTCTCTAGTCGATGCTAATTTACTGTTCTTTTTAAAGACCTAAAGATTACATAATGACTAAGATTTATATTAGCTCGTTTATGCCATCTTTCTTTTATTAATATCTAATAATGATATTCATTAGCATCTTTTGGCTTACTTTTCTGTCTTTTTTATTGTTATTCTTATATTTTGCGGTTTTCTAATTCTATCTGAGAACCAACTCTCTTCCTTCCCAGGATCATCATTCTTTGGTCAGGTGCCTGCTTTTGGAGGTTTTGGCTCCACTCCTACTCAAATAAGTCCTTTTGGATGTGTCATCCAACCATCACAACCAGCATTTGGAAGTAATGCTCAACAATCACATCCAGCATTTGGAAGCAGCATATTTGGTTTAACAGGCCCCCTTGCTTTTGGTGCTACTGGCACTCCTGCACCTGGTGCTACCAGTGCCCCTGCAATTTGTGCAACAAGCACCCCTGTTTTTTTTGTAACTAGCACCCCTGTTTATTTTTTAACCAGCACACCTGTTTTTTTTGCAACCAACACCCCTGCATTTGGTTCAACCACAACCCCAGCTTTCGATTGCACAAGGAGTGCATTTGGCATGTCAAGTGCACCTGTGTTTAGAGGCGAGGGAGCATTTGGGGCTTCAAGTAGTCATGTATTTGGTTCATCAAGCACACCTGCATTTGAGGCCTCCAGCTCTCCTGCTTTTGGTGCTTCTGCATTTGGTACCAGCAGCCCATTTAGGCGTACAACCTCAACCGTTGGACGTCAGAGTTCTATATTTGGTGATTTCAATAGTTTTTAGGATTTTATCTTCTTTCTAATATATCTATTTTTGAAATACTAGGGACTTGAATAATTAATGTCGCTTTTTTTATATAATAACATTCTTAGGCCATTGTAATTGAGACTGATGTTTTCTTATTGTCTCTTGCAGGATCACAGACTCCCGCTCCGGTTTTTGGAAATACTGGTATTGGGCAGTCGGGATTTCGAGGACAACTAGGTGGAAGTAGAGTAGCTAGTTACCCAGCTACAACGGAAGCAGAGAGTCTTGAAAAATTGGAGTCCATATCAGCCATGCCTGTTTACAAAGATAAAAGCCATGAGGAGATAAGATGGGAAGACTATCAATTGGGAGATAAAGGTACATCTTCAACATTTCCTCAGCCAACTGGTACGGGAAGCTGGGAGTTACCCGGTTGCCTCTGCTCTGCAGCCTTTCCTCATCCAGCTGTATTTTGTCCATCATCATCCAATCCTTCCAATAGCACAACACCTAATTCTTACCCATTTGCACCGAATACTACAACATTTTCTTCTGGACTTGGAACATCAGCTCCTGCCTTCAGTTCATCGGCTTTTGGTTTATCGACATCAGCAGCAGCACCTTCTACTTTTCGCTCATCCACACCTCTGTTTGGGGACAATTCTTCGTCACAGGCATTTAGGTCATCTACATCCATGTTTGGTGACAATTCTTCGTCGCAGGCATTTAGGCCATCTGCATCCCTGTTTAATACTGCTGCTCGAGGTATATCTTCACCATTTTGCACAAGGTGTTTTCGCAACACTCAACCATCCCAATTATTTAGCTCTGCAGCCCCTACAAATGCACAAGCTTCTTCTGATTTCGGTCAGAATACCGCTCCCTTTGGGCAGACTGCTGCTTTAAGTCAATCAAGCTTATTCAGTTCACCTCCATCTGGGCTTGTTGGAAACATTTACTCAAGCGGTGCATCAGTATCATGTAATGATCCAACAGGTTTTGGTCAAACAGCGGTGAGTAGTTTTGATAATGTTTTTCACTTTTAATTTTGTTTTCCGTTAAAGATCACAGTGTGTTTATGATCCAAGATACAATGTAGTTAATGTTTGGGATTTACTTCCCAAACCTGTTAAGCTTTTTACAAAACCAGTTGTCATTGTTCTATAGGAATTACATATAAATGATCAATTAAAAATTCATACGACATCCACCACCTCCACCAAGCCCAAGCGTGTTAGGCAGGGTTTTTTGTGATGATAAATAAATTTCAGTAAAGTACAACCATCCCTCCTACTAGTGGTTAAATATTAAACAAGCCGTTGTAAACTAAAAAAAAATGAAAATTGTTTGTATGAAATATGATTTTATCATTTAAACATTAAAAGTGCTATTTGCATCCTATGTAGCATCATACGTTAAATCGGGTATTGTTTATGTTGGAAGATATAAAACCATACTTTTGTCACTGTCCAATAGTCTGAGCTTTTGGGAGGGTTGATCCTTGACAAGATGTCAGTCTTCGCTACAAAGTGATCATAAATTTGGCCCTTGCTACCCCATTCCTTATAATAAACATTAAATTTGAGTGGCTACATGTATGTATAAACCATTCCGATGTCTATTCCTAGATGACTAATCCTTTGAGTTGATTCTTTGAAGTTTATGTACTGCATTATAGGAAAACATTAGTTGTGAGGATGTCTCGACTTGATTAGTCTATCTCACCTGTAGATCTGGCCTAGAGCACTATATGATTAGATCTGCACGTCTCACCTTCTTTGAATTATTGGTGTTAATGGTATCTGAACTCGGCGTAATTGGAGATACTTTCTAATAATTGATTTACTTGTATGTATATATTTATGATTTAGTGATTAAACTTAGCATATTTGTATGTTACTTTGTTAGTACTTTGCTCATTTTTAAGTTCCTTTGTTTTCTGCATTCATCATATTCATACATTTCTCCATGCCTCCTCCAGTTTGCACTACATTTTCATTTTCTAATATACTTTTGATTTGTTTATCTGCAGCCATCAGTGTCAACACCATTCCCATCTGCACAGCCTGCTCAGTCAATTGATACTTTTTCCTTTAGCAACTTTGCCCAGACACAACCTGGTTAGTTCAATAATTTAGCTATGGGTGCACTATTTTTTTTTGTTTTCATGCAATGATCGAAGGATTGATGTTTCGAATTAATTGTTTTATTCTGATGCATTAAATAGCTGGTGCAAGTAGCTCCGGTGGAACTCCAGGCATGTTTGGTCAGAATAATGTTGGACTTCAGTAAGTTACAATTAATTGTTTTATTTCTTGGTTTCATGCACTAGTTTATATTTCTGCATACCCTTTTCGGGGTGTCCAAGGGACGGTGACCTTTTCTCGTACCGTTGTACCCATGCATGCCATTGCCACTATCATTTTATCTCTTTTCTTATGGAAATAGAATGTCACTTTTTATTTTTTTTAATGAGTTTTGACAATTTTTTTCAATTAAAAGTTTTTTTGTTGCCTGGATGTTTTTTGTTTGACAGGGCTATTCCCCAAAGTTCTATGGTTGCACAAGCAGTACCCATTACAGACCCATTTGGAACACTTCCTGCTTTGCCTCAGATGTCAATTGGTCAAGTTGGAACCACTCCTTCTGTTCAATATGGAATCTCTAACATACATGTAAACGATGTTTCTTGATTTTAACTTCTGATTCTGTTGACTCTTTATGCTGGTTTTATACTTTTAACTTGAGTTCATCCTTATTTATTTATTTATCTTATCAATGCAAACTATGATCAACATTTTTGGGTTGTTTTACATTTTATGAAAACTAATAAGTTTAAACCTGACACTTCATTTAATACCCGTATTGCACAGTCAGGATTTGGAGGTCAACGGGGTGGAAGTAGAATAGCTAGTTACTCGGCTACAGTGGAAGCGGATAATGGTGCCTCTGGATATACGGTAAAGTTGGAGTCAATATCAGCCATGCCTGTTTACAAAGATAAAAGCCATGAGGAGCTAAGATGGGAGGACTATCAATTGGGAGATAAAGGTGCATTCTTTATTAATTTTAAAAACTAAATAT
Source organism: Medicago sativa (assembly GCF_051527215.1). Lineage (NCBI taxonomy): Eukaryota > Viridiplantae > Streptophyta > Magnoliopsida > Fabales > Fabaceae > Medicago > Medicago sativa. The sequence continues at coordinate 70,685,019 of NC_140749.1, read as the reverse complement.
TTTGATAATTTTAAAGTTTAAACTTATAAGTATTTGAAGCGTGATTTAAGGTTTTAATTATCTTGTGAGATATGCTTACGAATTTAAAATTACACAAGTACTTAAAGTGATTTAAGATTTTATTTGTCTTAATGCTATTTTATATGCATATATATAAGTTTTATGAACTTTGTATAATCTTATGATTATTGTTACAATTCCATGATTTACGATTTTACTTCCCATCGATTTTGCATAAAATCTCGATTTGAACGACCTTGGCCTTGCTATCAGTAGACAGTCTTCGTTGGAGCTTTTGAAACCAGTTTATTATTGGTAGTGTCATGTGATGTGTGAGAAGCACGATATTTTAAAGAAGTGAAATAACAGTTTTCATACACATGGATATTTTGTAGTGCTTAGCCAATGCTTTTATGAAGGATTTGCAAAAATAACTGTCAAGCTTTGCTAAATCTGAATTTATTATTATTGTATTTTCTTTCTTCTCTAATGAAGATTTCATGTGAATTTGTGTGTCAGTATATTGATATCATTCGAACCACATTAATACAAAATCTCACTTAAGAACAAGAACAGTATGAAGGAATGTGATTTCTTTCAGCTATATGTATTCTCTATTCAATTTTAATTTACATTTCATTTTGAAGACCTAAAGATTACATAACTGAGATTTGTATTAGCTAGTTTATTACGTCCTTCTTTCATTATCTAATAATGGTAATCATTAGCATCTTTTGGCTTTACTTTTCTGCCTTTTTTATTGTTGTTATATTATTATATTTTGAAGTTTTCTAATTCTAACTGAGAGATCCAACTTTTCTCCTTTATAGGATCATCAGTGTTTGCTTTTGGAGGTTTTGGCTCTACTCCTACACAAACAAGTCCATTTGGAAGTGCCACCCAACCATCACAACCAGCATTTGGAAGTAACACCCAACAGTCGCAACCAGCATTTGGAAGCAGCATATTTAGTTCCGCCTCAACACCTTTTGGCGCTTCATCCCAGCCAGTATTTGGTTCGACATGCCCTCCTACATTTGGTGCTACTAGCACCCCTGCGTCTGGTGCAACCATCACCCCTGCCTTTGGTGCACCCAACCCCAGCTTTGGCAGTTGCATGATTCAATAGACATGAATGATTGATTTTGGTTAAACATAGATGTGGAAGAGAGCTATGTTATTTATGTTTGTGAAAGATCATAACGTTTTTTTTATATTATTTACGTTTTTTAAAAGTGTGATAGTGAAAAAGAGTTCGGAAGTTGACACACAATTGTTGTTTGTAGTTGATATTGTTTTATAATTGTGCTATTGTCACTTCAAATATACTTTGCAAGGACTCTCTTGTGTTATACTAAAATGAAAGATTTCAGGTTCTCAATGTGTTAGTTCAGTCATTAAGCTACTTGATAAAAAAAAATGTAAGATGGAGCCATTTTGAAAACATCGACATAACGTTATGTTGATCGTTTGCAAAGAACTTTCCTTAACTTTATTTTGCTTCTTATTGGTCAAAAACAATCCTAAATTGGGCTTAGACAATTTTGGATCATGGTTGTCTTATTTGGGTGTATTTTGATGTTTGGGATTAAGAGAACATTATCTTGTTTTATTTCTCAATATTATCTTGAATTGATCTTCTAAAGAGTTAATTCATGCTATTTTGTTAAATTTATTAGAGTGCATTTTGAACTTAAAACATGAGAATAATATTTACTCGTGGTTAAGAATGATATGAGAAAAAATATTGTGCTTCAAGATTAGAACCTTGTGAGTGATCAAGAATGATTTGAGATAAATCAAATCAAAGGCTTCAACATAATATTATTTACTCGTGGTTAAGAATGATTTGAGAAAAAACATTGTACTTCAATCCAACTCAAATTCAAAGGCTTTTGAATACGCCGAACCAACGTACAAATATCCCCATTAATCGTGTCTACAAGCTTCTTCAGGTCATTTTCTATTTCTTTAATGAATATGTAAATTACCAAAGCTGGGTTGTTCGTTTTGAAAGTCTAGTTCAAAAATAGATTTTGTTGCCATGTCCACAAGTACTAACATGTCATCATGAGAGTAGTATGCCAAGTAATCTAGCTATCTCCCATCCCTTTTTTGTTGAGGTTGTTGAAGATTCATTCCTTGCAATCAAAAGAAAAACAAACAAGTTACATAATTAGATAGGACAAGTATGAGCCACACTTGAGTGGCATGCACGTAGTCACAAAGCACGTGCAAAATTGTTTCATCCTCTTGTGCGCGACAAAGACAAGTAAGGAGATACCATCCCCCCACTTACTTCTTTGAAAGTTGGTAAGAATCCTCTCATGTGCCCCTACCCAAACAATTCCAATCACCTCCCGGCCCACACCCAAAGAGGTATCTTGTTACAGATTATAAGCACTTCAGACAGTTAACTTATGAGTGTTAGTGCCTCCTCATCCAATAGTATGTGACCCATAATATTTTAAGGGGTTGGAAGGGCCAAAACCTAATCAACAATGTTCGCTAGTAAGTTGTCCTCTAAGAAGTTCATATCCCAATGACCAGAGTTAATAGTAATATGAAGATCATTATATCTTCCATATTTATCGTAAATAAATTATTTGAAATCTTGGTGATTCAATAAATGAAATTGGACACCTAACACTTCTTGTTATCCCTTTATTGCCCCCTACCCTTTTAGTAGTGTGTAAAATTGTTTTTGTGATACACTTAGTTGTGTAAATTCATGCATATCGTAGAGTATGGTTAGGTATTGATACCCCGTCACTAACCAAAAAAAGATATTGATACCCGTAGTTAATTTTTTTGAAGATTTAAATTTATTTCAATATAAATTAATATTAAAATATGATACATCGTTGAATGATTGGGTGAGAGGTACGTTTTCAACCAAACTCTTTGGGCACCATGTGTTCACACACTTAGTTGACTTTTTTATAAAAAAAAAAAAAATCAATTAATATTCTTCCACCTTGATTTTCATTTAACTAAAAACTAGTTTTCAAACAAAATTAGAAAAATCATATTATAAAGGTTTAATCCTTAATTTGTTTTGGTCCCTGTATTATTGAGTGAATCTGGTTTTGGTTCCTGTAAAATAAAAAGTTTAGATTTCATACTCGCCATTTTTTTTATTCCTTCTGTCATTATTTTATTAGTTTTACAATTTCATTTTGCATTTAAATTTAACCAATAAATTAACTTATTTCCCAAAAAAATACATCTTTGCTAAAATTAAATAAATAAAAATAAAACCCATTAAATCCCTAAATTGATTGTTTCGTAGTTTATCATATTTTTTTTCAATCAGTTGCTCGTCTCGTTTCTTCGTCTTCATCGTCGTTCCTTCTTCTTGTTTGGGTTCAAGTTCAACTAAATCTGCTTCATCTCATTTTATCTTCATCACTTCTTCCTCCTCACATTTTTTAGTTTTCATGCTGCTGCTTCGTCATCGTGTCTTTGCCTTCTAGTTTGATCATGAAGATCTAAAAGAAAAATAAAAACAAGAAACATAAAACTCAATCAATAGTAGTGAAGACAATAAATTGGAGTATCATTGTCACGACCCAAAAACAGAAATTGTGACCGACACACAGACTTATGCATTTAGTCCTGCAAGCCTGACGACTAAAACCTTTATACTTCAAAATAATATTTACAGAAATTTTGATATAATATCCTATGTATTTTTTAACATTTCCTATATCTTAATCTTGTTCATCAAAATGTATCATCATCCCGAGTATCAAATTGGCATTTTTACATATTTGTACAACTCAGAATAGAACATTCATAGACTTTTTTTTTTGAAGAGAACATTCATAGACTTTAAATAGTTGCAAATACTCCAACTCAATATATATATATATATATATATATATATATATATATATATATATATATATATATATATATATATATATATATATATATATAAACGAAAGAGTCATCTATCAAGGAGGCTTACCAAAAAGAGTGACATTGTTGAACTTCATGTCTACTATCAGCTTTCCACTAAGTTGCTTGGGGATTTGGAAAAAATAGAAAATGCAAGAGTGAGTCACAAATACTTAGTGAAGAGACAACAACCACCACCGGCTAGAAGAGAAACACACAAGGGCACAAACATTTATTTTTCACAAATCCGATATAAATTTAGAAAACTAGTAAACATATGAAATTTAGTTAATTCGCAATCAATTGTACATTTGAAAACTTACAAAGCTTGTAAATGTTGTTGATTAAATAAAAATATTTCAAAAGAAATTCCAACGTTGTAAGGAGGTGGAATAAAAAATAACTTTAAAAAGAAAGTATAGAAAACTCAATTTAGTAAAATAATCATAACGAGTGGACCGAGAACTAGCTTTGTTTTGTTGATAGTTTTTTCCGCCTAAGAGCGGTCTTTCTTTTAGTGGTGACTCCATCTAACGGATAACTCTTTTCTCTCAATTCAAAACAAAAACGTAAGATATTCATCAATTAAGGAGTTTACATCTCTTTATAGCCTTCTCCTCATACTGGCGGCCTTTCTATAAGGATGGCTTCATCTAATGGAGTAACGCTACCTAACCTAAATCACATAACTAGGTGAACCTAGTCCTTTGTCATTATAACCGTGATTCGTAAAATACATTGTTGAAACCTATGTCAATCTCAAAATGCATACACTCCAAACTGAATTGAAAATATTCTACTTTGTATACCACAAGTCAAGTCAAGTCCAAATGAAGTACACATTAATATCAAAATTTTCCAAAGCCATATATCTTAAAACCATATTTCTTTTCCAAAGCCATATATCTTAAAACCATATTTCTCAAAATATCAAAACTCACGCCAAAGTGTATGAAATCAAATCGCAATTTCAAATCTTGTGTTCAATATATAGATCATGAGTAAATCCAAGTAGAGACAATATTAATATCGATAACTCTAGAAATAAATAATGACGATGAGAAAAATGTCCAAAGATTGTGTTTCTTCATTTTGAGAAATACTTTAACATAAAAATAAGTAAAATATCAATAATAATTAAAATATGTGATAATGATCGTCATCAATTCACAGTTATGACGAATCAACTAAGTTTGCTATCCAACCACTCCTGGAGAAGCATGTGAAGCGTATCTTCTCTAACTATAGTTAACCACAAAATCCTCATATTATCTAGTATAACCTCTAAAATAATTTCTAAACAAACTAATCATGCATAAATAAGTACTAAATGAAATGTAAGTTGATAAATACACCTCAAAGAGTCTCAATGAGCAACTTTCACAAAATTAGTATTCTTCTTCCTCGAAGCACAAACCCTAACCCAAATAGAACTCGTACTATTAAATAGCTTGCCTAGATGTATAATATTTCTTGTGGTGTTTGATTTGTGGAAGAAAATTGACGATTTGAAGGAGAATATATGTTGAAGTATGGGGAACAAAGGAATGAAGGCTGAAGTAAAAAGGGGAAAGGAGATAAGGGAAAATGGCAAAGGAACAAGATACCACTGACTTCGGTTCTAGAGAGAACTCTAATGAGAACTTTCAAGATGTAAGAGGAACTTTAGAGATTCATAAGAAGTGGAGGATAAAATAAAAACCTAACCAAACTCCAATGAAGCTCAAGGAAAATATTCACGCCATGGCGCTTTTTTTGCTAGGCATGATTGTGGTCGTTTTTTTTAGATTTTTATTTTCATTCTTTATCATGAGGCTCACTTGCTTAAAAAAAATAAAATGAGGCTCATGTGTTTTTCTTTGTCTAAAAGTTTCTCGTTTTCTTTGTAGAGTCTTTGTAGAGTAGGATATATTGATATATCTATTTTTTTTCCCTACATCTACTTTGCTCTTCGTTGCATACTTTTTCCCATCTAACCTTTTAGTTAGACCGTTTCAATGAATTTATATTGATCGAACAATCATTTGCATATCTCTCAAGATATTTGCATATCTCTCAAGTTACATATAATGATTTTTTTTTTAACATTCGAATTGTTATGACCGGCCGATGGCGTAAAACTTATTTGCACCGTATATTTTTTTTGGTGGTGGCCGGGGTTTGAACCCCGGACTTTGCATATTTTTATGCATTGTTCATACCAACTGAGCTAAGTTCACGATGACTATTTGCACTGTATATGCATATATTAATGATGAGCCCGTTTGTTTTAAATTTTTTAAAAAATATTTTTTTTGTATTTCTAAATATATATATATATATATATATATTAATTTATTTAAAAATAACAGAAGTTATTTCAAATTCATTTGTTTTTTTACAAATATAAATGATATTTATCCATTCAAATTGATAGAGTACATAGATACAATACAGAATTTAAAGTCTCTAAAAACAAAAAGGATGAATCTACAAACAAACTCACAACATTCATGTTTATATCATAAAACGACAGAGTACATATGCCTACAAATATGACTATGTTCAAGCCACCAAAATACTCATATTTTCGGATATGCAAAGTTGATGACGCAAAAGTCATTGATTGAATTTGCACTTGATCAAAGCTAATCTTTCAATCTGAATCAGATAAACACCGGACTATGATGAGAAATCAAAAACACATCGCACGAAGACAGTAAATCAAAATAAAACAAAGTTGTGTTAGACGACAAAATCACAAAAACAAACGAAAGAAAACTGAAAATATGTGAAAATCAGTTGTTTAACCAAAAGAGAAAAAGTAAAGTTACAACGGCTAGGTTTGAGAATGGAAAAAAAGAGAGAAACAAAATAGTCAATTTTACATAATAAAAATCACATATTTTTTCAAAAAGGTATCTTTTAAAAATATTATTTATGAAAAGTTATATGAAATAGTTTTTTATTTTAGAGTTTTTTTTTTAATTTTTATTATAAATAAAAAAATTAATAACAAAATGATAAAATATTTATAATAAAATTTTAAGATAAATTATTTAAACGAATTTTTTATTTGAAACTTTCTTTAAAAAAATATGTTAAAAAAGATTATTACATAAAGATGTTACATTATAAAAATCTATTTTAAAAAAATTACAACAAACTAGCCCAAAATCCTATTATTAATTATTACAACCTATTTTAAGTTTTGACGTAAAAAATAAGCAGATTATTAAAAACCGTTGTGACTTAAAAAAGAAGCGGAAAGTAAAAAAACTAGCTCCGATTTCACGCTAAAGAACGAAGTATATATACAACAACATCATTTTATAATCGCTTAAATTGAATTAATTTTAAAAGCGTAGTTAGAGTTTGCGAAAACAGTATCGTCGATTTGAGAAAACGCTTCTCTCTGCATTCTCTTTACCCTAATCTCTTCTCGCAGATCTATATTCCCCAATTTCACTGTAAGCTTTTCATTCCTTTTCATTTTCTTTCAATTATTCGATTATCATCGTTTCTTCGTTTAATTCAACTTTTTTTTATATATAATTTATTCATTGATTCATATATTATTATAATGTCGATGATTAATCCGTTATCATCTTAGGTCTAGCTGTGATTTTCGTGTTCCGTTCTTGCGTAATTTGATATATGTTGTTGTTGATTGCAGTTGGGGATTATCTAGGTTTTACTCTATTTGGAAAGTTGTAAGCATGTTTGGTTCAACAAATCGTAAGTTTTTTTTAACCTAATCTATTTTTTTATTATCCTTAATTTGCAGTTTTTTGTTTCATTATTATTATTATTATTTTTAGGGTTGATTAATTATTGGATTATGGTTGTTTATTTATAGATAAATGATAAAGTTAGTGGTTGTATAGTTACCGGGATCGAACCGGGGACTTAACTCTTATAACTCTTTAAATGTTGCTTAGCTCACCAGCCGAGCTACCTATGTGGGACCAATCTATGTTGTTGTCATTATTAGTGTTATTGTTACTTTAATAAAGTATTTATTGATTAATATATGGAAATTTTTTAACAGCTTTCGGGCAGTCATCGAGCCCGTTCGGCTCGTCTCAATCCGTGTTCGGGCAGCAGAACAACACAAATAACAATCCTTTTGCACCTAAGCCATTTGGGAGTCCAACTCCATTTGGATCGCAGCAAACGGGTAATTCCGTGTTTGGTGGTACTTCCACCGGTGTATTTGGCGCAACTCAGCCATCGTCTCCGTTTTCTTCCAATACTTTCGGCGCTTCATCATCTCCAGCTTTTGGTACTTCAATGCCGGCATTTGGGGCATCTTCAACTCCGGCTTTTGGTAATTCGTCATCGTCATTTGGTGGTAGGCTTTTCTATGGAATCTTATTTAATATTTTTTTTCCATTTATTAATTGTCTTGCTCATGGCTGTTAAAATCCCGATTTAAATAATAAAAACTCAATTTTTCGATCATGCTTGCCCTCAGCAATTAAGAGTATAAACAGAATCATATTTTGGTGGAAAAGACTGGAATCACCCCTGTTAATCGTTGAATTGTATAATCTATGATCTTCAAAAAATTTCTGCGATTAAGCTTATGAATAATTTTAAACTTATAAGTATTTGAAGGGTGATTTAAGGTTTTAATTATCTTACTTGTGAGCTATGCCTACGAATTTAAAATTACACAAGTACTTCAAGTGATTTAAGGTTTTCTCTGTCTTGCTAATGCTATTTTATGTGCATATATATAAGTTTTACGAACTTTGTATAGTCTTATGATTATTGTTACAATTCCATGATTTACGATTTACTTCCCCTTGATTTTGCATAAAATCTCGATTTTAACGATCTTGGTCTTGTAATCAGTAGACTATCTTCATTGGAGCTTTTGAAACCAGTTTATTGTTGGTTATGTCATGTGATGTGTGAGAAGCACAATATTAAAGAGAAATAACAGTTTTCATACACGTGGATATTTTGTAGTGCTTAGCCAATGCTTTTATGGAGGATTTGCGAAAATAACTGTCAAGCTTTGCTAAATTTGAATGTTATTATCATATTTTCTTTCTTTTCTAATGAAGATTTCATGTGAATTTGTGTGTGGGTGTCTATCTATCCTGTTTATGGATATGATTCCCTTCCCCCACCTTCATATTCCACCCCCTTCCCCCACCTCCATGTGAAACACTTAAGAACAAGAACAGTACGAAAGAATGTGATTTCTTTCAGCTATATGTATTCTCTATTCAATTTTAATTTACATTTCTTTTTGAAGACCTAAAGACTACATAACTGAGATTTGTATTAGCTAGTTTATGTCGTCCTTCTTTCATTATCTAATAATGGTAATCATTAACATCTTTTGGCTTACTTTTCTGCCTTTTTATTGTTTTTATATTATTATATTTTGCAATTTTCTAATTCTAACTGAGATCCAACTTTTCTCTTTTATAGGATCATCAGTGTTTGGTCAGAAGCCTTCTTTTGGAGGTTTTGGCTCTACTCCTACTCAAACAAGTCCATTTGGAAGTGCCACCCAACCATCACAACCAGCATTTGGAAGTAACACCCAACAGTCGCAATCAGCATTTGGAAGCAGCATATTTGGTTCCTCAACACCAGCATTTGGTTCGACAGGCACTCCTGCATTTGGTGCTACGAGCACTCCTGCATTTGGTGCTACGAGCACCCCTGCGTTTGGTGCAACCAGCACCCCTGCTTTTGGTGCACCCAGCACCCCTGCTTTTGGTGCACCCAGCGCCCCAGCTTTCGGTGCAACCAGCACCCCAGCTTTTGGGGCAACCAGCACCCCTGCATTTGGTTCAACTTCAACCTCAGCTTTTGGTAACACAGGGGGTGCATTTGGCATGTCAAATACCACTGTGTTTGGTGGTGGTGGGGGATTTGGGGCTTCAAGCAGTCCTGTATTTGGTTCATCAAGCACGCCTGCATTTGGGGCCTCCAGCTCTCCTGCTTTTGGTGCTTCTAGTGCCCCAGGTTTTAGTTTTGGTTCCACCACTCCGGCTTTTAGTCAGTCTAGTTCTGCATTTGGCACCAGCAGCCCATTTGGGAGTACGACCTCTAATTTTGGAGGTCAAAGTTCTGCATTTGGTGAGTTCAATAGTTTTTAGAATTTTATAATTATGTATTTTTTTGTATCATATGTCATTGTAATTGAGAGTGATTTTTTCATATTTTCTTATGCAGGATCACAGACTCCCACTCAAGCATTTGGAAGTACTGGTATTGGGCAGTCAGGATTTGGAGGTCAACGGGGTGGAAGTAGAATAGCTAGTTACTCAGCTACAGTGGAAGCAGATAGTGGCACCTCTGGACAGGCTGCAAAGTTGGAGTCAATATCAGCCATGCCTGTTTACAAAGATAAAAGCCACGAGGAGCTAAGATGGGAGGACTATCAATTGGGAGATAAAGGTGCATTCTTTATTTTAAAAATTAAATAATTCGATAATTCTGCTGGCTTTTATTGGTGATGACTGATGACCTTGACTTAATTCAAATTTAGGTGGACCACATGCCTCTGCTCCTCCGTCAACTGGTATGCCAGGCTTTAATTCGTCTACGACACAGACAAATGTTTTTGGTCAATCACCAGCCAATCCTTTCTCTAGTAGCACAACACCTAATTCTAACCCATTTGCACAAAAGACATTTGGAACTTCAGCTCCTGCCTTCAGTTCACCAGCATTTCCTTCTTCATCATCATCAGCAGCAGCACCCTCTATTTTTGGAACACCCGCAACTGCTCCGTTTGGGGCCAACTCCTCGTCACAGCCAGTTGGGTCATCTACATCCCTGTTTGGTGGTCAAGGCACATCTTCCCAATTTAGTACAAACATTTTTGGCAACACCCAGCCAAGCCTATTTAACACTTCTGCCCCTACAAATGCACAGTCTGGTTTTGGTCAGAATACCTCCCAATTTGGGCAAACTGGTGCTTTTAATCAACCAAGCATGTTCAATCAACCTTCATCTGGAAGCCTTTTCTCAAGCAGCCCATCACTCACATCTAATGCTCCGACAGGTTTTGGACAAGCAGCGGTGAGTAGTTTCATAATGCTTTTCACTTTTAATTTTGTTTTCCATTAAAGATCACAGTTAGTTTATGATCCAAGATAAGATGGAGTCAATAATTGAGACTTACTTCACATATCTGTTACACTTTATGCAAACCAGTTGTCATTGTTCTATAGTAATTGCCTATAAATGAAAAATATTACTACCACCTCCACCAATCCATATCCTGTTAGGCAGGGTTGTCTTGTGGATAAATAATTTTCAGTAAAGTAAAACCATCCTGTTAGGTGGTGGTATAAACCATCTCAGTGTGAATACCTAACAGCCTAATCCATTAAGAGAATTGATTCTTCAAAGTTTATGTGTATTGCATTACCTGGGAAAACGTCAGTTATGAGGATGTCTCAACTTGATTAGGCTATCTAAACCTGTAGACCTGGTGTAGAGAACTATATGTGTTGATCTGCATGTTTCACCTTCTTTGAATTGTTGGTGTTAATGGAAAAGTCAGCATAAACGGAGAGACTTCCTAATAATTGAATTACTTGTATGTGGATATTTATGATTTTGTGATTAAACTTGGCATCTCTGTATGTTATTTTGTTCAGTACGTTGTCCATTTTTAGGATTCCTTTCTTTTCTGTGTGTATCATACATTTATCCATACCAACTCCAGTTTGCACTACCTTTCATTTTCTAATATGTTTTTTAATTTTTTTTCTTTCTGCAGCCGTCCATGTCAACACCTTTCCAATCTACACCTTCTTTCCAATCGGCTGGTACCTTTTCCTTTAGCAACTTTGGCCAGACACAACCTGGTTAGTTCAATATTTTAGCTATGGGTGCACTATTTTTTTGTTGTTCATGCAATGATTGAAGGATTAATGTTTCAAATTGATTGTTTTATTTTGTTGTATTAAATAGCTGGTGCAAGTAGCTTTGCTGGAGCTCAAACTCAAAGCATGTTTGGTCAGAATAATGTTGGACTTCAGTAAGTTACAATTGTTTTATTTCTTGGTTTCATGCATTAGTTTAAATTATTATATACCTTTTTTGGGGTTACCAAATGACAGTGACTTTTCTCGTACTGTCGTTGGATTCAATTATCTTTTTTGGAATATAATGTCATGTTTGTGTGTGGACAATTTTGTCCAATTAAATGTTTTTTTTTTTTACCTGGATGTTTTATGTTTGACAGGGCTATTCCCCAGAGTTCTATGGTTGCACAAGCAGCACCCATTACAAACCCATTTGGAACACTTCCTGCTTTGCCTCAGATGTCAATTGGTCGAGTTGGAACCACTCCTTCCGTTCAATATGGTATCTCTAGCATGCCTGTAAGTGATGTTTCTTGATTTTAACTTCTGATTCTGTTTATTTTTTAAGCTGGTTTTGTACTTTAACTTGAGTCTATCATTATTTGATTAACTCTTCAATACAAACTATGATCAACCTTTTTGGGTGGTTTTACATTTTATGAGAGCTAGTAATAAGTTTCAAACTGACCCTTCTTTTCAGGCCCAAGACAAACCTGCTACTGTAAGAATATCCTCCTTATTGACTTCTCGCCACCTCTCACAAAGAAGAGTCAAGTTTCCTATAAGGAAATATAAGAATGAGGGATCAAAGGTGAATAATTGTAGTTTTTTTTGTTATGATGAGGATATTACAAACATAAGTTTTGTATGTCTTAATTACACTGTTCTCTTGCAGGTTCCATTCTTTAGTGATGATGAAGATACTCCAACCACACCAAAGGCTGATGCCCTTTTCATTCCTAGGGAAAATCCAAGGGCGTTGATCATTTGTCCCATGGAGCAGTGGCCTGGAAGGACTTCTGAGAAAGCATCCTCTTTTAAGGATAGATACACCTCCGTGAATGAGAATGGTACTGTCTTCATTATTGAGTATATTCAGTGTTTGTTCTTTAGTTTTGAAATTAAGTATTCTGTTGCTTACGTTTAGAATACAGCATGGCATCCCAAGATTTGTTTTTCAGTATTCGCTGTTGCTTTAGTTCTAGATTTTATTCCTTTATTAGGTATAAAGACCAGAGAAGGAATAGTCACAAATCGCTAAAATTATAATCATGTTGATGACAAAACAATACAAACTAAAACCCTATACATTTTAGCATTTTCGCTGTTGCTTTAGTTCTAGATTTTATTCCTTTATTAGGTATAAAGACCAGAGAAGGAATACTCACAAATCGCTAAAATTATAATCATGTTGATGACAAAACAATACAAACTAAAACCCTATACATTTTAGCATTTTATTGTTTTTGACTTGTGTTTTGTAATTGGTGATCCTATTTTGCCATAAACTTATTTTTTTAATTTGCTCTTTTTAGACATTAGCTATAGAACAAGCAGATTTTGCCTTATGTTTGTAAAAACTTCGGAATTTTACGCTTTTTGAAAAACTGCTCTTCATATCTTGAATGTAATTTTCAGGGATAAGCTCAAGAGAAGCAGGTACCAAACCCAACGATAGGACCACCTCGGAGGAAAAAGAGAGTATGTGCTTGTATTATTAATATTTTTATTCATGGGATGGCTCTAGCTTATTGATCTATGTTAACAAATTTTGGACTGTTTTGTTGAACCTTGGTGGTTGTGCTTCATTTGTTGCAATTACATCTTAGTTTTGGGGATGATAATCTCTTACTCTCTCCGTCCCATATTGAGTGTCACATTAGCAAACGGAAAATGTTCCAAAATAAGCTCACTATGTTTTCAATACAACATTAATTATTATATTTCAACTCTATCCCTAAATTAATACTATTATGCATGTCATTTCAAGTTCATTACACTCAACTATGCATTTATGACTTTTGTAAAATTGTTACTTTTAAACTTTTGTAAAATTGTTACTTTTAAACTTTTCTTAATCTTTGTGAAATAATAATCTAAAGTGACACTCAATATGTGGCAATGGAAATATTATCTGCTATGGTTCAACCAATTTTTAAATGACTGATCAATAAAATGTTCCTCCATCAGTCCCTTATTTTGGTGCTTTTATTCTTGTGTCATAACTTCTGTAAATGATTTTAGGGACTGCAGCTGAAAATGGTGTTGTCAAGGAGCAAGTTCAGCAGCCTGTACGTACGAAGCATGCATCCAATGGGAATAACGAAGACCATTCTCTGCAAAAGGCGGATATGTACAAGACACTCAGTGGGCACAGAGCTGGTGAGGCTGCCATTGTGTATGAACATGGAGCTGATGTTGAGGCACTAATGCCAAAGCTGCGACGGTCTGATTACTACACACTGCCTCGTATTCATGAATTGGCGGCTAAGGAAAGAGCTGAACCAGGATTCTGCAGTCATGTCAAGGACTTTGTCGTTGGAAGGCAAGGTTATGGCAGCATCAGATTTTTGGGTGTGACAGATGTACGAGGGATTGATCTCGAGTCCATTGTTCAGTTTAACAATCGTGAGGTGATTGTATACATGGATGATTCAAAGAAACCTCCTGTTGGACAAGGGCTGAATAAGCCTGCTGAGGTAACACTCCTCAACATAAAATGTTTTGACAAAAAAACTGGGCAACAGTACACTGAAGGACCGAGAATCGGGAAATATAAAGAGATGCTCAAGAGAAAGGCTGAGGACCAAGGTGCTGAGTTTGTATCATATGATCCCAATAAAGGAGAATGGAAGTTCAGGGTCAACCACTTCAGCGTTTACAAGCTGGTAGATGAAGACAGTTGGATACAAGCTGATGTATAAAGGGTTGACATGTCCCATATAACAATATGGGAGAGGACGACAATACATTTCATAGTTTTGGAACTATAGTATTGCTCAAACTGTATGTTTTTTTTTTTTTTTTTTGTAAATTGTTTCTCTATTTTGTGGACAGAGCCAGGGCCAATCTTGTTGATATGTCCTTTTTGCTTTGGGATATATTTTTATATAGATTTTACAGTTTGGGATGTTGAAACTATTTTTATTTCCGTTGTCTTTTAACTGGTGAAGTTTAGTGCCAGGGATGAAAATTTCTGTCTCATGCTGACGCATCAAGATTTTACCTGCAATAAAAAAAGTTTATGAAACTGTTTTTTTCTTTTCAATCTGCTTAGTTCCAATGCTCTATTGATTTTTCCAACCATGTTTTTGTGCTGGTAATTGAGAACCTTGTAGGCTCCGCTGTAATTGTTTCTTTTGGAAAACATTGCCACCTTGCTTTGTTTGGATGAGAGAAGAAAGTGAAAGGAGAGAAAGTGAGAGGAAAGATTGTTGAAGGAATGAAAGTGTGTGGAAAGTGAATGGAAAGTGAGATGATTTTTTAGTTGTTTGGTATGAGTGAAAGTGAATGGAAAGTGAGAGGAAAGGAATATATATTACTTAATAAATGACACAATCACCCTTACATAATATAAATGTCATATTTTAATGAGGAAATGAATATTAATAAATGTGTGACTATATATATAATACATGTAAATTTAAAATAAGTATTATTACATTATTATTTAAACGTTGACTTAATTACTAATTGATTTTTGTACATGTTGTTCGCAAGAACTTAATCAACTAAAACAAAGGAAACAGTAGGAGTACACGATGTGAAAAAACAAAGTGATGGTAGCATATAGCAAAAGCAAAACTAATGTATGCTTTGGTTGATGCCTTAGATATCGAAAACAAGAAATTAAACAAACAAAAAATGATACCACGATATTATTGTGATGTAAAAAACACATTTCAAAAGCAAGGGCAGTTTTGTCCTTTCACTGAAGCGGTTCTCCATTCTTTGCTTTCTTTCCAAAACTGGGCGGAAAGGATTTTAGCCGTGGGACCCATAAAAGTAATCTTTCCTACCTCTCTGACAGTGAGTCCAAACTGTGGAAAGATCTTGGTTCACCTCACTTTCTTTCCTCCCCACAATCAATCCCTCCACTCTCCCTTGAACCAAACATTAAGATGATCAACCTTTGAGATGGTTTATGGTTTCAGGAAAATATCAATCCTCTTTTCCTAGGTCTAATTGTATTAGAGCACGTTAATCTCGAGGTCTTTTAACTGCTGATCTCTTGTTAAATCTTATTGGTGTAATTGTTGACCCGCTTAAGAATTTCAGAGTTTGGACATAATGACGGCCAGTTCAATCTCTCAGGTGACTAGTTTCTAGTAGGATTATGCAAATCTTCGCTAATACACCAAATTTGTTTAAAAACTTCAGTTTTTACACATATGAATTAACATGTAAATTGCATAATTAAAATTGCTCAACAAAATTCTATTTTAATAAATTTTAACGAGGTCTAAGATAAATAATGTCAAAAATTAAAAATCCAAGTAATAATTAAAATCCAAGGTAATAGATAAAAAAATATTTATTTGCTAGTAACTTCCTAAACATAATCATAGTAATGCATTTAACCAAAAAAATAATCACAGTAATGTACCTTACAAGAAGGAAAAAAAACAGGTATTGCAAGAAAAAATAAAGTTTATAATATTTTCATGAGTAGGAATTGAACTCAGAGCTCAGTATTTTGGTGTTTTTTTGGTTACAAGTATTTTGGTGTTTAAAATACTCACACACCAATCACTTTCTCTAGACTATGTTAAAACCTGTGTATTTAAGAAAGAATATAGTTTAAGGCCAGTTCATCGTTTAATAAACAATATATTTTGTTCAATTTATATGATAATAGATTTCATTAACATTTGATATGTGAGTTTGGTTGTTATACTCTTTAGAAAAGAAAAAGAGTATACTTTGTATCTTTCTCTATTTTGTTCATTCATTTAAATATAAGAAAATCTCACGGTGCTAGTGTAGTACTACCATGGCTACCTAACTCAATGAAATCCTATTTAAAAATGTGTAATCTAATGTCCCCCTCTTCTTAAACAATAGTAGCAATATTCTCCCATATCCTCTATCATATTAAAAAACAAGAAAGATAAAACTTCACACTCACCAAAGAGCAATAATTTGGTTAGGTCATCTCAATAAAAAAAATGGTTAGGTCAATAAAATAAAATAATATAGCATGTGTAAACTAACAATAGTTTATCTTATTAAATTATCAATGAATCTAATTTTTCATTATTATGATTATGATTTAGAAATGGGTCTTGTTATCTTGTGCCCATATGAATAAAGTTGAATGCACAACTTTTAAGATAATTATTTCTATTTTAAATTCCTTAACATATGCCTTTGGGGCACACGTTAACATTTGTCTTTAGAAATATAGTGGGGCCCAAGATAATCAAAGAAGATGTATTTATGACCGCTAATGAAATGATCCTTATCCGTAACGTTCCTCAATTTCCTATTGGGTATTCAATTACAGCTATTCATGAAACCCATATCTATTTTTCTGACTCATCTCTTACTTGCTTTTCCTATTTAACCATCTTTCTTCTCTATTCTTTTTCCTCTGTTTCCATTTCATTGGTTCCAATTCTTCCACACTTCCAACAACAATAACAACAATCGCGCTGTGTATTCACTCTTATCCTTTCGGTTTCACCGAGGAACAACAGCAGAACAATAACATGTTCGAGAATTCCTCTGTTGTTGTTATGGATATCTTGGGAAACCTTGTTACATTCATAGCTCCACTTTGGATTGCTGTTATCTTCGGTGTTGTTGTTGGTTGGGCTTGGAAACCCAAATGGGCTATTCAGCCTAATAACTATTCTTGGAGTACTGATCTCTTCAAGTTTCGAATTCCTTGGTTTAACGATTCAGAGCTTCAAAACCAACCTGGTTTAGAATACTCCGCAACCAGGTTCGTTTTTAATATCATTAGCACTGACACTTTTAATCAAATGCGTGTTTGGGGTGTCTGACACCAACACAACACTGACACATGTGGTTATTGTTTCATATGGGGCAGTGTGGTTTTAATTTGTAACTGTTTTTAGTTGAATGTGTTTTATTTAACTCGTGCATGTCACGTGCAGTTCTTCTGGTGGTGAAAGTGAAAAGGGATTGAGGAGTATAGTGACGGAACATGATTTGCAAAATTTGTGTAAGTTGGTTGGAGAAAAAGATGGTGGACCAGCTTGGATTCAGATGATGGATCGTTCTACACCAAACATGACTTACCAAGCTTGGCGTAGGGACCAAGAGGTATTTCTTACTCCTGATTTCATTGAATTATTATTGTTAGATGATACTTGCGTGTTCGGTTATCTAGTTGGAAATTTTAGTGCTTCACCAATTTTAGTTGCTTAAATTATTAATATTTTCAAATAATTTCTAAAATTGAAAATTTGATCATGTCAGTCTAGTGATGAGAATTGGCCAAGCCGAGAACAACTTAGGATAAATAGCTCAAAAAAAAAAAAAAATTATAGTCTGGTATGACTTGGTAGTAATGTGTTAAGAATCAAACTGAACCGTACTAAACGGTTCAAAACCGGTTTAACTGTGAACAGACACTGCCTACATTGGGTTATTTGAGCGGTTCAACCGTGGTTTTGTCCAGGTTCGAGCGGTTTAAAGCAATTGAACTATGACCTGGAGTTCTCACCGGCTTGGTTTCGGGTTTGGATTTTTAAATTAAAAAGCCTATTCTGATACCTAACACGTCTTTAGAGCATATGACTTACAAACTAATAATGAGATTAAATTCTATTCTGATATCTAACATGTCTTTGGAGAATATGACATCCTATTTAAATTCTATTTTACAATAACACTATTTAAATATTGATTTAGGATAGTATGTTTAAATTATTGAAAATGTTGGCAAATTTATGATTTAACACCACATACAAAATCTAATCCAATAATAGTAATAGTAATAAAAAAAACATTTTACATTTATTTTAGTAGGCCGGTCTAGTAGGCTTAAAAAGCTTTTTTGGTGGCCAGTAGCCTGATCTGTTTAGCTAAATAGGCTATTAAAAGAAACATGATCTGACCTAAGCTTAACCTAAGCTAAGCCATAGGTTTCTGTCAATCGGTCTGACCTATTCTCACCCCTATTTTGATCTATATCAGTCCTTTTGTACCAATCAATTGATCCGTAAAATTGTACAGTAGGCACTAATGTGATCGAGAATGTTCAAATTTTGGATTGTTAATTTCAGTGACCAAGTTCGTTGAGAGCACTCTACAATTTTAGCAACTAAATTAATGATTTATTGTAGATATTTAGAATGAGCTTGTTACTTTTGTTTGTTAGAATGGACCACCACAGTATCGCAGTAGAACGGTGTTTGAAGATGCGAGTCCTGAGTTGGTTAGGGATTTCTTTTGGGATGATGAGTTTCGGTCGAGGTGGGATGATATGCTTCTACATGCTTCAACTATTCAAGAGTGTGAGGTCACTGGAACAATGATGGTGCAGTGGGTGCGCAAGGTAAGCATGCAGCTTCCTTGTGTTTTGTGTTGTAAACCTTAGCTATGACTACGAAGTAACTTTCTTGCATTCTCATATTCTATTGTTTACGCTTGCTGCAGTTTCCCTTCTTTTGCAGTGATAGAGAATATATCATAGGTCGTCGAATTTGGGATGCAGAGCGAACTTACTACTGTGTGACTAAGGTATGCCCAGTTTCCCTTCTATGGACATGTCAATTGCCATGAGATTAAGTTGCCCATTCTTTTGACTTTATAGAGTCTCTTTTGACTCTCAGATATTGCCATAGTGTCCATGGATAATTAACCAACTAGGTAGCTTTTTCATCAACATTGTTATAATGGAAGACTAAAATTTAAATTCGTAAAAGTTTGTACTGCAAAGTATGCTGCATGGTTTTTAGTAACATTTGACTGAGTCTTGAGCGTATTAAACTAACTTATCGGAATTTAACAAGCTATTTCCTATTTAATATATTAGCTATTAGATAATCATGATAATTTTCTCAATCTTTTGAGAGGAAGTTTCTATGTTATATTTCTAGTCAACTTGTGGCGTATTTCACTTCTTCAGGGAGTACCTTGTTCCTCCATACCAAGGCAGAGCAAACCTAAACGGGTAGATCTATATTATTCAAGCTTTTGTATCCGTGCAGGTAATTGACAGTTTAGCGCTTAATTCTTGATATACTCTTTATTTAACAAGCATCTCATGTGTTAACATGTGTACATATTGAAACTATCGGCTACGATGTTAGAAAAACTTACCAATGTGTATATGTACAATGTTTTCTTGAACTCAATTCATTTTTCTTAATCTTGGTCATTGGATTAAAAAACAATTTTATTATGGAACCGAAAGCTAGCATAGTAGAATTTTGATAGGCTGATCTTAAATCACACTTATACCTTGCAATTGGTACAAATGATGGTATCCTCAATTTTCTCCATAATATTGTTAACTGGCATCTTAGTGATTTTGGTTTCATATGAATGATAGAACGGGAGAAAATTCTGTTTATTTTCTTTTATCATTTTTTTTCTTTTCTACATGGTATGCCAAAGGAATCATTAAATTCTTATTAATTTAAGTAATTGTGGTTTTATAATCTATAGAGACTTACACGCATCTGTTGCATATGTGGACCAGTTAAATCAAGAAAAGATGGCCAGCTGACTTCATGTGAAGTGTTGTTCTTTCACTATGAAGATATGGGCATACCTTGGGAAATCGCTAAGCTTGGAGTTCGTCAGGGTATGTGGGGAGCCGTCAAGAAGTTTGATCCTGGACTACGTACGTATAAGAAAGAAAGGGATTCCGGCGTTCCATTGTCAGCATGTGCTAATAACGCTAAAATCAATACTAAAGTAAGTGCTGATTACGTGAGATCTGTGGAAGACTCGACCGGTAACCTGTTGGAGACTGAAAATCAGGATTCTTCTGATGACAAACCGATCGGGAGAAGCATACCTAAGCTTCTAGTTGTTGGCGGAGCCATTGCCCTTGCCTGCACCCTTGATCAAGGGCTAGTGACCAAGGCGGTTGTATTTGGAATAGCCCGACGGTTTGGAAAATTCGGAAGGAGGTTGTGACATGTGATACATTATGCTTTTCTTTTTGTTTCTTGTCGAGGAAATACCGGCGGCCAAGTAAGTTGTGGCAGTAGAGTTTATTTTGTATCAAATTGGCAGCCATGGTTCAAGAGAAATGGTTTTATTCTCTTCTCAATTTGTTTGAAGATGATGATGCAGCTTTTTAAGTGGAAATATGGACATTGTATATGTAAGTTATTGAAATGAAGATTCTCGTGCTGCATGAATAATATCAATAATCAGGTTTTTCTTGATTCAGATTTCTTCATTTTTTTATCTTTCTATTTGTAAACTTATCATAATGCAGATTATGAAAACACATTGAACAAGATATGATAGTTTTCAAAGAGTCATTGGATAAACTTGTAAAAGTAGAAATATTTAAATATTTAACAAGTATAAAGATGAACAATAATCTCTTTTGCCTATCAACTTAACTTATTCAGCTTCTTTATCATGAATATACCTTTATTAAACTAAGCAACGCTGAATTTATTTTGATTGGGAAACTTTTCATAAGTTAGAGGTTAGTTCAAATCGTGTCGGACATATCATTATAAAGTCATGTGTCTCTGTTTCTCTGATAAGTGACCCTTGACCCTTGATGTTGTGAACTAACTTTCAGTTAATGGTAGCATGCATGTAAATAACTATGGACCATTATGCATGTGTTGATTTCTTGACGAAGCATAATATTATTGAAACAAATAGTTTCTCCTTTGAATTTGAATTTGAGCTCTTAATTTTTGAGTTTCTCCTTGATATGGCTCTGTTTGGTAAGGCCACCAAATGAGCTTATAGCTTATAGCTTATAAGCTCGTTTGACAAAAAAAGCTCTGTTTGGTAACGATCTTTTACCACGAGCTTATAGCTTATTTCACGAATTTCCACGAGCTTATAAGCTATTTTTTAGAAGCTATTTCAAGTAGCGTTTGAGCTTATAGCTTATAGCTTATTGTATTTTATTCCACTTTTGCCCTTGCTATTTTATCTAAAATCCCTTTTTACCCTTTATATTTTATTACAATCTGAAACATGTTACGTTAATGCTGAAACAATTTTCAATCCCATTTTTTTGTCACATGATTTTTTTTTCATTTAGCAATATAAGTAATTTTTTTGAAAAATGCTAAATAGTACGGAACTTGTAACATCCCATATTTGTATATATGTTATATAAAGATTTATTTTATATTAATGATTTGATAATTTTATAAGATGAGCTATTGTCATTTTATGTATTTAATTAAAAGAAATTTTAGAAATTAATTGTCTTCTAGAAAGGGAGAGTGACCAAGTCATGTTTGACCAAACCAATCCTTTAGTGCAACACGTGATGCTACTACTTTGGAGTAATCATGCTGTTTTTAGGCCATTAAGTTCAATTGTGCTGTTATCATAACTCCATGAATTTCTCTCACGATACATTCACATTAGTCAGTTACATATAATGTCATTTAATCCCACTAAACCATGTATAACTCCTCTCCACATTTTAGCTATAACCTATTTGCAATTACTCATTTTGGTTTCATTCTCTCAATTTTATTAATCCTCGTGGTTTCTCATTTGTTTTAAGCCGAACAAACTAATTCTTTCTTTCTAATTTCTTAAGTGTGTGTCCCTTATTCATAAAATGCCAATTGTTTTTATCGAGAGGAAGGATCTCATAACTATTCTAGCACACATGAAAGTGGATAGCCAAATCAAAATATATTGAATTCCAACTTATTAGCATGACTACCTTGTGTTTGTTACTACTCCAATTGATTCCTGTTATTCGCATACCAAGTGTTCTCGACAACCCTCTCCCTCTCATATTGTCGTGTTTTTCATGGGTTCACACAATTGCATAAAAATATTCAAAGTCCATCAATCACTTTCTATTGGAATTGCGAGTGCTTCCTGGTTCACCGTTTTATCGGGCTAATTTTTGGGCAGCATGTTCGCAACATGTAGTTCTTCATTTTCAATGGTCTGATCGTCAAAATGATGTCTAGGATGAGAGAAATTATGGTTACAGGACAACCCCAAATCTGAGGCTTAAAGTAGTGCTAAGGAAGTAAAGCGTATAAGGTAAGTGCTTTTTCCCCATACGTCCATACTAAGTGCTAGGGCTTTGTTATTAAGTAGAGGTAGCAATTCTTGTCTTTTAAAAAGGAAAATAATTAAAAATGTATTTTCTTGGTAAAATTTAATCCTTTCTAATAGTGATTATTCTTAATTATGTTTTATATGAAAGTTGTGTATGATGTGAACTGATATGTTTATATTATTATGCTTGTTATGTTTTTGTGATGTTAGGAAAGAAATGATAAATTTTTGATAAATTAAAGAAAGGAAAAGATGAAAATATGTGTTACAAGAAGATATAGCTTTAGTGCTCCAAATCATTCTTGAATGAATTAATAGACGTCTAAATTTGTGGTATATGGGTGACTAATTATCGTTTAGAGCAAACATACTATAGTCTTAATATTTTTCACTTCGGGAGCCACTTTTTGTAGGATTATGGCAGTGAGATAGTACACTACTATACTTGATGAGATAATGCCTCCCTATTTTGAATGCTTGTGCAGCTAAGTTTGGTGGACTATAAAATTGGTGCTTGCTTATTATTCATGAAATTTGTGTGTCTATGACTTGTTATATGAAGTTTGATTCTCTTTTATGTGTGGGTATGTGCTCATGGATGTTGCACGTAAAATTTGAGATTGTTATCGAACTGAAATAATAAGAGAAATAAGCTTTTTATGAAAGACTTCTTTTGTCGTGTGCATGATGTGGTATTATTTTCTGTGTGGTGCCTTAGTGGCGGGTTACAATTATTTCTTAGTGGATGCCTGTGTGGCGGGTTATAATAATATATTTCTTTGTGGTGCCTTAGTGGCGGGATAATATCATATTGCATTGTTGTGCCTATGTGGCGGGTTTTAGTCTGCATTTTCATGATCATGCATGGCATATGCATCTGTGTGGTGCCTTAGTGGCGGGAATTGCAATTATTTTCTGTGTGGATGCCTGTGTGGCGGGAATTGCAATTATATTCTGTGTGGATGCCTGTGTGGCGGGAATTATATCCGGATCATATAGTTATAAGAGCATGCATTTTGCACATCATTGCATTGCATTGGGTCTATTATACATATGTGTGTTGATAAGTGATTAAACTGTCATATATATAAGAGAAATGTGTATGAACTTTACCTTACAGACTTAAATGTATTTTTCTTAATTCTTTTTGATTGATAAGTTTTGATATTATCTATTTTATGACATTGTTTCTTGTGCTTTGAGTATGAACCAATTTGGATAAGGAAATTGACCCTTACATTAATATAATGTTGTAGGTACCAAAGATGATATATGAAGTTTGATGTGTGATGAATGCGTACGCGGGGATAAAAATTGGGTTTTTGATTGAATTGTAACTTTGGAAGATATTTTTGAAGGATATTTATTTTAAGAATTTTGTATAGGTTTAGCTAAGAACTTATTATTGATGAAGTAAAAAAAAAAAATAGTAGTGTTTTTCGAAAAATGAAAATGAATTAGACGTAATGTCTTGGATCAAAATCTGGGGCGTTACAGAACTTGTGGCCACGAAAATTCACGGACAGGCTAACTGCGACACTTTTTTTTTTTTTGAATAGTAACTGATTTAATTAACTTTTTGGTTCTGATTTAATTAACTTATAAAAGAGAGTTTAAAGGTAAGTACTCTTTTTATTTTATTTTTTTTCGTGAAGGGTTAGCACTCTTTAATCGTTAACACTATTTTTTTTTTGAGGGAATTAATCTTAAGCAAACGGTGCAACAAATTGAAACGGTGCTGACCACCTTTTTCTTTGGTTGAATTGCATAACAATAAAGACATAGTGCATAATAATAGATACCGTTCAGGTTGCTTATATGTTCAAGCGTCCGTGAATTTTCGTGAAAATAAATCCCGTACTATATAACACTTCTCAATTTTTTTTACGTAATATGAATCGTAAATATAAGTAATTTTTTTTACGTAATATGAATCGTAAATATAAGTAATTTTTTTTACGTAATATGAATCATAAATTAAGTATTTTGACCAAAAAATAAAATATTAATTTATTAATCTATAAAATATATATTAAATTGATTAATTTAAATTATTAAATATCTTAAATATTAATTTATAGTAGTATAAATTTTATATGAATTAATAATGTCCTTTTATGTAATTTTACATTTATCAGCTAGTTCAACCGCTATTTTTACCAAACACTTTAATTAGCTTATCAGCTATAAGCTATCAGCTAAAAGCTATCAGCTAGCTTATCAGCTAAAAGCTATCAGCTAGCTTATCAGCTAGCTTATAAGCTATCCGCTATTTTTACCAAACAGAGCCTTATTTTTATTTTTGACCCAAATTTATAAAATTACAATTTTGTTTCGAGTAAGCATGTACGTACGGGTCAGGTTTCATTCCTTAATGGCTATCTTGTTTATGACATCATAATGACCTCCACTACGGAATGTTGGAATTTTTAAACGAGAAACGAATTAATTATAAATTTCCGTTACACATGATTATGAATTCCCTAAACGATTCCTAATTTATTTGTCTCTCGTTTAAAAACTAAAAAAGTTTATGGTGAAGGTTCTTATTATGTTATGAACAAGCTAATAAAATTAGGGAACAAAATTTGATCCGTATCTACATGCTTACTCGAAACAAAATTATAATTTTGTATGTTTATGTCCAAGAAATAGAAATAAATGAAGGCTTCTTCAGAATGCTACTGAACTCTGGATATCCTTTCTATATATGTTTTTAGATGTCTCTACAAAAAAAAAATCTCAAAATTCGATTTCAGGTCAAGGTTTTTGTTGTTTTGGTTTTTAGGTTTTGACGTTTTAAAAATTCATAATTAATCTTTTTCTTGTAGGAAAATTCTAATTTTATGCGAAAAGTCATATTTTACCGTTCTAAATATGTTTGTAAAAAATCATAAAACAATTCAACCTCTAGTTTAATTTTGTAGACTTCATGTCTACATTGAAAAATTGAAGGTAAACAAATAGGAAGAATAAAAAATTATACTATTATAGTGCTGTGTTTTTTTTACATGATTATTTTTTAAACTCGGCGTATATTACATGATCAATTTGAACAAAACCTAACAATATTATAAATAGATACATAAATTACAAATCTTAATGATATCTCATTTTAAATTTTAAATATTTTAATGCATAATTATATTGAAATCTATATCTTATAGCGAAGATCTTCAAAAGATATTAATGCATAACTTTTGTGCATCCAATTTGAGCTTCAAGTTGAAAATTCAGCTTCTTCATTTTGTTTGTTGTCCTTCCCCAGTATCTTTCATGTAGGGGTGGGAATAGGCCAGGCCAGGCCAGGCTTTGATAGGCCTGAGTCTGGCCTACGAAAAAATTTACAGGCCTGAGCCTGGCCTATGGCCTATCATAGGCCGTTTTTCTGGGCCTGGCCTGGCCTATTTAAAAGCCTGGACTGGCCTGAAAGCCTACTTACAGGCCTACTTTATATTAAGGTCATCAAATAGTTCATTTAGCCTACTAAATAAGCTAAACAAGCCTTAAAGCCTACTTAAAAGCCTATTTAACTACAAGTAAATTTTAACTAGATTAAAGCCTACTTAAAAGCCTATAACAACAAAGCCTATTAAGGGACTAATAGATAGAGAAAAAGATATTTATATTTTTAATATATGCAATTATTTTAATATAAAAAACATTTTTTAATAAATAGTATTAATAGGCCAGCCTATTAGGCTTAACAGGCTTTTCTGGAAGCCTAAGCCTGGCCTATTTAACTAAACAGGCTTTTTAAAAAGCCTAAGCCTAGGCCTATCTACGAAACAGGCCAGGCCAGGCCAAAACAGGCCAGGCCGTAGGCCCCTGTAGGCCGGCCTGGCCTATTCCCAACCCTACTTTCATGTAAAACATGTTGATATTTCATGTAACACGTGAATACGTAGGTTGTAATTCATTGTTTGTTGATTGTTGTTTATCTATATTTTTATGTAATATGCATGAACATATTTCACGAAACACGTAATAAAAATGTATCTATTGGTTGTTGTTCATATAAATCTTCTTGTAATACATGACCATAGTTCATGTAATGAAAATGTAGTCAATGATTTTATTTTATTTTTGTACAAGTCAATGATTGTTGTTTATCTATATATTTATGTAGCGCATGAGCCTATTTTATGTTACACATAAATACGTAGTCATTAGTTTTTTTTTTTTTGACAAATAGTCATTACGTGTAACACATAAACATATTTCAGTTGGTTTTTTTAGTCAATTAATTGTTCATTATAAATCAATTTTCATTTGTTTTTTTTTTCCTTTTCATATTCTTCACCCTCTTTTTTTCTTTTTTCTTTTACAGATAAATAAGAGTATATACATATGAATTCAAGTAATTTCAACTTTGATAATATTTTATAATAAATTTTTAAATATTTAATTGTCTGCTTTAATATAGAAATAACAACACCGATTTTGGTCAAATTTTACTCACATCTTAACCGAATTTCATATTATTATGATGTTTCCTTTAAGAACTGAGGATTAAAAAAAAAATTACAAGTATTAGTTTTCAATAACATCAAGTGTTGAAAAATAATGACCAATTTAATTTTCTCTTTATTTAAATTGACGACTTTTGGGTTTTCCTTATTTCGGGTCATGCTAACTTCCCTAACCCTTATGACACATGTTAAGAGGCTAAAAAAGAAATTAAGAGAAAAGTTTTATACTAAAAAGATGATTTAGAAACTTTTAGAATGTCGAATGCACAAATTAAAAAAAACTTTTATCTTTGGTTTCTAAACTTGTGTCCTTAGTGTTTAACTAAGGGCGCAAGATAACATTTCCCTTTTCTTTAACCTTTCAACTTTGTACCAAAAAAAAAAAAGTTTGTCCACCGTCACTAAATCACAACCATTAGAAACTGTATATTTGTGTCTTAGTTTTTATTTTTTATTAACTAGTAGTGACTTTCATGTAATGTTTTCACCATCTCAATATAGGAAAGCGTGGTGACAATTTGTATCATGCTGAAAACTTGGAAAGTTATGGAGATGCAATTGACTTGTTTATGGATGATAATGGTTTAATTTCAGAATCTTTGAATAAAAGAACGGAAAAGCTTAATGGTGCGAATGAATAGTCGACGAAACCATCGTTGCATTTCATTTTGGTTTTAGTTAAGTACTACGTTTATTAATTTAGAAATATAATAGCAGCACTACCCATGTTTATCGTATCTAGTCGCACATATATTTTTCGCTTTTCGCACTATGTAGCAATACTCGACAAAAGAATTAGAAAAGAGTGGAAGAGTTCAAGGAACTCTATACAAAAACATGATTCTATTCTCACGTTGAAGAATAACAAGTACAATTTTGATTCTTCACCTAAATATTTGAAGGAACACAAACAATCTGATACTGGATTAATGTTATGTACTGAAATGGTTAATGTTTCTCCACCTAATAACGAGTTGACGGAGGAACGAAACGAGCGTATTCGATATTCTGAACTGAAGTTTACTGAAAAAAGACTTTACCTATATTGAAATGATGATCAATGGAAAATATACAAATTTGTTAGAGGGTCTTGAACTTCAAAGTGGTGTATGTAAAACTTAATATTTTCTCCTTATTCTTCAATTCAATCAAAATTTCTTTGATTTATTTGTTAGCTTCATCTTATACCTTTTTTTGTTTTTCTTTGTTTAATATTTGTACTCATGTTTGTTGTACCTTCTTAGTATAGTGATTTTATCATGCTAAATATAGAACCGTTACCAAAATTATCACACTTTTTTATGATAC
Source organism: Medicago sativa (assembly GCF_051527215.1). NCBI lineage: Eukaryota > Viridiplantae > Streptophyta > Magnoliopsida > Fabales > Fabaceae > Medicago > Medicago sativa. Next base: position 70,656,296 of record NC_140749.1, on the reverse strand, counting down.
AAAATGGATTATTTTCTGAGCATTAAGAAAGATATCACGAGTATTTTCTTTTGTTGGTTTTGGAAAGATATCACGAGTATTTTCTTTTGTTGGTTTTGAATAGGCTTAATAGCAGTTTTGACCCTCTATGTTTCAAAAAGTTGTGATTTTGGCCCCTAACAAAATAAAATACAAAACCGCCTCCTAAGTATTGCCCATTTTGCAGTTTTGGCCCCAGGCCAATTTTGACCAAGTCAAATGCACATGTGGATGCCACGTGTGTAATTAATATTTTTTTAATTAAAAAATAAAAAAAATTAATTAAAAAATAAAAAATTTACACACGGTCCACGCCAAAGCATATGATATGATATATAAAAAGTTTCATTCGAAACTTTTATTCATTGCTCTATACAAAGTTAAATTGTAATACAATTTATTTATTTTTCGGTACAGATACGAAATATATTTCTAAATCATATTTTTAAGATAACTAATCCTAAACATATTTTAAACAATATATAAATTATAATATTCTTTAAAAACCGAGGATTTAAAAAAATCACGAGTATTTTCTTTTGTTAGTTTTCAGTAACATCAAGTGTTGCAAAAGAATGGGATACATGACATGTAGCATGCAAATTATACTGGTAGGGCAGGGGAAGGGGCACCCTTCTCAACATAGTAGTAAGAAACAACATTCATTTGGAGCTTTGCTTTCATTGTTGCATGTTTTTCAGTTTGCTAGTAGGGAAAGGGGACCCTCTGATTTGTTTGATGGTGAATGAATCTGAACTATGATTGTAGAAAATTGCTTTTCCGACAATGAATACTTCCTATTGACACAAGTAAATGACGCTTTTACTCCAGCGGTAGTTAACAACCGCTGGTATAAGCGCCGACAGTTAACAACCGCTTGAGACTTCCAGCGGCAGTTAACTGCCGCTACGTGCGTTCTAGGATGCACCGTCCTTTTCACCATTCAACCTCTCTTTCTTCATTCATTCAACACATAGTTTCCACATTCAACCTATTTTTTTCCATCATTCAACCTCTTTTTCCATCATTCAACCTCTTTTTCCATCATTCATTCAACCTATGTTTTCTACATTTTTCCCCTATAAAAACCCTCACATTCTCACATTTCCTCACATTCTCTCATCCTTACTCTCATTTCCTAGCATTCTCTCCTCTTTACTATTTCTTCTACAAAATGTTTGTTTGTCATAGTCCAATACTCAAAGAAACTCAACCAGAACTTGTTCATTGGTTATATATTCAAGTAAGCCTCTTTGAATTGGTTTTACCCCAAGAGTGCAAATGTGAGGAACAACAAGAATTGCAGCATGAACCTTCTTGTAAAGCTCCTCAAGGCCATCTGTCCCAATTCCTTTCTTAATGTACTCACTAAAGTGAGTCTGGTATTTCTCAGGCTCATCCTCAGTCAACAAATGTACGACGAAGATGACTCCACCTATTAAGGAATAAATGTACGACGAAGATGTTATTTTTAATGTTATTGGTACGACGAAGCAGATTTAGCTTTACCCCATTGTAAATGTATTATTATATTAATAAAATGTGATTTTATATATATTACTTGTGTTCCTTTATTTTAGTTTTTATTTTCATTTATTTATATGAAATACAAAAATTCAAATAAAAAATGTGTATTAAAGAAATCTAACGTGAATCTAACGTGAATTTGAATAAAAACTAATAAAATCTAACGTTAATTCAAATAATTAAAATTCGAATAAATATTATGGTAGCGTGACTTTGAATAAATATTGCGATAGCGTGAATTTGAATAAATATTGCGTATCGAATAAGTAAATTATAATAAGTACACAACATTAATTCAAATAAAAATGGAGTATTGAGTAAATAAATTCGATAAGTACACAACATTAATTCTTAGAAAATTTTATTTAGATATAATTTCATCTACGTTACATTACATTGTGGTATCATTACATTACATTACGTAAAAGACATGTACGTCAACTATCATTACATTACATTCGGAAATGTACCTTCCAACTACAACAATTATCTTGCCTCTGAATGGGGTCAATTCAAACTAGCTAAAAAGCAGGACTCCGACATTCGTCCAGGAGTGTTATTGTTCCATTCCAAATGTTAAATTCATGTTGGTCTTGGTTTTAAATGATAGTATCTAAGTGCCAACAGAATGAGGTCCAGACCTTGACACTTCGATACCATCATTTAATCGAAGCCAACAAGAAATTAACATTTAGAATGGAACAAAAACACTCCCGGGCGAATGCCGGTGTCCTGCCATTTAACTAGTTTGAATTACCCCATCTAGAGGAAGACAATTGTTGTAGTTGGAATGTGCATTCCAACTACAACAATTGTCTTACCTCTGAAATGGGGTAAATTCAAACTTGTCAAACAACATGACTCAAGCATTTCGCTCGACATTCATGCTTTCCTTTGAAAAGAATAAATTTTTGTCAGGCTTGATTTAGATGATGGTATTCAAGTGCCAACGAAATGAGGTCCATTCCTTGACACTTAATACCATCATCTAAGCAAGCCTAACAAAAATTTAATCTTTTCAAAGGAAAAACATGAATGCCGAGCGAAATGCTTGAGTCCTCGCCGTTTGGCAAGTTTGAATTACCCCATTTCAGAGGTAAGACAATTGTTGTAGTTGGAATGCACCTTACCCTAACTAATGACGATCTTCTGGCGGAATCAAGTTGTTGATGATATCTTCAGTTGATCTCAGCAACGTCACCTGCATATCGATCCACTGGAACTTGGTGTGCTCCCAAAACATGGTCGTCACGTTTTCGTCCTTCTTTAACTCCACCCAAGTGAATGATACTCTCCCCTCGTCGAGCGTTGGACGTTTATACCGGACGTCTTCCACCCTCCTTGTGTCTCTAGGGTTGACTCCTTGGTTGAATTCATTCAGTTGATCCTTGAGATCTCTTAACGTTACATCAAGGCACCGAACCTTCAACCTCTGAGGTTCTCCGCCGTTGAATGTTGTCGATCCACCCGGCCATTGTTTCAAATCTACACACATCGAAATTAAAAATAATCAATGAAAAACTCATTCAAACACTTGTAGTGAAAATTTGACATAAACCCTAAAAATCCTAAACAAACCCTAAAAAATTTATAAAATTCGAAAAAATTATAAATTCAATCAATATAACTTCATTATAACAGGTATTCATAATATCTGTTAATAGCATTTCAGATCTACAACATAACTATATTAAAAACAAATATTCAAACCCTAAAAATTAATAAAATTTGAAAAAAATTTATAAATTTAAGCAATATAACTTCATTATAACAGGTTTTCATAATATATGTTAATAGCATTTCAGATCTACAAACATAACTATATTAAAAACAAATATTCAAAATTTAATAATTAAACAACAACTAAAATTATAAACATATAAACACATATACTAACTAAAATGTATGACAATAGCATAAGTGATAACTTACTTGTGATTTAGTGGAAGAAAGTTTGGATGATTTGGTAGAGTTTTTTAGAGAGTGAAAATTTGAGAGAAAGATGGTGATGGTGAAGATGGAGAGAGTGTTTGGATTATAGCTACTGTCTTGAATATATCACGAACACAACGGTAGTTAACTGCCGCTGGAAGCCAGATATTAACTACGGGCGCTTATATCAACGATTGTTAACTACCGCTGGAGTAAAAGCGTCATTTACTTATGTCAATAGGAAATATTCATTGTCAGAAAAGCAATTTTCATGATTGTAATGTATCGTGTTAGGTATCTGTTTGTCCTTTCTGTCTCCCACTTGATCACTCACACTCACTTCATTTATTTATGTCTTTCAAAAGGTGCACATAAAACAAAAGCAAGCAAGTGCCACAAATTTCATTTAATTAATTAATATTTATGGAAGAATGTTGGTGAAATAGAAGCCGTTGGTTGCTTCAAATAAATCAAATTTCAACAGCTGCTATATCAATGGTTCAATCATCTTATTTCTTTTCGATTTGGAGCTGATGATGTTACATCACAACGAAAGGTCATATGTGTATTAAAAGTATAGACATTATTATTTTTTGATATTTGAAATTGTAATGTCAATTAATCTAATCTCTCAAATTCTCCATGAGGCAACAAAGAATATTCAACATAATATATAACTTTCTTTTATTACGAAAATTTTGACACATTTCAGAAAAAAAATTGCTTAAATTAAATTAGTTGATGTCTAGGGCGGATCTAGGACTAAACTTTTGGTGTGACTAAATTAACAATGTTAAAAAAAAATGTCCAATGAAATTAAAGACTGAACTATTTCACTCAAAATATCAGTTTTAGTAGTTTTATTAGTCCAACTCCATTTGTAATTCTAACGATTCCTAATTAGAACAAAATTAGTCATCAATTTCCTCTAACATTTCATTCTTATAGATATCATTCATATGTTAAAAGAAAATTTAAAAAATTCGGTGTGACTATAGCCACACCATATATTGGATTCGTTCATGGTTGATGTATCATGGATTCATATAGTATAAAACGACAAAGAAATAAAAGGTAGGGCAAACCATCGAATTCAAGTAGAGAACTTCAAATAGAAAAGAGTCTCATGTGTTTTATGTGATACATAAGTATTGCACAAGTCAAAAGGAAAATGTTATCATGCAACTGTAATACCACCAATGTTGCATGGGATAAAGTAACGAGAGATAAATAACCAACACAAGAATAAAATAAATGTAGCGATGATGATGATGATGATGTGTATAATGTATAGTACGAATAGACATGATAGTGCTATAAATGACAACATTAGAAAGAGTGTTATGGTAACAACTATCATAAAAAAGATGGTAGAATCTCAACTTAGTTGATCCGAGCTTCTAGAGAGAAGATTTATAAATTATTTAGTAAACAAAAATGAATGACACTTTTTTTTGTTTGTAAAATCTCAACATTATATGGAATACATAAAGTGAGCCAACGACTCTCCTTTGTAAAATTGGTTATCATTAATGTTACCTTTTTTTATCAATTAATTGACATTCTTCAATTTATAGAAAAAATTAAAGGTTGATACTAACAAATGTCCTTAAAATAATGACACTTGATAAGAACCTAAAGAATATGAAATTTTGTATTGAAATGAACATTTTTTTTAAAAACTTTTAAAACATTATTTATGTATCTTTTAAAATATTATTATATTTAATTATCCAATAAATGTCATTAATAGTACTAATGTCCTCGTGACCAGAAAAGATCTTTGTAGTTTTTAATGACATTATTGACCTCAAACCAATGTTTCGTGTACAGAATCACATGGTACTACTACCATGTCCCACTTACCAACAATGATGAAGTGTATGTGTACGCATGAAATTACTCATTCTTCCACGTGTCAAAATGTAGTAGGTCATGTTGGGTTACACTCTTCTTCTTCTTCCACTACAAAATACCACACTCTTCTCATCATTGTTAGCAGGTACACTCTCCAGGAGCACTGGTGAGTAATCAATTACTGTAACTTTAATCTCTTAACTAATTTTATTTTAAGTTTTCGCTACACGATCCACTGAGATTCAACCCTTGTCGTTTCGATTCATATGCTTATATTAGTTATCCTTCTGTCACATATACTATTATTATTCCAACTATGTTGATAATTTTGGTGTGACATATTTATGCAGAAGAAGAATTTGACATAATCATGGCAACTATGAGGGGTTCTTCTGTGGGTGCATGCCTCAATTTCCAGGGAAGAAAAGCAGAGACTAAAGTTAATTTGACTCAGTTGACTTTGAATAATAACCAGGCCTTTACTTATGTTGGTTTGAGATCTCTCAACAAGCTGCACGTGCGGTCAACCGCACGTGCTGCTTCGTCTTCTTTGAAGATGAGTGAGAAGAGTGAGAGTGGAAATTTTAAGGGGAAAATAGTGTGTGGTGGAATGAATTTGGTTTTTGTTGGAGCTGAAGTTGGACCTTGGAGTAAGACTGGTGGACTTGGTGATGTTCTTGGTGGACTTCCACCTGTTTTGGCTGTAAGTTTGTTTTACATTTCAATTTTCATCCTTATGTTTAAATTTACGGTGGCTTTGACAAAATCACTGTGTCACTGTAATTTTGTGTAGCTTTTGAAAAATCGCGATAGTTCACTCTGAATTTAGCAAATTTACTGTGAATACATGCATGGACATCGGATATGACACTGATATGACACTGTAATCACGCGTGTTTGTGGACATGAACACGACTTCAATCTGAAATGTTTGTTTCGCATAGACACATACTATTTTTTTAATTGTGTTGTTTTATTATTTATGTTAATTTGTTACCTGTGATGATTTAATTATTTTAGGGAAATGGGCACCGTGTTATGACTGTATCACCGCGTTATGATCAATACAAGGATGCATGGGATACTGATGTGTCTGTCGAGGTAACTGCTTTTTGTTATGTTTTTGTCTATGTATAATTCTTGAAAGAAATTGGAACTATTCCTTGTTGATGATTTATTTACATGTTTCATTTTGTTGTTGTTTGTTGTAGCTCAAAGTTGGTGATAGAATTGAAACTGTGCGTTTCTTTCACTGCCACAAGAGAGGAGTTGATCGCGTTTTTGTGGATCACCCACTTTTCCTTGAAAAGGTTGTATTTCTATGATTTAGTTTTCATCAATCATTGGAATGTTTATAGTCCTTTATAAGATTGAATTTGAATGTGTTATAGAGTTAAACTGACTTTATTTTTTGGCATTTGGAATATGAAAGGTGTGGGGGAAGACCGAGTCAAAACTCTATGGTCCTAAAACTGGAACTGATTATAAAGATAATCAACTTAGATTCAGCTTGTTATGTCAGGTAACTTTTTGCTTTATATTTTCTACCTGTGTTGCTTTACCCTCTATTAACTTTTGTGTATTTTGGTTCCACTTTGGAGGATTCAAACTGACTTCAAATGCGTAGAATTGATTTTGATTTGTTTGGATGTTCTTGAGTACAATTGATTTTGGTACTTTTGCTTCAACTATTGAATTTTGGTTTCAAATTTATTGTTCAACCCACTTTTGCATGAATTTATCCAAACATAAATCACTTTACAATCAACTCACTTTTAGCTAGAATCAATTTTATATAATCATTCAAAATCATTTTATGTCACCGCATAACCAAACTCAAAGCTCGTTAATTACTATTGGTCCTTCACAAATCGTGATTATAGCCAATAATAAGTGAATGACTGGGTAGTTGCACAATTTTCCTGTCATCTGAATCACTATCACAAATCACAATATTTGCTCTTTTGGTGTTGATTGATTGTTAGTTCCTCAAACAATTGAGTAGAAGTCATGTATTTCAATTTTCAGGACATTGTTGAATTCCCTAGACTAAGATTTGTGTTTTGATATATGATTACTGACTAAATTTGTATGATGATTGATGAGATTGGTTGTTGCGAGTACATATGTACACTTGATTGCTGATAATTGCAATTCCTTTATACTGACTCTAGATATGAACATTATCAATGTGGTTAACAACTTTCAGGCCGCACTTGAGGCACCAAGGGTTTTGAACTTAAACAGCAGCAAATATTTCTCAGGACCATATGGTGTGGCTCTCTAGTCTATTAATTTCTTGATCTTTTAAATATTCATTTGAGAATAAACTTCAACTTAAGTTTACAACTTTTTTATGTCTTCCCGCAGGCGAAGATGTAGTCTTCGTTGCCAATGATTGGCACACTGCTCTTCTTCCATGCTACTTAAAATCAATGTACAAGTCTAGGGGGCTTTACAAAAACGCAAAGGTGAGGATTTGTTTACTTTTCGGGTGTACAAAATCTATTTAGCATAAGGACGCTGACTTTCTTTGTAATCATCACAGGTAGCGTTTTGTATTCATAACATCGCCTACCAGGGAAGACATGCCTTTTCAGACTTCGCTCTTCTCAACTTACCTGATGAATTCAGAAGCTCTTTTGACTTTATTGATGGGTACGATACGGTTATCCTTCTACAAATCACATTAGATCATTGGTCTTGTGTTCATACACTTTAGTTACCATTACCAACCGTGCATGTTTTTGTTTTGTTTCTTTTTCAGGTATACTACACCTGTGAAGGGAAGGAAAATCAATTGGATGAAGGCTGGAATATTAGAGTCCGACCGAGTGTTCACTGTAAGTCCACATTATGCCAAGGAACTTGTTTCCGGAGAAGACAGAGGTGTGGAATTGGACAATATCATTCGTTCAACTGGTATCACTGGTATCGTGAATGGCATGGATAATCGTGAGTGGAGTCCACAAACTGATAAATACATCGATGTACACTATGATGCAACAACTGTAAGTAGCACCTTCCTGTTTAATGTGGATTCCTCATTTGACATGGACCATTGAAACCCATGCTCATCAAAACTGTCATTTTTAGGTCACTGAAGCAAAATCTCTGTTGAAAGAAGCTCTTCAAGCTGAGGTTGGATTGCCTGTTGACAAGAGTATCCCTTTGATAGGATTCATTGGCAGGCTAGAAGAGCAGAAAGGTTCAGATATTCTTGTTGAAGCTATCGCAAAGTTCATTGACCAGAATGTTCAGATAATAGTTCTTGCAAGTGCTTTACTCAATTTTTTGTCCATTTCTGATCCTATTACCTAAACAAAGCTATGCTAATTATTCATGTTCTTTTTACTTCAGGGAACCGGCAAAAAGATCATGGAGAAGCAAATTGAGCAGCTGGAGGTAACATATCCTGGCAAGGCAATCGGGGTAGCAAAATTCAATGGCCCCTTGGCTCACAAAATAATTGCTGGAGCTGACTTTATAATTATCCCAAGTAGATTTGAGCCTTGTGGTCTAGTTCAATTACATGCCATGCCATATGGAACGGTAGAGCTTATGCCTTTTATTTGCCATTTCAAATTTGAATTTCCTGCAAATCATATAGTGATTGAATCACACTGAGTGATCTAAATTGGATGGCTCACGTCACTGATCTTTTAGACCTGAGTTACTGGTCATAAAGTGGGTCATCTGATCTTGTTCTGATGTTTTGATTGTGTGACTGGTCAAATGCATAATTCCATAACTACATTTCATCTTGACCTTGATGTTCCTAACATAAATGCTTGAAACAGGTGCCCATCGTTTCATCAACTGGTGGTCTTGTTGACACTGTGAAAGAAGGCTATACAGGATTCCACGCTGGAGCGTTCAACGTGGAGGTAAGAAGATATGGACACTTTCTTCTATCTGATTTTGTTAGAGTTTAAACTAAAAGATTATAACTTGGGCTGTTTTTTAGTGTGAAACTGTTGATCCAGATGATGTAGATAAGTTATCAACTGCCGTCACGAGAGCCCTTAAAACCTATGGTACCCAAGCCATGCAAGAGATAATCCAAAACTGCATGGCTCAAGACTTTTCGTGGAAGGTAAGCGCGCTGCCGCTGTTGCTGTATCAAACTTTTGTTTTGCTCACAGCAGATGTTTACACCTCTATAGGCATGGATAATGAATATTCATGCAGAAAAATGCAGTTCAGCTAATCATCAATGGGTGATTTCTAATGCAGGGACCAGCCAAACTATGGGAGAACGCACTGTTGAGCCTCGAGGTCGCAGGCAACGAACCTGGAATAGATGGAGAGGAGATTGCTCCACTTGCAAAGGAAAATGTGGCCACTCCATGAGCATCAATAGGGATATATATCCTCATTTTAGATATGGTCATTAATAAAAATCGTTATCTAATACATGAGTGCATTAGCACAAGTGCAGTAAGATTATAGGTGTAGCCGCAAGCCGGTAAATCGTAGTTGATGAATGAGTTCTAACGAAGGAACCTAATCATTGTACCTTGGAACTTAGTTGAAGGTCCTTTTTAAGCAACATATATATAGCGTAAACTAACTTAAGGTTTATTTAGAATAAGGTCTTGTAAGCAATCAATGAAATTTGCAGAACATAAGTTGTACGAAGTTCAAATGCAGTCTAAGTGAATAAAGGTCTATTCCAGGTTATTTGAAAGTTTCTTTCAAAAAAAAAAAAAAAAAAGGTTATTTCAAAGTTACACGCAAGCATCGAGATTAATATATTCGTACGTATTAAATTTCGCTGGACTTATAAATTTTGACCAATAGAAGATAGTGCGTTAAAAAGTATGTATCAAAAAATGTGCTGCTAACATTATTGTTAAAAGATTATTTAATGCCTTTGAAATTAACTTCAATTATGTTGATGGCTTAAGTTAAGCTAAAAATATTCACGTCATTAGAGCTAAGTATTTTTTTTTTTTTTAAATGTTAGCTTCTAAATTTATATATAAGCAGTTTAATAAAAAAAACATTATATATAAGCAAATCATGAAGCATTCTTTCTTTTTTTTGGTTACAAGGGAAAAAAAAAAAAACAAGCAGAAAACAGAAGCAGAAAAAGAAAACAAACAGCTACACTAAGTTAGCCCCCTAGGGAAATAAATCCCCCAAGCATCATCTTTAATGAGCGGCAACAATCCAGCAGGTGGAGTAGCATGATCTGTCAGTGGAGAATCCGTCGAAGCTCCCAATTTAGCTAGGAAATCGGCACATCGGTTCCCTTCACGAAGAGTGTGCAAAACAACCATGTTATTGAGAAGCAGCATGTCTTTAATGTCCTGGATGATAGTAGCATAAACATGATAAAGAATCGGTTGTCCGTTGATGAGGTTGACACAAAGCAGGGAATCGGAGTAGCATACGAAATTGGTGATGCCAAGCCGTCGAACAAGCTGCAAACCATTGAGAATGGCGTGAAGCTCAGCAAAAATTATGTCATCTGTTCCGTGCAAATGTCCTGAAAAACCAGCAATAAAGAAGCCTTCGCTGTTCCTTAGGAGGCCACCGAAACCGGCACGTTGAGGGTTACCAAGACAGCTTCCGTCCACGTTGAGGATATAACAAGTGTGATTAAAACAATTCCACTTCACCATTCTTTCAGCAACAGTAGTGTTCGAACAATGATTTAAAGAGGAATCAATAACCTGGACAGCACTCTGAATATTGTAATTCACTTGGTTTAGGGACCATTCTTCATTATTAAGACACATAGAATTGAGGTGTCGCCATACCCACCAAACGCCGGCAGCAAAGATGTGACATTGAGAGCCTGTCAAACCATTTTTCAGCCAGTCATATGGCCTTGTTTCATCAAAAAATTCTGCGGAATTAAAGCCAATGTGACGCCATATTTTTGAAGAGTGTGGGCAATCACGAACGCAATGCATGAGAGTTTCTTCTTGCTGATCACACCTAGTGCACATGGCTGAATGAGAAATGTTTCTATGCCTTAACAACGATAAAGTAGGAACGGCGTCGTGACAAGCTAGCCAAACAAAGAATTTATATTTCTCCGGGAGTTGTAACTTCCAAATCCAAGCCCAAGATTTATGAGAGGCGGCGATGGGATGTGGTGTATCTTGAGAGAGGAGCCAATTGTACCCGCTCTTTGCTGTGTAGTTCCCATTCTTGTTGTGTGACCAAATGAAGGTGTCGATAACAGTTTCATTGAAACGGATATTTAAATTGTTGATGTTGTTGGCGATATCCGGTGGCAACGTTGTGTAGAGAAGATTGGTGTGGGGTGCCGGACTAGTGAGAACATCCTTGATGGTATAATGGAGGTCGTGGATGTCTATGTACGGGACGAGGCTTGTGAGGGAACCGAAATGGCTCCAATTTGCGAACCAAAAAGAGGAAGTGCCGCTGCCATGTCTCCACGTGAAACCATCGTGAAGCAAGTTTTTGGCGCGGATAATGGCAGCCCATGTCGGGGAGCAGCTAGGCTTGGCGGTGGAGGGAAGCATATGATGCTGATTGGAATATTTATGTGAAAGTAGTTGTACCCATAGCTTGGATGAAGGCTGAAGCAAGTCCCAAACCAATTTTCCGAGAAGGCAGATGTTGGTTTTTCTAGCTGATCGGACCCCTAAACCTCCTTGAATTTTCGGCCTAGCTATTTTCTCCCAACTAACCAAATTAATTCCTTTATTATTTGAATCTCTCCAAATGAAATTTCTTGTTGTTTGGTCAATACTATCACATATGCTTTGTGGGAGCCAATTAATTTGCATGTAGTATGTAGGAATGGAGGATAATACCGATGATGCTAGTGCTAGTCTTCCGGGTTTGTTGAGGAGCTTATTTTTCCAAGAAGCTAGCCTAGTTTGCATTTTTTCAATGATGAAAGTGAAGTCATTTTTCTTTGGTCTCCCTTGAAGAATTGGGAATCCCAAATACTTGTCAAGAGATGTAGTACAACGGATGCCGGAGATGAGTGTTGATTTTTCTTTGAGGAGTGCCGGATGAGTAATATGCTCTTGATTTGTGTAAATTAATCTTCAAACCTGAGACCTTGCTGAAGTTGTCAAATAAATTCCTTATGAATCGAAGCTGAGAGTTGCGAGCTTTGGTGAACAAAAGAACATCATCTGCAAAGAGGAGGTGTGAGAGTTTAGGCCCTTGTTGCTAGATTTGAATTGGTTCCCATTGCCCTTGAATGACGGCATTGTTGATAGCAGTGGAGAGCTTTTCCATACAAAGGATAAAGAGATATGGAGAGCGCGGGTCACCCTGTCTGAGACCATGAGTAGGCTTGAAGGATGGCAATTTGTTTCCATTCCAAAGTATGGTGAAATTTGAAGAGGAGACACAGTGCATGATGAGCTTGATAGTGATATCCGGGAATCCAAAATCAATGAGGCAAGAACGAAGAAAATCCCAGTTAACATTATCAAAGGCCTTTTCGAGATCAATTTTGAAGGCCACATAACCTTTCTTTTTCTTGGACTTGCGCATGAAGTGAATAATTTCCTGCAAAACAATAGCGTTGTCAGTAGTGCCCCTACCATGCAGAAAACTGCTTTGGTAGGGACCAATAATATTATTGAGGATAGGCCTAAGGCGGAGGACAAGGACTTTGGTGATTATTTTGTAGATGGTGTTGCAAAGGCTGATCGGTCTAAAGTCTTTATAGGTGCTGGGGGGGTCGACTTTTGGGATGAGGGTTATGAGAGTTTCGGAGATGGTGGGGTCGAAATGGCCATTGGTGAAGGCAGTGAAAACTAAGTTGAAAACGTCATCACCAACAATATGCCAATACTGCTTAAAAAAAACACAATGGAAACCATCAGGGCCGGGGGCTTTGTATGACTTCATGGAGTAAAGGGCGGCTTTCACTTCCTCTTTGGTTATGGGATTAGTGAGGGAAAATCTATCAGCATCATCTAGGGTGGGGTGGCTGCCTTCATTAAGAGTATGATTGTGGTGATGGTGATGGTTGTTGGAGAAAATTTTTTTGTAGTAATTGAGAGCCTCTTCTTGAAGGGTGTTGGTATCAGTGGACCATAAGCCATTGGGTAGTTGAAGTTTATGAATTTTATTCCGTTTCCTTCTGATGACGGTTTGGGTGTGGAAAAAGGCGCTGTTTTTGTCACCAAATTTCACCCATTGCTCACGGGATTTTTGGTACCAATGCATCTCCTCCTGATAAAGAATGTGATTGTACTCCTGTTGGAGCTCTTTTTCAAGTTGAACATGTCTACGGGAGTCGACATTTTCAAGGTATTTTTGGACTCCTTTAAGCCTGCTTTCAACTCGCTTTTTTCTTTTAAAAATGTTACCAAAAACTTCATGATTAAAGATGATGGAATTTTCTCTACCCTTACAAAGAGCATTGACAGTGTTGTGGTTAGAAGATTTCCAAGCTCTATCAACCAAGTCAGCATAGTCTTCATGATCAATCCAAGCTGCTTCGAAACGGAAAGGCCTAGGCCCTCTAGCAAGGGGAAGACCGCCGAAACGGAGGAGGAGGGGGTTGTGATCAGAGTGCATTCTGCAGATGATGTCAACAAAAGCCTCCGGGAAAGCAAGACGCCAAGCTACATTAGCTAAGCCTCTATCAAGCTTTTTGGAGAGAATACGGAGACCATTGTTGTTACGGTGCCAAGTGAAACGACCTCCAAGGGTTGTGATGTCAAGTAAGTTGCAATTATCCATGAAATTTGAGAAAATAGTGGCTCTGTTGTGATTGAAGATCCCCCCCCCCCCCTTTGGTCGCTAGGGAGGAGAGTTTCATTGAAGTCACCTATTAGCATCCAGGGGTTAGTGATGCTTTGGCTGAGAGCTGTAAGGTGATTCCAAAGACCGGGGCGCATTGTGAAATGAGGACTGGCATAGATGCAGGTGCAGGTGGAGATGGCATCGGCTCTTTGTATAGTGAAGGTGATAGAAAAATTATTATAATCAATAACAGTTACAGTATGGTTGGTGGCTGAGTTTTGGAGAAGCCAGATCCCTCCTGAGTGTCCTTGTGCTTCAATGATGTGAATTGGGTTGTATCCATTGTTTAACCAGAAATTAGAGAGCTTAGCAAAGGTGACATGAGTTTCAAGAATAGCTATGAAAGTAGGATTATACTTTCTGATCAAGTCTTTCAGATGTCTTCTGGAATTATTATTTTGGGCCCCTCTAATATTCCAAGAGAGGATTGAAATGTCTAAGAGAGCTTCCATAAATAATATGTAATCTGAAAGTTACCAGGAGAGGAGAAGACTAAGTGACCATGGCTTCCTCAAATTGAGGAATTTCATCGTGACTGTCATTACTGTCAGGTATTGTAGCATCAGCAGCTTGATCATGTTGGAGGGTTGGGTTGATATCTGTGCTGGTTGGATTGATCATGGTGGCCATCGAATTATCCATTTTGTTGTTCTGGATGTTGTCCTGGAAAATGTTAGGGGCAATAACAAAAAAATTGAAGCATAATTTTAAATATAAATAATAAATCGACATATTGTTATATTTTTTTAATTAATTTTAATGAAAAAAATAGCTTAAGATATTATCGACTCTTGGGGCTGCAAAGTGTTGAGACATCTTCTCAAAAAGAAAAGAGTTTTACTTTTCCCACCCAATTGTTTTCCTCACGCGCCCTATTTTTTCCAAAAATACCCTTATGTTTCCGGATTTCATAATCCGGAATAATGTTTTCCTTTGTTAAAGGGTGAAAAAATGAGTTACGAATTTTTCCGGATTTTGTAATCCGGAAACTTCATTTTTCCGGATTTTGTAATCCGGAAACTTCAAAAAATAGGGTGTGCTACATGATTTTTTCAATAAAATAGGGTGTTATTGCTAGGATTCTTGGTGCTGCTTTGTTTGTCATGAACATCATATGATTGGTCAATTTCACAGCTATAATTTTCTGTTCTCTATCAAACATCTCGTTGGAAATTTGTCCACTCTTAAAAAACATGTATCAAGAGGTAATTGTTACTTGACGCCTGTTGGTGGTGTAAAATAGGAACACCATATGCCTGTTCGTGCAAAATAGGAACAACCAAAGCAACACCAAGAATCCTAGCAATAACACCCTATTTTATTGAAAAAATCATGTAGTGCACCCTATTTTTTGAAGTTTCCGGATTACAAAATCCGGAAAAATGAAGTTTCTGGGTAACAAAATCCGGAAACATT
Organism: Medicago sativa; assembly: GCF_051527215.1. Taxonomy (NCBI): domain Eukaryota; kingdom Viridiplantae; phylum Streptophyta; class Magnoliopsida; order Fabales; family Fabaceae; genus Medicago; species Medicago sativa. Next base: position 70,640,789 of record NC_140749.1, on the reverse strand, counting down.
CGTAACTCATTTTTTTCACCCTTCAACAAAGGAAAACACCATTCCGGATTATGAAATCCGGAAACTTCAAGGGCATTTTTGGAAGAAAAAATAGGGCGCGCGAGAATCCCATTGGCTGGGAAAAGTAATATTCAAAAGAAAAAGAAAAAAAAATCCCAAATGAGTCCAATGGTTGGTATAGATTGTGGACAATTGCTTTTTTGAAGTTCTTAATAGCACAAGTAAATTACTAAAATACCCTTAGCGGTAGTTAACTACCGCTGGGTTTTTTGGTCTTTTACTTGTGTTCCTAGGACATTTTGAATGTCAAAACAGCAATTGTCTAGATTGTGACAAGAAGTTATTTGCTCGCAAGTCCACAATTCGATTAGTGTTGCTAGCATTTTCTCTCCCTCTAACAAATTAACTATTGACAAAATCAATTTAAAGTTTCCTCGAAAAAAAATCAATTTAAAGTAACCTCTATCATTAATATCGATTGAACGGTTGAAATTAAAATAATTAAAACGCAACACTTCATGAAATGATGGTCCCTTGTTTCAAAAAAAAAATGAAATGATGGTCCTCTAATGTGTGAACTTTACATGAAATAAAATGTCATTTCATTACCAAAATGTAATCTATTTCACATGTTCTCTTCAATTTGTTGATATTCTCCAAGCTTAGACTCCCAAATTTTACAAGTATGTTATTTGATTCATGATATCAAAGACCTATTTCATCAAGATGGGCACATTCACATCGTTCAACCCTTGGAGCATGACATAGTTGCAAAAACTCTAGCCAAGTTAGACGCTTCTTCTAATATCGATATCATGGCCAACCCCTCCCCCCCATCTAGCCTCATGGACCTCCTCTCCTCCAACTTTAAACAAACTTGGTTTGAAATATTGATTTTTAGTCAACTCAAGCCAATTAAGTTTGATTGGATCATGTAATTAGTTTGACCAAAACCGAACCAACTCAAGACGTGAACATCCTTAGTTAGTTCCACCAATTCCTTACTAACCCTGCATCTCACTAAGTTAAATACAGCATAAAACCCGCACAAACACTCATAGACTAGGGTTCAAATATTGCTTGTTCTTCTTCCCTCCCTTCCTCACTTTCCCTTTATTCCTTCTTTTGTTTAAGCATAAAATTTCCTTCCTTCTGACTCTTATAAAAAGCTTCCCATTTAGTTTTCTTGAGTAAACAAAGCATCTCATTCGTCTTGTTTATAAAATAAGGCAAATCTTTGCGGCCTTCTTTTCCGCGTGCCTTGTGTTCCTTTCTTTTATGGGGAATCTCTTTTTCTTTAAAATTAAATTAAATATTATCTCCCCTTCTCTCTATATTTATAAAAGGGTTAAATATGTTTTTGGTCCCTATAAATATGTCAACTTTTCGTTTTAGTCCCTCTAAAATTTTCCTTCAACTTTTAGTCCCTATAAAATTTTCAATCTTCACTTTTGGTCCCTCTTTTAAATTAAACTCATATGTAGAATTCATATTATTTAATAAAATTTTCTAGAAAAATTCAAAATATTATAAGAATCACTCCAAAAAGAATTTTTTAACAAAACATGAATTTAATATGAATTTTTATATGTTTTAAGGTTAAAAATTCATATTTAATTTGTGTTTTGTTGAAAAATTCTAATTTTTTTTAGGAAATTTTTTTAGAATATTTTATACATTTCTGCACAATTTCATTAAAAAATAAAAAAAATTAAATTAAAAATAGGGACCAAAAGTAGTGATTGAAAATTTTATAGGGACTAAAAGTTGAAGGAAAATTTTAGAGGGACTAAAATGAAAAGTTGACATATTTATAGGGACCAAAAACATATTTAACCCTTTATAAAATAAAAAATGAATAAAGAATGATATTTGTACAATTATTTTATGATAATTTTTAGAATATTTTTTTCATTTGCTTTGGAGGCAAAAGTTATGGTGCATAAGGAGATCCTTATGCACCGTGCATAATTGCTTTCTACATCCAACATAATTGCTCTCTACACCCCAAGTGAAAATAATTATTTGGGTCGACTGTAAAATCTATTTGTTTGTGGGCCTAATGAAGCCCCATATTATAATTTTTTTTCTTAACAATTTATTTATGCAAAATAGCTTATTCGAAATAGTTTATTTATGCAAAACAGCTTATTCCGATTAATTTTAAAAACCAACTTATTCAAAATAGCTTATTTATGCAAAACAGCTTATTCGAAACAACTTATTAGGATCACTTTTTTAAAAACCGCTTATTCAAAACAACTTATTTATGCAAAACAGCTTATTTGTTCAAAACAGCTTATTCAAAACAGCTTATTCGAAACAACTTATTAGGATCACTTTTTTTAAAACCGCTTATTCAAAACAACTTATTTATGCAAAACAGCTTATTTGTTCAAAACAGCTTATTCAAAACAGCTTATTTATACAAAACAGCTTATTCCGATTTCATTTTAAAAAACAACTTATTCAAAACAACTTATATATGCAAAACAACATATTTATGCAAAACAACTTATTCAAAACAGCTTATTTATGCAAAACAACTTATTCGAAACAACTTATTTATACAAAATAGCTTATTTGTGCAAAACAGCTTATTCGAAACAACTTATTAGGATCACTTTTTTAAAACAACTTATTTATGCAAAACAACTTATTTGTGCAAAACAGCTTGTTTATACAAAACAGCTTATTCCGATTTCATTTTAAAAAACAACTTATACAAAACAACTTATTTATGCAAAACAACTTATTCAAAACAGCTTATTTATGCAAAACAGCTTATTCGAAACAACTTATTTATACAAAACAGCTTATTTGTGCAAAACAGCTTATTTAAACAAAACAGCTTATTCCGATTTTATTTTAAAAAACAACCTATTCAAAACAACTTATTTATGCAAAACAACATATTTATGCAAAACAACTTATTCAAAACAGCTTATTTATGCAAAACAGCTTATTCGAAACAACTTATTTATACAAAATAGCTTATTTGTGCAAAACAGCTTATTCAAAACAACTTATTTATACAAAACAACTTATTTGTGCAAAACAGCTTATTCAAAACAGCTTATTTATACAAAACAACTTATTCTGATTTCATTTTAAAAAACAACTTATTCAAAATAACTTATTTATGCAAAACAACATATTTATGCAAAACAACTTATTCAAAACACCTTATTTATGCAAAACAGCTTATTTGAAACAACTTATTTATACAAAATTGATTATTTGTGCAAAACAGCTTATTCAAAACAACTTATTTATACAAAACAACTTATTTGTGCAAAACAGCTTATTTATACAAAACAACTTATTCCGATTTCATTTTAAAAACAACTTATTCAAAACAACTTATATATGCAAAACAACATATTTATGCAAAACAACTTATTCAAAACAGCTTATTTATGCAAAACAGCTTATTCCAAACAACTTATTTATACAAAATAGCTTATTTGTGCAAAACAGCTTATTCAAAACAACTTATTTATACAAAACAGCTTCTTCCGATTTCATTTTAAAAAACAACTTATTCAAAACAACTTATATATGCAAAACAACATATTTATGCAAAACAACTTATTCAAAACAGCTTATTTATGCAAAACAACTTATTCGAAACAACTTATTTATACAAAATAGCTTATTTGTGCAAAACAGCTTATTCAAAACAACTTATTTATACAAAACAGCTTATTTGTGCAAAACAGCTTATTCAAAACAGCTTATTTATACAAAACAGCTTATTCGAAACAACTTATTTATATAAAATAGCTTATTTGTGCAAAACAGCTTATTCAAAACAACTTATTTATACAAAACAGCTTATTTGTGCAAAAGAGCTATTTTGCACAAAATAAGCTGTTTTGAATAAGCTTTTTATGAGTTAGAGAGAGAAATGAGTATGGATTATGAGTTTCTTTACTGGAACGTTGTTTAACATGTTATACACTGCAATTATTACTGAAACCATAATTATGGTTTAATGGTTTTGTTAATCATGTATGTGAAACCAAGATAAATGTGTAATGATTTTTAATGAAATTATTATTGTTAGATGGTTTTGAATAATGATTAAGATGTTATACACTGAAATTATTACTGAAACCATAATTATGGTTTAATGGTTTTGATAGTCTTCTATGAGAAACCAAAATAATTGTCTAATGGTTTTGCTATGGCTATGGTTTCTGTGAGTTGGTTTCAAAACCATTTTGCTGTGGAAATGGTTTCCGTGAGTTGTACTGCAAAACCATTTTGCAGTGAAAATGGTTTCCGTGAGTAATGCTAACACCAAATCCGAACCGGATTGATCATAAACAACACAATTCATCACAACATTCTCAATAATTCATCAAATCCGAATTCCAGCTTATACCAACAGATTTCACATCGAATCATTTCCCAATTCCAGTGTAAATGGTTTTGTAATAAAAAAATTGTGATAAACATTTAAATCATTATTAAGTAACCACTTAATAGGACACACTTATAACCTAATGTGAATTAATCAATAAGTAACCACTTTTTTGTAAAGCCTCGTCATCTCTCTTTTATTTCTTACGTTGTAAAACGAATTTCTGACTTTGTCTAAATATAATCGCGCTTTAATGGTTTTAATAGACTTGTATGTGAAAGAAAAATAATTGTCACTGCAAAATGGTTTTGAAGTACAACTCACGGAAACCATTTCCACAGCAAAATGGTTTTGAAACCAACTCACAGAAACCATAGCCATAGCAAAACCATTAGACAATTATTTTGGTTTCTCATAGAAGACTATCAAAACCATTAAACCATAATTATGGTTTCAGTAATAATTGCAGTGTATAACATGTTAAACAACGTTCCAGTAAAGAAACTCATAATCCATACTTATTTCTCTCTCTAACTCATAAAAAGCTTATTCAAAACAGCTTATTTGTGCAAAACAGCTTATTTTGTGCAAAATAGCTGTTTTGCACAAATAAGCTGTTTTGTATAAATAAGTTGTTTTGAATAAGCTGTTTTGCACAAATAAGCTATTTTATATAAATAAGTTGTTTCGAATAAGCTGTTTTGTATAAATAAGCTGTTTTGAATAAGCTGTTTTGCGCAAATAAGTTGTTTTGTATAAATAAGTTGTTTTGAATAAGCTGTTTTGCACAAATAAGCTATTTTGTATAAATAAGTTGTTTCGAATAAGTTGTTTTGCATAAATAAGCTGTTTTGAATAAGTTGTTTTGCATATATAAGTTGTTTTGAATAAGTTGTTTTTTAAAATGAAATCAGAATGAGCTGTTTTGTATAAATAAGTTGTTTTGCACAAATAAGCTGTTTTGTATAAATAAGTTGTTTTGAATAAGCTGTTTTGCACAAATAAGCTATTTTGTTTAAATAAGTTGTTTCGAATAAGCTGTTTTGCATAAATAAGCTGTTTTGAATAAGTTGTTTTGCATAAATATGTTGTTTTGCATATATAAGTTGTTTTGAATAAGTTGTTTTTAAAATGAAATCGGAATAAGCTGTTTTGTATAAATAAGCTGTTTTGAATAAGCTGTTTTGCACAAATAAGTTGTTTTGTATAAATAAGTTGTTTTGAATAAGCTGTTTTGCACAAATAATCAATTTTGTATAAATAAGTTGTTTCGAATAAGCTGTTTTGCATAAATAAGGTGTTTTGAATAAGTTGTTTTGCATAAATATGTTGTTTTGCATAAATAAGTTATTTTGAATAAGTTGTTTTTTAAAATGAAATCGGAATAAGTTGTTTTGTATAAATAAGCTGTTTTGAATAAGCTGTTTTGCACAAATAAGTTGTTTTGTATAAATAAGTTGTTTTGAATAAGCTGTTTTGCACAAATAAGCTATTTTGTATAAATAAGTTGTTTCGAATAAGCTGTTTTGCATAAATAAGCTGTTTTGAATAAGTTGTTTTGCATAAATATGTTGTTTTGCATAAATAAGTTGTTTTGAATAGGTGGTTTTTTAAAATGAAATCGGAATAAGCTGTTTTGTTTAAATAAGCTGTTTTGCACAAATAAGCTGTTTTGTATAAATAAGTTGTTTCGAATAAGCTGTTTTGCATAAATAAGCTGTTTTGAATAAGTTGTTTTGCATAAATATGTTGTTTTGCATAAATAAGTTGTTTTGTATAAGTTGTTTTTTAAAATGAAATCGGAATAAGTTGTTTTGTATAAACAAGCTGTTTTGCACAAATAAGTTGTTTTGCATAAATAAGTTGTTTTCAATAAGCGGTTTTAAAAAAGTGATCCTAATAAGTTGTTTCGAATAAGCTGTTTTGCATAAATAAGGTGTTTTGAATAAGTTGTTTTTTAAAATGAGATCGGAATAAACTGTTTTGCATGAATAAGTTGTTTTGAATAAGCGGTTTTTAAAAAATCATTCTAATAAGTTGTTTTGCATAAATAAACTATTTCGAATAAACTATTTTGCATAAATAAATTGTTAAGAAAAAAATTATAATATGGGGCTTTAATTTAGTGGGCTTGGAGCTTTTTGAAGTGGGCTTTGAAATTTGGGGCTCTATTGACACCTCTACTTATTAGAATTAAGCTTTCACTTAGGGTGTAGAAAGCAATTATGTTAGGTGTAAAAAGCAATTATGCACGGTGCATAAGGATCTCCTTATGCACCATAACCACACCCTGCTTTGGAATAAAAACAACGGAGAAAGAGAAAGAAAATAAGATTACAATAGAAGTATTGAAAAAAAGTTTTTCTAAAATTTGATTGTATAAATATCATTTCTTTAAAAAAAATATAATTAATAAGTTGATTCAATTGATAAAATGTTGACTTGAGAATCTCTGAAGTATTTCGTAAGTATTTCTCTTCGTTGAGATCTACTCCAACATCTTTAACAACCGATCTACAAATACCTTCGTTTGAGTTTTGATATCTATTCTAATTTTAGAATCCAACTCATCTAAACTTTTTCATATAAAAAAATTAAAAGTATTCCCTTTAACCCAACTCAAGTGGAGTGTGGAGCTTAGTCAAGATATTTCCCTACCTGCATTCAATTCAACATTACTCTCACTCGCCCACCTTCCCTCAACCCACTCTCATTCATTCCCTTCACTATTCACATTCCCAATCCTCAGATCCATACATGGATCATCCTACATTCCGGCACCGCTATTGCAACTTCATCATCATCATTAGCATTTTCATTACAGGTAAGAATTTCTACTCCTACTACATCTTATTATTATATAGTCTTAAAAATGTAACATATCACTGAAAACAGTGTCCTATTTGTGCAGGACTAGCAACAAAATCTGAATCAATTGGAATAAACTACGGTCAAATAGCAAACAACCTACCATCACCAGAAAACGTAGTAACCCTAATAAAATGCATTGGAGCAACAAAAGTAAAACTCTACGACGCAGATCCAAAAGTTCTCAAAGCTTTCGCCAACACGGGTATAGAATTCATGGTAGGGCTTGGAAATGAATATCTCTCTAAAATGAAAGACCCTAAACAAGCTCAAGCATGGATCAAAACAAATCTCCAACCCTACCTTCCTTCCACAAAAATCACTTCCATTTTTGTAGGAAATGAAGTTCTCACTTTCAATGACTCTTCTTTAACATCTTCTCTTCTACCAGCAATGCAAAGTGTTCACACTGCACTCATAGTTCTTGGTCTCCATAAACAAATCACTGTTACAACAACTCATTCATTAGCTATACTACAAAATTCTTATCCACCTTCTTCTGGAACTTTTCGTTCTGATATAGCTCCATGCATTGCTTCCATCTTAAGCTTTCAATCCAAAACTGGTTCACCTTTCTTGATAAACGCTTATCCTTACTTTGCTTATAAGGATAACCCTAAGCAAATATCGTTAGATTATGTTTTGTTTCAACCAAACCAAGGAATGGTTGATCCAAAAACAAACCTGCATTATGATAACATGTTGTTTGCGCAGATCGACGCTGTTTATTCTGCGCTTGGAGCATTAGGTTACGATAAAATGCCGGTGCATATTTCTGAAACAGGCTGGCCTTCGAAAGGAGATGGAGATGAGGTTGGTGCTAATGTTGAAAATGCGAGAAAGTATAATGGGAATGTGATAAAGTTGAGTAGTAAGAAAGGAACACCGTTGAGACCTGAAGTTGATTTGAATATTTATGTTTTTGCACTTTTTAATGAGAATTTGAAACCTGGTCCAACTTCTGAGAGGAATTATGGATTGTTTAAACCTGATGGGAATCCTGTTTATAATCTTGGATTCTCGCTGTCTTCGTCTTCTTCTTCGAATTCGAGTCCTCCTTCGAATGATGGTGGTAATAATGGTACTATTGGATCTGGTGGTGCTCCGCCGCATCCTCCAACTTCTTCCTCCGGTTATTTGGCCATTTCTGGAGCTACTTCACTGGTTAGTAACACTCACACTGCTGCTTCGAAGTTTTGATTATTAGTCAAATTATCTTTCTCTTTTCAATTTAGTCTCTAAATTATATAAAATGTGTCAATTTAGTGTATGTTTAGTACTATCATTTTGATCTTCCCCCGTATAACACGGGTCTCGTAAAAGCTATAAAGTACTATAGTTATGAGTGTCGTCGTGATTTTGACAAATCCCACTATGATATTAACTCGTTTTATTATTTTACTTTTAGGGCCTATTTTTAAGTTCAACAAGGACTTAATAATAATTTAGTAAAAAAACAGGGCTTAAGACAAAAATGGTGCTGTAATAACACTGATGTATAGTTTTTCTTTGACTCAGGAGAGATACCATATGCTTGGGATTTCATTATCCTTTCTTCTACCATTATTGATGATTTTGAAGTTTTGAGGATTTTTTTCACTATGAAGTGAATCCAAAGAAGATACAAGGGGCATCATGACAATTTAGAGAAGAGTAAAGGCATGATGAGAAAGGAGTAAAAGGTAAAATCGACCAACAGAAGTTGAGTTATTATATTCATGTGGCGTGGCTGTTGTTTTTCACTTTGCTTGTCCTTTGCTTTTGGAATTATTTCAAGCTCTTGTCAGTGAGCGAATATAAAACGTACCGTTGTCTCCTCTTGGAAACTGAAATTTGCCATAAAGTGTCGTTTCTCAATGGATGCAAGCTGTAAATTTACCACTAGTACTCTAGTAGTACACCATTTATCTGTAGAGTAGATATTTTGATTTGTTAAAGAGATTTCACGCTAGAAGCGGAAGTTGAAGTTGAAGTTACACTCTTGTAAAGTTAACTTGTTACTAACTTTGTGAGTTGGCTTATTATCAATTGAACCAATATTCATCGAAATTTTATAGTATAATATAAAACTAGTCCCTACATAATACATTATTTTAGTTTAGCATGTTACATCATATTTTTGTCATAAACTAAGCTGGTTGCAATAATTGGATACACAATTTGTTTTATAACAAAAAGATTGAGTTACCAGTGAGTGACAATCTTGAACCATAGGTTTCGAATATTAATACTAGCATTATTGTATCCGTTAGGAAACTGACAGAATCACACACTTTAATGTTGTTGGGCGGCACATGTTATGCTAGTTGGCATCAATAGCAAAAAGAAAGATAACCCTTTTTATGTTTTCCTTTTGCAGGAAGAATACATACATTATCTTCTCTTTAATGTCTCATGCCGGTCTAGGAAGGAAATGTGGACATCAAGGGCCTTGTGCCCCGCCATGCCAGATTATTTACTTATTTATGTATCCCATTTTATTGGTTCTCATTTTGAGATATTCTTTTTTAACAATAATATGATATGATTTGATATGGTCATTCACAATGTGTGCTATTCATTCTCCCACGACTATCACATACGTGCACCTTTTGTTTGAGTCTTTAACACCGGTGGTAGTTCTAAAGAAAAGAGTTTTAGTTCGGAGATCAAACAAACGGTAAATAAAACCTAGGTAAGGATCATTTCATACTCAGATTTTCTCAAACGGTTTTACTGATGAGGATTGCTGCTGTTCAAGTCACTGTTCCACTTCCTCCGGGTTCATCTATTCTTGTAGCTGAGGGTGTTGTTGGTGATGTGCGTTCTTATCTGCCGCACCGTCTAATTAGCTTCCCTATCCCAACCTGTCTTTCCTCAATGATGTTTGTTGCTATCTCTGAAACTTGAGTCCAATAACTTGGTAACAATTTGAAAACATGCACTTTTCTAATGGCTTAAATAAGGACAAAAAAAAAAAACATCACGGGCTATTGAAGGATAGCAGACTACAGATAGAGGATTCAATTTTGGAATAGAAACCTCCCGAATTTGAGATGATTTTCTACTGAAAAAATGGGAGTTGAGAGAACAAATTTTATGGTCTATACATGTGTGATTGACAGATATATAAATTTCTGATCATTTTTTCTTTATTCACCAGAGTTTTACATTTTCTCCACCTAAAAATGTAGTTGACTCTGAAGGACACCAAGTAATTTGCCTATACAATGGAAATTTGAAATTAAACAATTGCTGTCAATATGTACCAGACTTTTTAACAGCCGAAATTAGGGATACTGCGAGTAGTTCTTCATGACATGTTTTTCACTATATGGTAGCTTAGACCAAACCATTTGTGCTCAAGAACTCTTGGTAAAATTCCAAAGTCACATGTTACCTAAGGAAGACGGCACAAATTTCAGAAGAGCAACCACCAAACCTTGCCAGAGCTATATAGACGCATATGCAGAACAAAACGATAAGAACCAAACAAAGACTACAGAGCAATGGAGGGTTAAGAGGATGTAGAACTCTGGGGCTTATAGTTTGCACAGCTGGAATTCATTCAGATAAACAATAGATGGAACTGGAGACACAATGTTTTGGTCCAGAAACAAAATGCAGCATTGGCATTTGACTTATACTAGTCAAAAATCTGAAAGTACTCCAAAAACTGGGTTCAGCCAAGGCATACCCATGTTGAGTAATGCACCAGATTTAGGAGAACGACAATAAAGAGAAAGGGTAATTTGCCATTATTTAACAAATAAATAAATAAATATGATAACCTGTTTATCATCCATCATCTCTTCCACACATTTTATGTAATTGGGGGACCCTAGAATCCTAACAACATAATGGAAGATGAATACAACTTTTTTAACAAATTGTCCTATTAGTACATTACAGTGCATAAAATTGTAATGGCAACAATGATGAATTCATGATGATCTGTTTTAGCCTCCGATAAAATGAAATAACAGAAGAACCTAACCAAGTTCTAGGCTGCAAAATTTCTGTCAAAAAATGATATCATTCATGTAAAACAACTGTCAACCAATACTCCCAAATGAACAGGTTTTCTAGAGCCTCGTTTATAACATGTTTTGATTAATTGGTGCTACAACAATCTGTCTTCAAATTTTGGTGTTTTGCACTGCAAAGTAAAACGGCTATCCAGGACTTAAGCTCCGGATTGCCTTTCAGCATATGAACCAGGCATCAAACAAACAACCTGCATGAACCTAAGACGTCGCTTCTTCCATCTGGACGTCGCTTCCAACTCTCTGATAAAATAACACATATGCAGCTGAAGATTTAATTTCAGCTTCAGAAACAGGACTGACGTGACTGTCATCGAAATGGTACCACTTATTATCATCAATCAACTGCCCAGAACAAATAACATAAGGTTATAAACAGAAGCATCTCACGCAGCACAAAGAATTCACAAATTACAAAATCTAGATTTGGCATGACCACACAGTGAACATGAAAAATCAAGCAGTATAATTGTTATGCATGTCACTAACTTACCTTAGCATATGCAGTGTAATGCCCACCACCTAAACCACCGTAATGGTTGCTGATTGCATAAAGGTTATACACATAGGATGGGCCATCTTTACTTTTCACATACTTGGTCAAATCCAGATTGTGAATGGGGAAGTTCACAAAGGTGTCAAGTTTGTTTTTCAAGTATCTGCTATATGAGAATCGTTTCAAGTGAAAAACCAAAATCTCTGGCAATTTCCACAAGTCCAGTTTCTTGGTAGCTTGTCTGTGTTCCTTGCATTGAGGGCAGTACCTAATTAATTTTTTAAAAAGAAAATAAATTAAAACAAAAATCAATGCGTACAAGGTAATCAACTATGAAATCCATTCCAAAAACATCAACGCAATCTTACCACATGTCATCTGGTCCTAGAGGTTCTTCGGTCAAGAATGCCTCCAAGCATGAAAACAAAGAAATAGCTTCTTGCCGGGTTTTTTTCACAGTGAATCCAGTTTTGTGAACTTCAGGAAGATCCCTCAAATAGCTTGCATCATATAATTCATATTCTTTCTCAGTCCAATCAACAAAGACCTTTATATGTGCACTGGGTTTTATCACAGATGCCTTGTCAATGGGCTCACAGCTAAAACAGCCTTCGTTAGTTAAAACAAGTTGGAAAGATGACTCTCCACAGGATGTCCCCTCTTGTTCTCTGGTGCAAAGTGCCGGGTTCCTCGGTTCACTGTGAGAATTAGAGATGCTTGATTGCTCGTCACTACCACCTGAGATGAAACCAGTTTCCTTCCCTTCATGAGACTTAGTTGAAGAATGTGCTTTTCTTAAAGGTGCCAACATTCTATGTACATATGTCTCAATGTTGGCTCCATATTGAGGGTCTTCTTCCAAATAAGTAACCAAGGGAGTTCCAAAGATCTTCCTCTCTCCACCCTTCCCACTGTTCAGTGAACATGAAGATAATTCACACATCAAATTACCAGTGTTAGAGACATTAAAGTATTATAATGTTGTAAGTCAATGCACCGTGTACAATCAGTGAAATATAAATAACTGGTTGTGGAATCGTTCTATGGTAAACTTCTATATGCTAAGCCAGGTTGTGCAAACTATGCTATACGGCTATACCACATATAGGTACCAACTTGAATGGTACCTGCAAAATTCAGTAGTACTTGAAATGACCAATAGTGGAGAAAATTACCAAACAATCAGAAAACTGATGGGAGTTATGGTCCAGTGTTTTGGGTTACAAACACATCCATATCTCACTAGGCGGGGTCGGCTACATGGACAAAATGATGCCATAATGTTTTATCATTATGGGTTATAAACAAGTGATAAGAAAATGATTGCCTTGAAGAGTTTATGTGTTCAGACAGGTGGCATTAACCACCATTATCAATGTCTGATTGATTTATTCCCATTTGTACTCTGGAAGAGTTCAATGGATAAATGAAACTGTTCACACCAAAATATAACAGTCTCCAGTCAATTGCTTTCAAGTAGGAAAGATCAATTTAACCAAAGTTTATTACAACTACAACAGAATTCAGAATAACTTTATCAATAATTTTTTGACCCATATTCACTGTAATGTCACTCAGGCAATAAAAACTATCATAGAATCATAGTATATAGAAACCATTACTCAACAGAGCTTTGTGCATTTCACAACTTAAGAGTATACACTGAAAGAGGTATACTTACGTATCCAGATGTCGATGCAATATTTCTAATTTTGTTTTCCTGGCTCCACTCTTGAGTCGATAGGCCACAATATGTTCTTCATCCTTTATTGAAGTCAATGATTCCAATGGATTATCTAGATAACGATAAATCTTATGCTCATAAACCTGAGATATAGACAGCATAAAACATTAATGATGAAATAAAACCAAAGTCATGTAGAAAAGCCAAGAGTAGATCTAACTTTTCTGAAAAGCACTTGCCTCTGCAAGAAAAAGCATTTCATCACTTTTCAAACAGCATGCAGTGCCCAATGCTTGGCAAAGATCTCTGCAGCAACCATGCTTCAGGACAGTCACAGTGTACGGCATGGGAAGACCGCTCCCATCAGAATAAAAGACAGTAATTGTCATTGTCCGGGTGACAGTGGAAGGAAGTGGTAATGATAAGTACATAAAGGGATCGAAAGTGATTGAAATTTTGCCACATTCAGGACAAACTAGTGTCGATTTGTATTGACCCTGAGCATTTTATTCAAGAAAAATCAAAATGTCAAGCTTAGTAAAGATAACGAGCATGTACGCATGTACTTCAATTGAAACTCTAGTCAAAGCTTCAATGGAAACCCAAGCTCAGGAATTGATAGAAATCAATGAAGGTTTATTGAGATGGGGAAGAAAACTCAACAAAACATGTAGCTACTCAGCTTATCAATGGAAGATCAACTGGAATTCATGTGACATGTGACTGCGAAACAAGAACTTTTCTGTAAGTACTCACCTGGCATTCATCAACAATCAATGAATCATTCCGAGCCATATGATTTTTCCAACACTCATTTGCGACTTCCTCATCCGGCCTACCATCCGAGTCCTTCATTTCAATGTAAGGCTTTTGTTTCACACGATTCAAATCTTCATGCAGTCCATCCAATAAAAAGGCTAGCAATTCCTAAAAAAAATAACTCACTACTCAGAGAACACGCAAGAAAAAGAAGTTCAATAGCTTTCAGAAATTAGTAGGAAAGGTCATTTTAAAACAACCATAAAGTTGTCAAGACTCGAGTAAGAAATCAAGCAACAGTCATATTTTCCAAGTCCGACATTGGCCTAACGCAAACTTGTTATATTATATCAAATGCAGGTTAAGCAAAAGATACCCAATTCTCCAGTCCTTTAATAAACTAAGATGTATACGTAATACAAATTAGGATTAACTCAAATGGAAAGTCAGAAAGAAGAAAACTACAACAGAGATCAATGAATAAATTTTTTGGGATTAAATTTTCCGCTACCATTTTAGTTCTTAGAGCAGTAAAAAGGATAAAAATTAACATCACAAAAAACATATCTACTTCTACAAACACACATACATAAAATAACATTCAGATCTAGATCACAACTGATGAACGTCGGCCATACAGGTATACCATACTGGCAACAGACAACTTCAATGAGTCTAATAAAAGATCCTACAAAATTACAAACCCATGATTGTAATCTCCTAATTTAAAACAAAAACCGCATGGCACAACATAGTAATTTTCTCATAAAAATGCTAATCACCAGAATCAACAATAGTTAACATGTTATGAAAGAAACCAGATGGGTATAAAATGTCTATACTGTGTAATACGAAAATGACAGAATGCAGTGAATGCCAATTATTAAAGCTCTTGCTACTGTAAAACTGGAACCCAACTAAAATAAGGTTAAAATACAGTTTGAATATCCCTGAAAAATGAATGATCCTTTAGATGAGTTCTTGAAAACTACAGAAAATGTCAAGTCACAGATAGAACCTTTTGGCAGCCAATTTTTAACAAAGAATTGCTAGTTACAATTACTGTTAGACCATTTAAAAAATGAAATATATATATATATATATATATATATATATATCAAAACAAAACTATAAAGAATTATAAAAAAAAAAAAAAAAAAAGAACTACAGAATTATTTCATATTTCATTGGCCCAAACTGTAACTTAATATAAAAAATAATTGCATGCATTTGTTCCTTATTCATAACATATGATTGAAAATGCTAATGACCAACAGGCATCGTGTAACAGGAAGTTTTTGTCATAGGTAATAAAAGCGCTAGGGTTTATTTACTTGACGACATTCCAAAAATCAAAATCATATGATTGAAAATGCTAATGACCAACAGGCATCGTGTAACAGGAAGTTTTTGTCATAGGTAATAAAAGCGCTAGGGTTTATTTACTTGACATTCCAAAAATAAAAATTGTACAAAATGCAGAAACTAACTTGAGAATCATGCTGGTTATAACCACTGAATTGTGGAGCAAATCGGGCCAGCTTTCCCTTGAACGCACGTGGTGCAACAGCAGTTCGCCCAGAGGACCAAAGTTTCCTCAACAAGTCCCCAAATGCAAGTGCTAATTCACCCTGCAGATCAGAGAAATGTTGAAATTAATTTAAATTGCCTTGAAAGTAAAGCCATTGTGGTACACAATATCTTATGCATCCGAGAACACCAGGAGAAAAAATAAAAGCCAACAGAAATGGTCCATACACGCATTCCTAAAGGATTCTCCATGTTGATCTCATCGCTGTAATCTTCTAAGAAAAATTCAGCAAGTGGTGGAGTGTGGACCAAACATTGAAGAGCGCTATTCATAAAGCAGGTATTCCCCAAGTTCTGCAGTCCTGCTAAACCACCTCTTTCACCACTATAGACGTCATATTTATCATCCATAGTAGTCAGTGATGAACTTACAGAACTTCCCTGATAGAAATTAAAACCAGACCCACTTGAGTGACCATTAGACAAGGTAGGTCCCCCTGCAATTGATACAGATGATCTTGGAGGTTCTAATGGTACCAATGCTAATTCATTTCCCATTGAATGCACACCAGAATGAGAGGAACGATCAGCATCGACTGAAACTTCTAGAAGAATCTGTGAGCAAGAGATAAATTAAGGGCATCAAGCTTCTATAGAAGAATCAATACCAAGCAAAGAATTAGGATATCATAATAGCTAAACATCAAATCAAATCATACCATAAGAATATTCCGCACCTCGCTCAACTTAAAGACACTCAAAATATCATATATTGGACATAAACGTCCTTCTAATGGAAAATCATAATTATAGTAACTTAAAAATATCCACTTTGTAGGCTCAAGGTCCCATTAAAGCTTTGTACTTCTATTAGCAGCTTCAAATCAATCAATCAATAAAAAAAAATGTTTACAATTCAGAGTTACTCACGTCTTGGTCCATTGCCAAGTTTGCATTCTCCAATGTCTGGTCTGAAGCCGTCAGCAATGACTCTTTGTTCAAATTGTAGTAATCCCAAATAGAAGCCTAATATAATTTACAACCAATAAAATGCAAAACGATGGAATCAGAAGTCTGAGATTTACAACAATGAAAAAGAAAAAGAAAACATAAAAAAGAATACCACCTTGTGCTGTTCTACTCCTTTAACTTTGCACACTAGCTCATAGAGTTCACTCAAGGTAGCCTAAAATACAATACAGGAATAGAAAACAAAAATCATAAGGATGGTTCATCTTACATTTCAATCATAAATATCATGTTATAACCAAATTTGATGCTATTCTAATCCAGATAAAAAAAAAAAAAAAAAAGGAGTAAAATTCCTATATTTGTAATCTTCTGGGAAAAAACTAATGCCCATCAATAAATGTCTTATAATAGAATATGTTGTTGATAACTTGTTATAAATTATGTAATTTCATGGCAAGATAAATTATTGCCCAAACCCCAAAGTTCTCGTAGAGATTTTAACTATTATTTTTCTCTCTACATTCTAAATGAAATGAGAGCTCAGATTGACTAGCACATATATGTAAGGATGCCAATATACATATGCACGCGCACGCACACATATAATTCAATTTTAAATTTTTATGGTTAATTGGGCATTCATTAAACATAAAAACATGTCAGTTTTTAATTCAACTTATTCCAAGCGAAATACTAATCTTTACGATGATCTTGTATAAACATACAGAATATAAAAATTGCTTCTTTCATAACATTATTTAGTCATGTTAAATTACTAACATTCATACAAACTAAATAGTATAATCATTTCCTATAGTGATATCAAACAAACACCAACCATACAGAGCATGCTCCATACAAATAGATACACCACCAAAACCCTTTTCTAATCATTGGCATTACCAGAAAACTAACTACAAGAAAAGAGGTTGAAAAGAAATCAATCAGTACCTTTTTGCTTAATTTTACAATTGAGACACTGTTGTCTCTCGCATCAATCACCTTTAGATTAAGTGGGTACACCTCAATGCTGTACTGCTTCGGTACACCCTGAGAAATCAACTTCCTTGGCAATGCTGGTCCACCTTTGTACCTAGACAATTGTAAGATAAAAATCAGTTCACACACTACAAATATCAAGCATTTTAGGCATCTGCTTCATTAAGTTGATTCCTGAAACTTAGTTTGTGGAACTAAATCTGTGTGACGTCTCTACGAAAACATCCCACTGCATACTTAAATAAACGTGTTAAAAGATGGTTTGCGGCTCTTTTTTAAAAGAACGGTTGAAGCATCAAAAGATAATATATGCTTATTTAACTCTTACAGTATTATTTACAACTACAAACCACAAGATTATTAACAGTTTCCAGACCAAAAAGCAAAAAAAGTATTGAGAATAATAAGCTTACCATCCCAACAGCCTTTCCCATACTTGTTGAGGAACTAAAACATAGTCTTTATCCTCTTCCAATGGTCGATGAATATCTAAATCACTCCCGTCACAATTACTTCCATTTGAAATTATATCAGAATTATCAATTGGACCGGGTCTATCAGTTATCTTCAAGTGAACAGTATCGGCATGCAGGCCATCAGAAGATTGCTGGTCAGTAGAAAGTATTCCATCACAATGCCCAACATACCTCTGCCAACTTGAAAACCATCTGCATGGGTGGTAAGCAAAGTCTTGATTAAAAATGGCAGGCTACATATAAAATATAATATAAAATGTAATACAATATAGGGAACATTTTGATAAGCTTTTGTACTTTTGTACTTGATTTTGACTTTCTAAAAATCACTAAAACTTATCTAAACATCTTAAGAACTTAGGCATATTCTTGACGTAAAGAAGTGGTTTTTCCTTAAACTTGAACAAATGAGCCCATATAACCACTGTTAAAGGTCAACGTGATTTATTGCAAGATCAGAGTAACAAAAAGCGGCACAGATATGTGTTTAATTAATAGATTGTATGGTACATCACAAATTATATATTGGGGAAAAAAATATAAAACATTGTGCAACTTAACGAAAGATTATAGTCGTCAAACCCACATAGCAAAGTAGCTGACCCAAAAAACAAATTAGTAGGATTGCAGATAGCGAAATGGATGCTGTACCAAATTTAAAGGGGGTAATTCATACCACACAGTTAAACATTTGAAATAAAAAAAATACCCAAAATGAAAGATATATGATCGCTGATAATTACGCCTTCTCTTCGAAAGAGCCACAGAAGATGTGTCTCTGTGTCTCAAAGTAAAAAGAAACATGAGAAAGAACCTAGGAAAAAATTACAGTAAAAAAACAAAGAGCAGGCCTGTCAGTACTATGGACACAAACCAGAAGAAAGAAGAGACTCAGAAGAGGTTCAGGGGCTGGCAAAAAATTGTGTTGGAGTTCAATCAAGCACAATAGAGACGCAGTAGTGCTGCCTCTGTCGCATCACATGATAGGGGACCACAACATTTTTATTTCCGTTTCTTATTGGGTTGCATTCGCCATCTTGCTCAAGATGACAGTCACTGATGCAAAAAAATGCAATCATTGAGGCTGCTGTGGTGAACAGGGGCTAAACACCAACATTTTCCCTGGATATCTGATTTTCTTCGGACTCGTAATTATCCGTGCAGTACATTGCTTCAGAAAAGTTATTGGGGTTGAAATCCTTCTTCCTTTATCAGTCACACACACACACAAAAACACCTCTGTCTTGAACAACGCTGTTTGACCTCAGTGACTCGCTGCTCCCCATCATCTTCTCCGGCCATCAACATTTTTGGACCACTGACCCTCTGCTGAAAGATATCCATTCTTTGGTTGGTCTTGGTCTATGTTGATGCATCAGCGTTCGGTCTCTATTTACACTTCACAGTTCACATACTTCTAATTTTTATCTAATTTGTTCTTGTTCTGCTTTTTCCTATTAATTCCAGCAAATCTTTTATTTCTTTCCTATGTTCTCATTGCTCTTATATGGATAGTTTATTTTTTTGGAACAGCAAATGTTAGTATGTAAATTGTTATGTTAGCATTTTCTCCCTTTCGAGGATTCAAACTACGGACCTTTCACTCCTTAACTCCTTTAATCCCTTAGCTCAACCAATTGAGCTACCCATCCCCCATGCTCCTATATCGACAAGGACATAACTACTTAATAAAAAGCTTTTAATTTTGGTTTTTTTTTTTACTGTGAGCAGTATAAATTATTTAGTCTCTATTCTAATCTTCAAAACAAAAGACATCCTGCTAAAGCATTTTCTAGGTTGGGTATTGACTCTATGCAGTCTAAGATTATTAATTATGATGCAGAGGCTGAGGTATACCAAGGGATTAGCCAGGAAATGCATCACCTGCTGGAGATGGAGGAGGTGAAAAAACAGATTTGCAAGCTAGTGGATCATTCTTGGAATAATGAAGGGTCTCAAACTGTATCTTCATTCCAATGGAGAAACAGGTCAAAAATCATTGACAAATTAAGGGTTAATGAACAAAAGAGACAGATAACGGGGATTAAATTTTTTGTTAACCGTGTTGGCCTCGATTAGTCCATCATTTCCCTGCAATTCACGCTGCCATCGTTGCTCTATAAAAATGCGACATAATGCCGCGATTTCACGACCAGACATTCATTGCAACTCTATGCCGGCCACGCCACAAACTATTTTGTGAACGATAACAGTAATAGGAATGAGAATACGGTAGACAATGTCTGTCTCCAAGCATTTATTGTTGTCATTGATCATTTAACACTTATGACAAAACCGGAAAACGACAAATGATCAACAACTCACATAGGTAAAGAAACATAATATTAACAGATAAAAAAACCAAGAAGATTTTAAATGGGGCTAGACTAGCCGTTTATCGGAGGTAAATTTACTGCTTGCCAATAATCATCAAACATCAACGACAAAACTGGAAAACGACAAAGGATCAACAACTCATCGCAGGTAGAGGAACATTATCTTCACGGATAATGAAGCAATTCTCTCATTAGATTTTAAAAAGGGCTAGACAGGCTGTTTATCGGGAGGCAAATTTATTGATTGTCGACAACTCACTTAAGGTAAAGTAACATTACCTTAACAGATAAAAAAAAACAACTCCTTAATAAGATTTTAAAAGGGGCTAGACTAGCCGTTTTCGGGATACAAATTTATTGCTTGGCAACAATCATCAAACATCTACGACAAAGCCCAAAAACGACAAATGATCAACAAAATCCCCCTAATAAAATTTTAAAAAGGGCTCAGATAACCGATATTCGAGAAACCCTAAAAATAACATATCAAAACAAACAGCACAAGTAATACAATATCCACATGCATATAGCAATATAATTAATTGAATTCATCAAAATTCATCATGCATATATCATAAAATCCCTAAAATTCAAAATTATATAACAAGATTAAGATAAGATTAAAACCTATTGGAAATAATAAAGTATAAGTTCCCATCTTTCAAATTAAGCTCCGATTGCTTTATCAACTCCTTCACGATCCGTTTCTCTTCCTCCGGTGAAATCGGCACACAACTCATCCCATTATCAATCGGAAAATCCGATTCAGCAATCGTCATCTTTAACAATGAAGATCTTGAATTATAAAACCCTAATTCATCAAAATTATCACACACTGTTAAATCTTAATGTAAAAAAAACAATTGAAGAAGAGGAAGAAGAAGAAGTGTGAAGCACGATAAGTATACCTTAATAAATGGATCTAATCTAAATAAATAAAATTGAAAAAAAAAATGCGAAGTTTATAAGTATATTCGAATCGAAAAACTAACCCTAGATTGAGGGGGAAGGTGAGAGATGCGTAATGTAATGTATGTAACGTAACGATCTAACTTCAACGGACTCTTCTCTTCTTTTCTCAACCAAGTCTTATGTATAGTTGCTACTTTGTTTGTTTTTACCGATGTAGAATTTTAGTTCTAGGAGGATGAAGTACTAACATTTGATTTTATTTCATTTGATATTTTTCGCTTGATGCGAATTGGCTTAATCGGATAAAGAGATTGTGGGTTCAATTCTCGTTTATTAATCGAAGATATTTTTTATGGGTCATTTATTGATACATATATAAATTGACGCTCATTCTTTCAAAAAAAAATTTATAAATTGACGCTCGTTGAATCTTGAGGTTTGTTCTTCTCACACGTGTGTTTGTTTCAAGTTTACCAAATTTATTCCTGGGAATAACGTTCCTTGGAACATAAAGATGGGAATTTTATTCCAAGGTATTTAGAAAAAAGATGTTTGCTTAACATTATAATATTCATGGGAACCATAAAAGTAGGATTTATAATAGGTAATTACTCATGAATTTATTCCCATCTCCATGGGAACTCTATTCCCACCCTTTTCTTTGGGAAAAATTTTCTATTCCCAGGAACGTTTTATACCCGGGAATAAAATTTAGTAAACTTGTAACAAACATAGGCATGTGTATTCCTATCGTTTTATTCCCAGGAATCTACAAATATAACTTAAAACAAACGCACCCTTAGTCTTTGTGATAAATGACAATGTTACATAGTCTAATTTCATATTATAAAAAGTAATTGTTTAATTTCGACTTTAATAATGTGTGGAATACAAAATGAGATAAAATTAAAGGTTATATATGTTTTTATCCATGTGATATGGACAAATTAAGGTTTTAGTCTTGAAAAACAAATCCTCTCAAACTTTTTTGTAATTTGGTTCTTCATTAACCTTGTCAATCATTTAGATTTAGGAGAAAGTCTTGGTTGGGCACATACTCAACACCTCACTTTTGGACACATACTTGCATAAAACTAATAAAATTAAATAAAAAGTATTTAGTCACATCAATTGATATGATATATTATAGTTTTATTTTCCTTTAATTTTTTCTTGCTTTTGTATGTGTGCCCAAATATTTTAATTTGGGTTTGTACCCAACCAAAAATTTCTCTAGATTTAGATATTTTTGTTGATAAGAACACTTCCATGAATGCAAAGGGGCCTGACTAGGTACGGGCTTGTTGAATCACCACAAAAGGAATTAAAATAAGGTGAAAGCTTGTGTTTCGTTTTTAAAGAATGGTATGTACGTTGAGTTGTTTTGATTAAAGTGATGTTTTAAATAATCAGAAGTTCACTTCCTTGATGTAAAACTTTTATTCTTTCTCGAATGTCATATTTGAACCGTAAAGGATCAGCTTTCGTTTGAAACCTCATTTGCCATTTTTAAATAAATTCATGTTTGACTCTATTGTTGTTGTTTGATGTTGGACTGCCTTGATATGCTCGTGCGGTGTTTTTCTCTCTAGTGACTATGATAATATTGGTCATGGGGAAGCTTGGAAACAATTTGGAATCAGAGCAATGAAGTCAACATTTTATAGCTATGGTGCGAGATAATTCGATCTATCTATCTATCTATATCTATATATCTTTGTAAACTAAACTTGACTCATTCTAGAGCTAGCATAATGCCTACATAGCACTTATAAAAAAATGGGTTAATTAAGTTTTTGGTCCCTATAAATATTCAGAATTTTGTTTTTAGTCCCTACAAAATAAAATCGCACTTTTTAGTCCCTATAAATTTTTTCATCAACATTTTTAGTCCCTATAAAATTTTTCCATCAGCATTTTAGTCCCTGTAAAAAAATTCGATAAACATTTTTGGTCCCTAAAATGCTTAAGGAAAATGTCACAGGGACTAAAAAGTGTAATTTTATTTTGTAGGGACTAAAAACAAAACTGTGAATATTTATAGGGACTAAAAACTTAATTAACCCTAAAAAAATTATCATAGTATTAACAACTTGGCTTTCTATCTTCTTACTATAACAATCTTCTATACTATCTTGAATTCTAAACTTTGATTAACCTTAGACTTTCATTGTATCTACGTGGCACCTCTAAAAAAACTCCACACTCTCTCTTAAAGCTTGACCTATCCTCTCATATTACATCTCTTTTAATGATTGAATTTTTTTTTAAAAAAATTATGCATTATGAAGAGTTATCCTCCACTATAGACTTAAAGATAGTGATGATACAACTTATTAACCTGCCATGACTGCTTCATTATAATAATATTTCTATCTTTCTTTTTCCCTATTTAATAATGAATTAGTGAGTTTTTTTTTTTGAGAAAAATGAATTAGTGAGTTACAATTTTTATTAATTTGTTGTCCTATTCATTTTCTAAATGGTTTTAACTTCATGCAGGGTTTGTTGTATCTTCTACCAAAAGTTGTCACCTTTAAAATTCACACCTTATATCTTCCGGTTAATATCTCATTGACGCATGAAAAAGTTCCACTTGAACTTTTTTTAAACTTTTATAAAAAAATGTTACTAGTATTTTTCAACTATGGAACTATTAAAAAAATAATGCAATTATTACAACCACACACATATCACGGTTAAACCCTATTAGAAAACTTTTCACTCCCCTCCCCTAAGAGAAGCTTGAATTACATTTCTCTCCTCTCTTATGTTAAAATTTACCTTTACTCCCTCAATATATTTTTTTATTTCTAATAATCTAGCAAAATAATAATAATATAACACACTTCGAAAAAAAGTACTATTACGGGTCTATTTTAATATAATAAAAAATTGAATGCATATTTTTCGCTATTTTTTATTCACAATTTGATTAACATGTAGTGTTAAACCCTATTATAAAATATGAAACAACCGAAAATAAAATTAAAATATGTGAAAAATTACTTAAGACAGTAAAACATGGTTATTTAAAAGTTAATTTTATACTCTAAATTATAAAATCAATAGCAAAATATTTAAATTTAATTATCATTGACATTTAAATTATAAAGAAATGAGCTAATTTTTCTGAAATGGTGGTTTAAAATTAATAAATATCATTAAAATATTTATTAATGTTAAAATAGATTAAAGTGTAGTGCATATTTAATTATTAAGGGTGAGGGTTGTAATTCAAGCATCTTATAAGAGAGGGGAGTGTACATTTTACTTTTCAAGGGAGGGGATTGTATATTTCAACATAAGAGGGGAGGGGAGTGTAATTCAAGCATCTTTGAGGGAAGGGGAGTGTAATTTACTCTTTTCAATATCCATTTTTCTTACTTTTTCAGGATCGAATTTTTCAAAGATGGCAATGGAACATATACGGCCATCACAATGTGTTGATTAAGCAACAAATCAATTTATATGTAAGTTTTAATTCTACTTAAACCATTGATTTGAAATGCTTTGTTAAAAAATGCATGTCTCAACTAGGCTAAGAAAAATTAGAACATGTTTGGGTTGACCTATACCTTAAAAAAAATTTAGAATTTAAAATTCATAATTTTTCCTACCAACTATAATCTACAATCCGTTTTTTTTTTTCTTTTTGTAATTTAATCTACGGTCTCTTTGATGACATTTATTTATTTATTGGGGTTTGCTACAATAGACCCACTTCATTTTATGAAGGTCTATTTTAGCAACATGCACCTTTTCATTTGGACACAAAGATCCTTGTTTTTGTTTTTTGGGCAAGTTAAATATAAAGGGCATAAATGTAATTTCGTTTAAAGGTTGGATTTTCTTTTTTGTCTTTCACGAGAAACTCTTCATTCTCTTTCTCTTCCTTCTCTGTTCCCTCTTTTTGTTGTGTTTGCCACTCATCACATTCCATGGATTTACGTCGTGCTTCTACTGTGAAATCATATGCAACAAATCCTGTATTGAAGGAAAGGTAAACTCCCTTCTACTATTTTTTAAAAAATATTCATTTTGTGTCCAAGTCTTTTTATCTATGGATTGACGTCATATGCAACCAATCTTTTATCTATGTTTCAACTATTTGTTTTTTATTCTTAAAAAAAAAAAAACTATTTGTTTTTGCTTTTGCGTCGTCTAGCTTACGTATAGTAGTATCTATGTTATTGAGTTTTCTCCATTTCAATTTGATTAAAAATGTTCATTTTTTTATTCTTTTTTTGGGTAATTTACAATTGTTCTTGCTAACAATTAGTTGTTTTAAAGGTTATTCAGATTTGAATTGAGATAATTCTGTCATCGGAAGGAAGAAATGAGGCCATTGATTGGTCCTTGGAGGAAGAAATAATGAGTTCAACTTGCAGAGAAGGTTCTCTTGTAGCTGCAGCTTAAGTTTTGTTCAGTCAAGGTCTGTTGTGTTTGCATTTGCAGCAGTGTTTCAGGCTTTCAGCAGTGATCCGGCTACCACAGTAACGCCTCAAACTACTGCCAAGCTACCACGCTACCACCGTGAAAACCAAAACCCAAAAGCTAGCACCGAAACACAGAAAAACAAATAGCACACCGGCACTGTCCTCACTCAAAAAACCAGTTGACCCGAGATAGAAAGAAAGAATTAATCTATTCACGTTTTTAATGGGAGGCGGAGGTGAATCATGCCACAGCGGCACCGGTGCCGGCGCCGGTTGATGCTATGACACGTTTCTGAGGGAATGTTAAAGAAATTGCATTTTTGAGGTGTAACACAGCGACCCGTGAAGAAAAGAAGACAATCGCGTTTCTATCGGTAGAATTGAAACATCCCATGGCGGCGCCGCAACCAGAAACGAAACTCAGTTAAAGAAGGGTTAAGGAAACAGAGAAGAAAGATAGAAAGAGAATGAGAGAGACACGAAGAGTTTCTCGTGAAAGAAAAAAAAATGCAACCTTTAAACCAAAATTACATTTGTACCCTTTATATTTAATTTGCCCAAAAAAACAAAACCAAGGGTCTTTGTGTCCAAATGAAAAGGTGCAGGTTGCTAACATAGACCTTCATAAAATGAAGTGGGTCTATTGTAGCTAACCCCTTATTTATTTATTTATTTATTTATTGAAGAAAATGACATTTATTTTTCTTCTTGTTACTTTATATGTTATTGGGATTTTATTTCTTCTAGATCTATAGTCTCTTTTATAGGTTATTGAAATACATAGTCTCTTCTATATTCTTAATCTTATTTTATCTTTTATTATAATCTATAATCTTGTCGTTTACATTTTAGTTCTTTCTTTTCTAACTCTAGGGTGGAGTTTGTTAAGCGAAAAGCCAACGCGGTTGCTCATGCTCTTGCAAGAGAAGCCACGTTCTTAACTAGTCCCGCTATTTATTATGATATACCTGATTGTATTGAATCTTTAATTATCAATGAAATGTTATAAGCATGTTTTCCCTCCAAAAAAAAATTAGAACGTGTTTGCATTGACCTATCCTACAAAAGTGTAAAATTTGGAATTCATAATTTATCATACTTACTTTAATCTAGGGTTAAATGGCTTTTACCCCCCTGCCATATGACCGTCTTTTGGTTTACCCCCTATGAAAAAAAAAAACTTGGAGATCCCCCCTTGCCATTAGAAGATTCTTTGGTTTTCACCCCTAAACACATATGACTGTACAAATTAGCTTAGGTGGCACGCTGAGTGTGTAAAACAATTTATTTTTTATTTTTTTATTGGTTACACATGTGTAATTACATTATATGTCATTATTTTTTTAAAAGAAAAAACAAAAATTAAATCTCAAAAATTGAAAAAACCGTAGAATCGTTTCTTCATTCTTTCTCAAAAATTGAAGGAAAAAATTTGCAGAATCCTAATTGCAGAAAAAAACTGAAAAAATTAAATCTCAAATTAAAATTCCCCATTTCCTTCATCCTCACTATCCTTTGTCTTCTCTCTTCTTACACATGAACCCTAATTTCCCCTGTGTTACCCCCTTTTTGTCTTTTGGTCTTTAATGACCTATGCCTTTGTTTTCTCTTTCGCACAATCATTGAATCCGACCCTCTGTTACTCATCCACCACCATGCTCGAATCCGACCACCACCACCATGCTCGAATCCGATCCAAACTCTTGTTTTTTTGCTGAATCCCTCATTTTTTTTCCTCTTGTTGAATCTGACCCAGATGCTCGAATTTCAGTTTGTGAAATGGATTTGATGTGAAGAAAGGGGGAAAATCGATGGATATAGAGGATGGAGTTGTTATTGTTATTGTAGTACTTGTTAAAGAGGGAAAATTTATGGGGTTGTTGTTGTACTGCTCGAATTTTATGTTGCTGTTGCTGTTGTGCGTATTGACTTTGTGTTAATGCTGTGTTGTGTTGCTGCTTTGCTGTGTTGATGTTGTTGTGTTGCTGCTTTGCTGGGTTGATGTTGTTGTGTTGCTGGAAAGAGAGTATTGATAGAAGAAGTATTGAAAAAGAGAGTTAGGAAGAAGATGAAGATGGAATAGAATGTCCAATTTTGTGGCTGACGATGATTTTTTGCATAATTTTACTGCTTTGTTGTGTTGATGTTGTGTTTATGTTTGGAAAGATGATGAACATGAGAGGAGAAAGAGATGAAGATGATGATGTTTTTAATTTTGATTTTTTTTAAATTATTATTAAATAAAAAAACAGGTGCAATAAATTAATTAAATGGAAAAGAATTAAAAATGACAAGTCATCAATGATTCAGCATGTCACCTCATCATTTTTATACAGTCATCAATGATTCAGCATGCCACATCAGCACATTAATCCAGTCAGATGGTATGGGGGTGAAAATCAAAGAATCTTCTAATGGCAAGGGGGAATCTCCAACTTTTTTTTACGTAGGGGGGTAAACCAAAAAACGCTCATATGACAGGGGGGTAAAAGCCATTTAACCCTTTAATCTACGTCTCTTTGATGACATGCCTTTTTTTCTCCTTTACTTAATATGTTATTGAAATCTTTATTTATTTTTTACAGATCTATAGTCTTTTTTTATATTTTATTGAAATCTCAGTCTCTTTTATAATCTTATTTTATTTTCTCTTTTGTGGAAACTTATAATCTTATTTTTTTTTTCTCTTATTACTTTATATATGTTATTGAAATCCATGGAATCTTTTATATATTATTTATGTTATTAAGAAAATATGAAATTTCCAACTTATTTTATTTTCTCTTTTATAGTCTCTTTTGTGGAAACTTATAATATTATTTTTTTTCTCTTATTACTTTATATATGTTATTGAAATCCATGGAATCTTTTATATATTATTTATGTTATTAAGAAAATATGAAATTTCCAACATACTTCAAAGTTCAGTCTAGCTATGACACCATTTTGCGTAAAAAAGAAAACTATGACATTGTTTTTATCTTGCGAAATGTTCATCCGTGTTTAAATGGAAATCACCTTAAATTATAACTTTTAGTTTTTTCTTCTAATAAAGTATTTAAGCATGAGTTAGAAAAAAACATTCACCCTTTCTTATTCTATCAATGCTTTTAATTGAGTGAATTTTATTTTATTGTCATTCTCACAACCCTTTGTACGGTAGCATTTGTTCAAATTAACTGTATAGATATATAAATAGTCCTATTTATTCTCTCTTATAGAACTATTGTATTTGTCATTCTAATATATGATGATTATTATTCTCATGATATAAAACTTATTAGTTACACCACCATTCCACACATTAGTCTTGTTCATTTTTTTCTCATGAAACTATTTTATCAATGTAATGTTTTAACATATTCGTGAAAAAATGTAATATTATATTAGATCCGGGCAACTTCATTTTTTTATTAATTGCCAAAGCCCTAAGATTACATATAAAATAGATAAGGTAAAAGTTAAATAAAAAACAAAGGACTATTTTTGACCATGTAAACATAGATGTTTGTATAAAGTTAAAAAACAAATTAAAATCACAAAAGTTAACAATTGTACTCTATGAAATTAAAGATCTATACATTTTTTTTAGTAGTAAAAGAAAGACTATCAACATTTTTGTAACCGAAAAAAACTATTATCGTTCACCTTTTTTAATTAGTTCCAACTTAGAACCTCAACTAATTGGTTACAACCTTTCATTCACCTTATTTAATTAACCACTAATAAATTTATAATATAAAAACTATTGCAAGAACATGCAAAAACATGATCACTCATCTTTAAAGGGCGAAGCAATTTTGGAGGAGAATAAAAGAGATGGATTTTTCTATCCCTTGAAACAACTATATTTCATTGATAAAGACATAAGTTATCCCCCCCCCCCCCCCCCACACACACCTCCTCTCTCTCTCTCTCTCTCTATATATATATATATATATATATATATATATATATATATATAAAAGTTAGATCGTTGAATAAAATTTATATTAATATGTATATAGAAATATATATTTTTTACTTTTCTCCAGCACTTTTCATCTTTTTTTAACATCTATCATTTTGGTCTTTTTCTTTAATTCAATCATCCTAATTTATTTTAATAAAACAATATTAATATATTGACATTCGGAATTTAGAATTTGTGTCTAATGTTAACTCTACATGAGGAGAAGATATTAATTTACAATCCAGTCTTAATGTTAAATCAAACTTACTTTACATGACTATATTTTTCATGTGAAAGAGGAAAATATGGGATAAAAGAGGCTTCCATAGTTGTTTTCGTTGGATCCTTGCTTCTCACAAAGTCTATGAAATAACTTATGTAAGTGTGTATCTTTAATCTATTTTTTTTTTATATAATCAAGCTCCATTAATTTCAATCCATTGATGATATGTTGCTTTTCTACGATGTCTAGCAAGTATTAATGGGGCAGATGTTCACTTTCAAACACAGAAGAATTTATGCTCAAACTCATTATCAATACAACTTAATTTGAAACATGCGATTTTATCAAAAAGCACATTTTGATCAATGTCTGTTAAAGTCCTCATCGTTGTTTGCAAACATGTAAATATATCAACGCACATTGGTTGCAATAATTAAAAGCCCTTTTGGAGTATGATGGAAATGAAGGTGGCCATTAATCGCAAAATATTGTAGTTATACTTTAGTTTTTCATTGATATTTTTAAGTAAATAATAGGTAATATTTTTTATAATAGGTAATGTTGAAAGATGTACTTATGCTTACCTGAGAACATGTTCGACTGTCGGTGGTTGGTTCTTTAAACATTTATTGAAGATAAACAAACATCATATTTTGAGTTTTTTCAATATGCTCTACAAGATAACGTTGTCATGACTATTGCTAGGTTGTTTCGCATTTTTTTTTCACTAATATTTTGAGCAAGTTGGATCCAAACTTAATTTGCTCGATGCCAGAATAAAATTGCATCGAAGAAAAACTAATTTCACTTTGTTGGATAACATGTTATAAGAATGGTGTTTAGAATTCAAATTGATATGATGAATTTGAAAAGATAAGGGGAAAGGACATGATCGAAGTTACACATTTGTAGTAGTGTGCTTAACTGGGGATTGGTTAACCGTTATTTTAACCGTTGACACTCTTTTGTAATTATTGGCTATCCTTTTCTGCACACCTTGTGCTGAAGGGATAGTTTGTTGGTTTATAATATTCCATTTTGATTTCTTCAAAAAAAAAAATTAAATGAATTTATAAAATGAATTTATAAAATGAAAATTTTAATTTATTGCAAATAGGTTTAGGACAATTCATTAAGAAAACGTATTCAACAAAAAAGAATTTGAGGCATTAACTACAATATAAATTAATCTATAAGTTGTAACTATCAATTGACAAATGTAAATATTGTTAGGTAAAATATTTGTGTTGTCCCTCGTTCGAAGCAAATTAATATGTTATGTAAATACATTGTTTTTATTTTAATAAAAGAATTAATAAAAAGGTTGTTTTGTATTTAACACTAAATATTTTTTTTAAAATAATTTAGCACTAAACTTTTTTTTGACAAGGATTTAGCACTAAACATGTTAAACATAACATGCATCATTTGTATATACTAAAGATTAAATAATGGAACTAGAAATAATCATATTAAATTTGAATAAAATAAATTATTGTAAAAGGAATTAAGATGATTTTTTTTTTTGCACTAATAGACTGAAACAATACTCATAACCAAACTGGCACGCGATCGTTGCACATAACACAACCAAAATAAAAAGTCCTGATGCAAACAGCTGCAAAAAAATTCAGACCTCCTCCAAACACCCTATACAGGCCTTTGCTTCATTTACACATCTGATTCTGGAGTCAGGAAGTTCCAACGGCACATGGAAGGAGGTTCACAGCCTAAATTTGTCTTTTGTCTTTGTATGAATTCTTGGAGTACATTGATAATTTCATCATGGCCCAATAATGGCGCATTCCAATCAAATGATGTGCACAACTACTACCAGTATTGAAGAATGTTTTTTGGCCAACCTCCAAAGACTTGCTGTCATAAGCAGGTCCCTTGTGTCAACCATAGTCATATCCTTCGAAGCTTTATCAAGTTCACGCTGTGTCTCGTCTTCCCCATTTCCATAGATTTTACACAGTTCCTCTAACTTCTTAATTTTTAGCCATTCTTGCTCATCAGGACTTATGTCATCTAAGTAAGATTTTACATCATCAGATTTTGCAGCCCAATAGGCTACACTTCCTTCATCAAGATCCTCCTGTAAATAATCTTTCTGCTCATAACTGGTTTCTAAGAACAGTAACTGTGGTCCTACAGATTACACCATTGTTTTAGCAAAAGTTATCGATGTTATTAATTTCTTAACTAAAGATAAAAACCAATCAACATTACCACCATAGAGAATTTTGGAAATATTCATTAATTTGGTGAAGCCGCACAAAGCTTCAAACATTATGGTAAAGAGTTTTTTATTGCTCTGTCAATGGTTGAATTTAAAATATATCATCGTTTATATTCATAATCCGGTGCTACTATGTTTTCCCTTCATGCAACCAAATCTCCTTTATTTATACTCATAAATATTAACCATAATGTATATAAGCATTCACAAATTTTTATTTTATGATTTCGTACAACCTCTCCCCTATCTTTTTAACCATTTGTTTACCCAAATTTATTCCTCCAATTAGTTAATAGTTTCACTCTCTAAATTGTTTTAAGTTTTGACATAATAAGAATGTCTTTATAAGCATTCACAATAATAATAACGGATGCATGAGAAGGTCTCAACTGAATTTATTATATTCGATTATACTTCACTTTGAGCATTTCAACCATAGTGTTATTGATATAACTATATTCATTTGACTAATATTATTGTATATTCTTTATTTGTGTTAATATAAGAAGGATATTCAAGATCTCGGCTTTGAGGTTATTCAAATAAATTATTTTCATATTTTGATGGTTGAGTAACACTTCATGTATCCAACGTGATGGTTGGGTAACACTTAATTATAAAATTTATTTGATTGACAAACAATATGTTCTTTTAAATTTTGTATGTAATAATATAAAATACCAATTACATGTGACAATTAAGTATTGTTTGCAGAGCGGCTGCATCTGTTTTATATATTTATAACATAATAACACTTATCCATTTCTTTCAACATGAAGTATCAATTGAGAAAAGTTAGTTAGAGTTTGTTAGATATTTCTCTATCTGTTTCTTCAAATTTAATACAAAAAATAATAATTTAAATAGCGTTGAAAAATACCTTTATACTAGCTGGAAATTTTTTAACAAGGTGTCACGAACGTTTTGAACAAGTTTTGACCACTAATTGCAACCCAAAATTTAACTTTTAACTTTGAACTGGTTGTAAGGGTTGTTGATCTTGTTTCATAGCTGCATCATCTAAAGATTTGTCAAGTCGACCGAGCTCAAGTTTTAAATACCTTATTTTACATTCTATCGACTTCTCCGTTTCTTGGACAGTTTCAACACAATAAAGATCAAGTTTATTAATCATGGTTGTCAACTCCTCTACTTTTTTCCAACAAGTTGTTTACCTTTGGATCCAAATTTCATTTCCAATTAGGTTCCTTACTCGACTCGCTTAGAATATCCAGCAGAAAGATTCCCACTTTTAGAAGTGCTTCCAGTTTTGTATCTAGCTTCTTTATCTGCTTTCTTTTATTATACAACAATCTAGTCATACTCAAATTTGAGTACATCTAAACATTTGTATAATAAAACGACACTTTCACCTTCAACGTGCTTAGATGAAAATCCTTCCACAATTGAGAGCGCTTTCCCAATTTTGTCTAGAATAAGCAAGTTCTATTTACATATTTGCTTCCTCCAGTTTCTTTTCAAATCGATCATTGCGCACAGAGTTATACATGCTTATCTTTGAATCCAAATTAAAAAATATTGGACACGTTTTGGGCTGCCATGCATCTAAACCACATTCAATTAAAAAGGGTAGTGATCGGACGTTGATCGATCGAGCCGCGCATTTTTATATCATTAAAAGTAATCTAGTCATTCACCCTCAACAAACACAGTCTATGTAACTTGTTGCATCGTGAGAATACTAGTTGTAGTCTCCATTGCACAAATCAACTACATGCATACTACTTATGCATTTCTCGAAGTCATTCATATCCCTTGAGTCGCGTCTCTTTTTCATTCCCCTTCTTTGAGCATTTTTTAAAATCTGGTTAAAGTCGCCAAATAACATCAGCGGATGATGTGACGACGCTAACTTCTCCACAATATCAATATACATCTTTTTTTCCATACTTAGATTATGGCTCATAAACTAACATAAATTTAACATTCAAAGGTTTTTCACCTTGCAACACACCTTCAACAAAAATCCATTGATTTCTGTTATCCCTTCTCGATGCATTGAAATGCTTTTTGTTCCAGCATAAAAAAGTTCACAGCTCAACATCCTCTTTGACTTTCCATCTTCATTCGTTCCCGAAATCTAAACATAATCTATATTTGTATATCTGTATTTTTAGACAACCACTTGAAAAAGCATGTATCGCTAAAAGCACGAAAGTAGGGATTCAGGATTGAGAAAGAAATCAGCAATGCGCAGCTGGAGCTTCATCGAAGTGTTTCGATCAATCCAAATACAATGGGCTTAACTTCAGACAAAACACTTTGGATGATATAGGTTTTGCCTTCTTTGTTAACCCCCTAACATTCCATGAGAGAAACCTCATATTTACAACAAACATCAATCACAACTTAAAAAAAAAAAACTCATATTACGTCATTCAACTAGAAAGCATGTTATTATCAACTGAAACAACTTATTTACAATCATCTATCACAAAATAAAACACACATACAAATTAAAAATCAAATTTATGATAAGATCAGATACACACATAATTGTTTTTAGTCTTCGACAAAAACTTCTATATATATCGTAGGATTAACCATCAGAAACATAAGTTCAATATTAGAACCTTTGAACATAGAATCAGTCACAAACATAAACACAATTTAACTCAAACATGATTTTTTTTGACGAAAAAAAATCTCTTAAAAGAAGGGAGGAAGTGACGTAATATAATTTAACACAATTTAATCCACTTACATTCTCATACATTCATGTTTTACATTCACTTCCCTGCTCTCTATATTTCCTTTCTGATGTAACTCCTTATTAAAGATACTCTCCATATGTAGTAACATCCAATCTTCATAATGTGTATTATTATTTTCCATATTAATAAACACACTCGTAAAATATATATTAACACACCAATTATCATACTCCTGCTAAGAAATCACTATCATCACATGTGGTTTGTGGGATAGCTCAAACTTGGTGTACACCAGTGATTTTCTCCTTTTTACACTTTACAATATGAATAAAGAACAAGGTATTAATATTCTTCACATTCGTACTGTATGGTGCAAATATCTTTATTATCTTAATTTGTGCAACAAATAATAATGTTTAGTTATTTGTCTTAAGAGTATTTGTCACTACCTCCGTTTAACAATCCAAATGCCAAAAAACGTACAAATACTATTGATAATTAAATCCCATCATTTTTAACATTAAAAATGATTATGGTACTCTAATAAATTCCTTGCATATAAGGTAGAGAAATGTGAAAAAAATGTTTAGCCTTCTAAAAAAATCTTGCCATCCGTTTTTAGGACATTGTGTTTTGAGCCATTTAAGTGTCTTTCTGCAAAGAGGATAAGTTTCCTTTAGGTTATAGGACAAGTGAAAGTCTTACACATAGTTTAAGTTTTTTTTTTTTTTTTATAACTTTCACACGTGCATGAAGTAACACTTTCTGCACTATAAATTTAATTTTTTTCACATGTATCCATATGACACCAACAATTTTAATTAAAGTAAATACATTTTATGATTTAAATATTTAATATACTTTTTACTTATTAAATAAAATAATTTAATTTGTATTTTTATTTTAAACAAAAATTGAGCGTAATTAAATAAAAATTTATAATATAGTATATCAACATTGTACGATTTCTAATCAATTATATAAATGTTGTTATTGTTTTTATTATTAAAGTCAAATCTATATATATATATATATATTAGTATAACGCGTCATTGTACGATTTAATTTACAAACAATTATTTGATTTAATAAATAAATAATGTTCAAGGTTTTTAATAATCTTTGTGCGAAAAAATATACGCATTTGGATGAATCTCGTGCAACGCACGAGTTAAATACCTAGTAAAGTATTAAGATGGGGACTCATTAATTATTAATGGGTGTTTTTGGTATTGAACTATTTGACGTGAATGTGTCTATCTTATTTTTTTTTTGGTGATCGGGGTTTGAACCCCAGACATTGCATATATTATGCATTGTCCATACCAACTGAGCTAAACTCACGAGGACTGTTATTTGTTTGAAATATAGGAATTGTTTGGTTGAGTGTTTGTGTCTTCGTCTGTTATGTGTTATTTTTTATTCATTGCTTCCATATTTGTTAATCACTTGCTTTTCTGATTGTGTGATGAGTTGCTTTTCCATATTGTTTTTCATGGTTATGGTTTGACCACAAGAACCTTAACCAAGTTGTTTTTTTTTTTTATAAACAAGGTTTATGTCGTTAGGCTCCATGTATAACCGGTAAACACGTTTGCTACATAATGAAAAACTAAGAAAAACTGTAACACCATGCAATCCCCGACAAGGACGCCAAAAACTTGGTAGCTATGAAAACACTATGTATTTTCAGGAGTTTCACTAGTGCAAATATACATTGGTTCAAATAATAATATAAAAAGATCGAACCTACAAGAATTGAGCGCTATATCTTCATATAGCTTTCCAATGATAAACTTATTTGCGGGAAAATAAAATAAATCATTTGGTGTCACAATAATAAAAAATATATATTAAAGGCAATAACATTTTAGGAAAACAAGTAAAAACACTTATAAGTTATCAAGAATAAAAGTGTGGTTTAAACAATGATTTAGTTATAACATGGTTTTGCAACGATTTATCTTTCTACAACATCTTGGCAGCCTAGTGGCCTTAGGGTTTTCCAACGCAAGCATCATGTTAAGCGTGGGATGACACACCATATGGAGTTAACTCAGAGTACTTAACATGCAACATTATTAGGTTAATTCATCAGTAGCTCTTCATTTATGGAGAGGATGAGCCATGACCTATGACAAGAATCATAGATAGATTTTTGCTTTTTGCACTTAAAGATTTATGTTCATAGCAAGCAATATTTCTTGTTACCATCTTCTTCCTGTACTTAGGGACGTAACTCATGCTGAACAAACAGTTTCATTCATGTCTCCTTCCACTCTCAAGGAATTTGGCAATAAATGTAAAAGTGATCAAATTTAATTTTCAAAGATTGACATTAAAATAATTAATTTAAAATAAGCTTGAATTTGTAACTCTCAAATCATATGAAAGAATAATCATAACCTCATGTCTAAACCACCAAAGGGATTTAGCTCATGATGAGCCTATCCATAAAAACAAAAAATAAAGAAGAAATAGACGAAGACATGAAAATCTATATTAATAGATAAACAAAAGTTAGAAAATGATTACACTCCAAAAAGAAAAGAGGTGAACTTAAGCATCACAAAAGTAATCATAACTCTAATCTACTAATAACTAGCACTCATGCTCATCTACGAGGAAAATGAGATAGAGTGAGAACTCTTGTGGTTAACCCTAGTTGGAGCTTGGCCGCCCAATTCTGTCTAGAAAAATTAGGACCTTTTACACTAACATGTTGTTGTCTAATTATGGTACAAGCGCAACCACTACAAGTTGCGACTTTTGGTAATTTCTCCTATGAAGTGTCCTTGGCTTATCCTCCTAGTACTCAACATGTTCCATTGTTCCTTGTACTACAATGATTGACGCCAGCTCATCGAACTCATCCCCTAAGCAATGATAGAAAAGGGTCCCAAGAGTTTGTACAACTGTACGACCGTACTGGGCGATCCACAACAATATATCTCCTACATGTCCTCATCGCCAGAGCAAATCTTCAATCTGTTCCCCACAACAATCAAAGCGAGCATTACTAGTTCAAAATGACTAACTAACAATTAAATCTAATTTCCCAAATAGTCGATGATCATATGTGAGAGTCTTATCAATTTATCATAAGATATGGGGATAATTGCCAAGTAATTAACAACAATTTTGTCGGTTATCATGAAGTGAATTTTAAATGTTTGCATTTAGAAATGAGGAGATTAATTTGCACTTATCTTTGATATATATTTTAGACTAAATGCATTTTCTTTCACTCTATTTTACAAAAAAAAAAAGTTTTGGTACCCCGGTTTTAAAAATTGGACTTTTGATCCCTTATTTAATTTTGGTCACCATATCTCACTTTGAGTTAATTTTTATGAGGTTGCAAAACTTATTAGGCCACACTTAATATCCATGTTAGCTAATAATAATTGTTGCCACATCATAAATGAATAGCCAGATATTTTAAAAACTAGGTTTTAACATAGGGCGACCAAAACTTCATATTTTTTTTTGTAAAACAAAGGGATAAAAAATGCAATTAAACTTATATATATTTTAGTATTAATCTAACCCTTTAATTAAGCAAATCCCACCATGAGATGTTTGTCATCATCAAAAGGGGGGGAAAATATAAATATATGTCTTGAGAGTAATATTTTTAGTTTGATGATTGATGAAAGACACACTACAAGAACCATGCTACAAAAAGAGGAAAATAAATTGAAACTATCAAGTCTTGGGTTTTTGGTTTTTGGTATTTTTATTAGGATATTTTTGTAAGTGGTTATAAAATCTCCCTCGAAAATAAATCACACTTTCACAACATTTTTTATTTAATGTGATTTTAAAGAAAAATATTTTTGGTTATAATTAAAAAATAATCGATTTGAAAATTGCGTAATATATTTTAACTTAAAACAATCTTAGCATGGATTTGATTTTGTCCCTAACTTTAGAATTAGATGACTTAAACGATTTATGCCTTTAAGATAGCAGTTAGAGCGCTTTAAAAGAGCTAAATTTATTTTAATTTCTCTACAAATTGATTAATGAACCGTTGGTATGAAATTGTTTTTTTTTAATGTTGGTATTGCATTGATTTCATTCTTGAAAGAATTTATATTTTCCTAATTTATTTTAGGGGAAATTACACTAACTTCCCTTAAAGTTTGTTTAAATATCACTCACACCCCGTCTATTTGTTAAATGAACACTAACCTCCCTTGTATTTGCAATTAATGGTTTTGTTCACCCTTATGTCTAAACCTCCGTCAATTTTGATTTTTCCGTCCACTTAAATGAACACAAAGATGATTTCAGGTTCCCACTACGTTTTCCTGAGTCAAACAATTTCATCTCTAAATTCATCAAACCACACTTCACTGATTATTGTATTCACCAATCAAAACAATCTCGCATCAGCAAAAATTTAACCCATACTTGATTTGTGAGAAGTCTAATTTAATTGTAACAAAGTGGAGTATAAATCAGTACCACAATCTCACATGGTAATAATTTTAAAGTAATATATTCTCCAAAACAACTAATACATTGTATATAAAGAATAAATGAATTGAGGAACCTGTTGCTTATAAAGGAAGCCTATCTTAGAATTTGTCAATTTAAGCATTTTCATTGTAGTCTGAAAAGTGTAAATGGCCATCAGGGAAATCATTGAGACAGTGAGACACACTAGTTTGGTGGTGGAGTGATTTAACCTAGCAATGGAGGAGAGATTAAACACAAAGTAAACTCATCCATGGCAAAGTGAACATAAGCAGAGTAAAAGACTAACTCATGTTTTAGACGGAAGCTAAACAGTGTTAAGAGTATAAGGGAGGTGAATGCTTTGTGAGAAATAAAGTGGGTGTTAGTGACATTTGAATAAACCTCAGGGGAGGTGGATGTAATTTTCCCTTTATTTTATTATGTCCAACAGCTTTATTGACCAACGACTATTTTTTTATTTAAGTGCCAACGACTAGTTTTTGATATTGTACTTCTTTAGCATTTTGTCTTATAAATAGATTGGCTTATGTTAGCTCTTTTCAACACCCTATATTTGCACTTAAACTTTGTCAAATCACTTTTTTCTCTCTCTGTCATTTCTCACCTAATCACATATATTTTCTTTGAGAGCTTTTATACCATATAGTTTAGTTGTATCAATTATGCTTCAATTTGTTATATGTACACATTTCGTGTAATCTCTAATTGGTTTTATTTGTCTTTATTGGTGTGATTTCAAGGTATTTAAGAGAGGTAATATCTCTTGAATTTAAAGTCTATTCTACAAAGAATAATTTTGTTTCGAGAGTTCTCGTAAGCTCATAAAAGCTTCAAGGTTATCCTATTTTAAAATACTGGTAAGTCAAATCTCAATGTGCTTTTCCTCGAGAACTACATGAAGGCCCTGATGGGTTTTGCGGCAAAACTAGTAAATCTTTATCTGTGTGCTTTTTCTTCTCCCTTTCATCTCTTTTATTTCTTTGTTTATCTAACTTTAACGTATGCAACTATCGTTTAGTTAAACTATTTATAAGCACTTTATTTTATTTAAATAAATTGATGTGCTAGCTCGGTATTTTTATCCAGTAATTTTAATAATGTCATCAACAACAACATGATGACAAATTCTTATGAAGTCCTTATAATATGTGCAGATTCATTATCACATTCATAAAAGTCTCAGTATTCTACGACCAGCGTTGTTGCTGTTGGTGGTTTCGATTTTAGAGCTTGTAAAAAGCACAACATGAAGGTAAAAAAACAAGGAAAATGTTGATGATGGTAGAACCCACAGTCTACCACATAAGAAACATATGTTTCTTATGTGGTAGACTGTGGGTTCTACCATCATCAACATTTTCCTTGTTCTTTCTCTTCATGTTGTTCTTATTACTAGCCCCAATATCATCACCATCAACACCAACGTTAACCATAGAAGATCAAGACTTTTGTGAATGTGATGATGAATCTGCATATAGATCATAATGACAAAAATCTGCATAAGAATTTGTCATTATGTTGTTGTTGATGACATTATTAATATTAGGCTAAAATGTGCTTTTGGTCTCTGCAAATATGGCGAGTTTGGATTTTGGTCCCTGCAAAAAAAAAAACTTTTGAAAAACGTCCCTGCAAAATTTTGTTTTTTAAAATAGTCTCTTGACCCACTTTCTTGCTGATTTGTCCCATTTTTGCATATGTGGCAGATGCTGACGGTGCAAACATGACATATCCAGGTGGCAATTATTTTATTTTAACTAATTAAAAATCATTCTAAAATATCATAAAATATATTTATGAAAATTAAAAAATCATTTATTTTAAGGATTGAATAAATTATTTTGGAAAACTCACAAATCATTTTCTCATTTTCTCCTCATCCTCCTCCTCCTCTTCTTCTTCTTCTCCTCTTCTTCTTCTTCTTCTTCTTCTTCTTCTTCTTCTTCTTCTTCTTCTTCTTCTTCTTCTTCTTCTTCTTCTTCTTCTTCTTCTTCTTCTCCTCCTCCTCCTTCTCCGTTCGATTCAATCTTTCATCAACTCATCTTCTTCAAATCAAATTTCCAGAGAGCGTCGTGTCGAAATCTAGACCGGATTCATCTAAATCCAAATTCATCCAAACCTTCAACCAAATCCAAATCCAAATTGAAATTCAACCAATTCTTCATCCAAATCCAAAATGAAATTCATCTTGCAAGCAAAGATCAAAATGAACTCAAATCTATCGTGGGTCAGTACATGTCGTTGCTCTACCTCACCGGCGGTTTGGGTGTGTTTAAGGAAGGCGGCGATGTCGCCTAGTAAATTTTGGGTTTCGATCTGGTTATGTCGTTGTTATTGGAGTGTGTTGGATTTGGTTTTTTTCGTGGCAATGGCAGGCTCCAAAGGCTTCGATGTGTTCGTCTTGTTTTTTCAGTCATACTTTCATGGTGCTTTCTTTGTTCTTCTATTCTTTGCGACTGTTAAAGGTTCTTAAGGTCACTTGTTCTATCCTCCTATTTCGCTTAAGCATCATCCTCACTATGGATTTTCAGTTCATGTTGTGTTATTGTGCGACATTGTTTGTTTTGAGTTCACGGCAACACTATTTGTTTTTGAAATAGTTTGAGTTTGCAAAAAGATGGAGAAATAGTTTGGTTTGAAAAAGAAAATGACAATGAGGATTGATGATGAATGTGATGAAGATTGTTTATTTTCTCGGATTTTTCCCTCTTTTCTGCTATATTTTTTGTTTTTTAAATAATTAAAATCAATTAGCTTTTTTTAATTTCATAAATATATTTTCTGATTTTTTAAATATTTTTTTTATTAGTTAAAATAAATGAATTGCCAAGTGGACAATTTAACAAAGGAAGCTAATGCCACCTATGCAGAAATATGACAAATCATAAAGAAAGTGGGACCAAGGACTATTTTAAAAAACAAAAATTTCTGCAGGGATGTTTTTCAAAAGTTTTTATTGCAGGGACCAAAATTCAAACTTTCCATATTTGCAGGGACCAAAAACACATTTTAGGCATCTCTTTCTGGATTTTGTTAGCAAAATTGCAGAAATTAATTGTTGCAGTTAATGATGATGAATAAAAAATGGGTAATGAATGTTTGTATGTCTTTGTGGTTTTTTTTTAAGGAAAGTAACTTATATCATTTCATTAAAAATCAGATCGGAAATACATGTTGGAATATCATCAAAGACCTGGAAGCTAGTACTAGATGTGGCTGCCCTAGCTAAAGTGTGTGCAACCTCATTTGCTTGCCTCCTAATAAACTCGACATAAGAGTTTGTTAAACAAATGTTACAAAATTGGAAACTACTATCCATGATTGACCCAAACTCGGTGACATCTTCACGACCATTGTTGAAATAATCAACTACTCTTTTTGAGTCAACTTCGAAATCAACATTTGAGAGTTGAAGTTCATGTATCCACCGAATCGCATGATGCAACGCCAAGGCCTCCCCAATATCGACAGATCAGACTGGAGTCAACCACATAGTTTTAGAGCGGACATGATTCCCATCCGAATCTCGGATGCACATTCCAAAGCCTACCTTATTCGTTGTATTAGGAAACGAGGCGTCAACATTGCATTTATATCTACCGCTTCTTGGTTTCCTCCATCTAAGATTTGAATTATCATTGAGATTTGAAGAACTCGGAAGGGGTGTTGGGTTGTCTGGCCTTACGGAAGTTTGCTTGCGATTTGCTTTCCTCCAACCACCGAGAAGGTATCTTGCTCTTTCCAGAATGGTAATAGTCGAGTCAGTCACCTGTTGCCAAACCTGAAGATTCCTAGCCTTCCAAATACTCCACATAATAGAGACAATGATCTCAGTTTGAGCTGCCGTCAATTTTTGCAACAAATTGAAAATAATATCAGGAGCATTATCAAACTGGTTTAGGGACGGAGAAATCAAATACCAAAGATTTGTTGTCTGCCAAATATCGATTGATCTTGGACAGTGAAAGAGGATATGCTGGCTTTGTGGTTGTGTTGTTCCTGTACTCCCTTTTAATCAACCTATCAATATTCATGTAGATGTATTCAAGATGGAGAGGAAAATGAGAAGATGAGGTTTTTTTTGAAAGTCATGGTTGGGGATATAAGTCAAATTAAACTCATATAGGAAACATAGCAAAATTGGGGAGGGCTGACAAATAGATCGATGTCATTGTGTCTTTCACTCCTCCCTCGATTTATTACATTCAATTATTCAACTTTTACGTTTTTTCATCCCGTGTACCATTAATTAATTATCAAAATACACAATCATATCTAGTAAAATGTTTCGTATAGATGACTTATTTAAAATATTATAATTTAATATTATATTTCAATGAAATAATACATTAACCATTCCGTAATAAAACCTAAGCAACAAAGTTTCAAAGGAGTCAAATAATTTTTTTCTTGTATACAAACCTATTATTGAACAGGTGACTCCAGTTGAAATGTTTACTTAAAAAAAGAGGCTTAAATATGTAAATCGTCCTTGTAAGTTCGCGTGTTTTTGGTTTTGGTCCTTGTATCTTTTTTTGTTCTAAAACAGACCTTGTAAGTTATAAACATTTTGCTTTTGGTCCCTGCCGTCATCATCCGTTACAAAAACGCTTATGTGTCTAACGTCAGCTGACATGGTGATGTGTGATGTGGAAACTGAGGCTTATGCGTCGTTCCAGATAAGGTTATAGGGACCAAAAACAAAAATTTAAAGAGGGACGATATTCAAAAACACGACTCAACAAAATTTTAAATTAAAAACTTTCTTTTTCTTTCTTCATCTTCTTCCTTCCTCTTCTTCATCATCTTCAACCTCACCTTTATCAACATTCATCAATCTTCACCAAACCCAGAAAACATAAATTAGACATTCAAACTCTTTAATCAAAATCTCTTTTTCCATTTCCTCTTATTAAACTCTTCTTATTTAAACATATCATTTCTTAATTCTCAATTCTACCCCCTTTTTTCAATTCCATATCCAGGGACATAACATAATAAAACAAAGGGATAGAAAAAAAATTCAATGAAAAAAAATATGAAGGATGTTGAGAAGAACCCCAAAACCCAAACATTCATCTTCTAGTTTCAATTTTAATTTTGCCAATGTGAACTAAAACACAAACCCAAAACAAACAAACCTACGACTATGATAGGTTTTTTATGGTTGGAAGAATTTTGCAATGTTTCAAACTAGCCTGCATCTTTTGGAAAACTATGCCTCTAAAATTTGCTAGAAAAAAATGTGTTGCTCGAAAGAATAAAATGCAACTGGTGTGTGGTTTAATGAGATGTTGTTGTTGTGTGGTTTAATGTGGAATTTTGA
The DNA here is from genome assembly GCF_051527215.1 of Medicago sativa. Taxonomy (NCBI): domain Eukaryota; kingdom Viridiplantae; phylum Streptophyta; class Magnoliopsida; order Fabales; family Fabaceae; genus Medicago; species Medicago sativa. The sequence continues at coordinate 70,596,018 of NC_140749.1, read as the reverse complement.
AGGTTTCTGGAGAATTTAATTAAAGTCACGCGTTGTTGTTGTTTGAAGATTTATGGGTACAATTATTTTCGGGTGATGACGAATCGATAGAAGGAAATAGAAGAACCAAAATAAGGATCCATAAAGTGTTCATTATACGATACATTATATGTAAAGAAAAAAGATGCAATTTGGGGGTAGATTTGGAGATTTTAGGGTTTCATTTTGATTTAGATTTGGAATTGGGAATACAATGAATATGGTGAAGGAGAAGATTTTGATGGAAATGGAATATGAGATTTTGATTAAAGAGTTTGAATGTGTAATGCATGTTTTTTGGGTTTGATGAACGTTGATGAAGGTGGGGTTGAAGATGATGAAGAAGGGGAAAGAAGAAGATGAAGAAAGGAAAACAAAGTTTTTAATTTAAGATTTTGTTAAGTCGTGTTTTTGAATTTAGTCCCTCTGTAAATTCTCGGTTTTGGATTTGGTCCTTATAACCTTGCCATTGGACATCTGGAACGACACGTAAGCCTCAGTTGCCATGTCAGACGTTGCCACGTCAGCCGCCGTTAGACACATAAGAGTTTTTGTAAGAGATGATGACGGCGGGGACCAAAAGCAAAACGTTTATAACTTACAAGAGCTGTTTTAGAACAAAAAAAGATACAGGGACGAAAACCAAACACACGCAAATTTACAGGGACGATTTACATATTTAAGCAAAAAAAAAAAAAAATTATGCATGCACATCAATTTATTCATACCAAATTTTAGTTTTCCTCAACCTTGACCCATTAGGAATTTCAAAGTGTCAAAAAATGAAGCTTGACCGAATTTTCGCTCTTCTTTTCCACTAGCATGTTTCACAAAATTTATGAATCATCGAGTCGTACCCTATCATCCGCCTCCACAATCATGACACGAATGCCAACAAAGAAATCAAACACCAGAACAATCATCATCAATACTTTAAAACTTTATTAGTAGTTCAACTTCCAATATTCAAATCCAACATGCTTGAGAAACATAGTCGAATTTACTCCATTGAAACAAAGAGGGTGGGAATGAGAAATAAGGGTGAGGGTAACAAGACCCAATAAAACAACATCACTGTAGATAGCTATATACTCATTTAGGCCCAATCCAGTAAATATAATAATTTGTTTCAACAACATAACATGGAAAACACATTAGTTTTCAAACGTTAATATTTACACCATATATTTCTTCATAGTCACCGTCAAGTATAAATTTTGGGTAACGAGTATTAAAGATTTTTTACTTTGGGTAGGGTTGACCTATAGACTTACATCATCATGTGTTTCATCCCTACCTTAATTTATTTCACTACATCATTCATTTTTTTCCCATCATGTGTATCTTCAATTCATTCACAAAACATACAACTATAAATATTATAGTTTAATACCATCTTTTAATGAAATAGCTCAATACTCAGTCTATGATAAAATATGAGCAATAGAGTTTGCTGTAAAATTCACACAAGAGTTAGCCTCTTTGTAAACATGCTTCACCGAGAGAGATTTTCAAGTTTGGAAGATGGATAAAACGAGTAATTTTTATATACTTAATTTTTTTTACCGATGGAGTGGCAATTTAACGAGTAACTGCGACGACTAGTACAAATGATAAATGAAAATTGTTGTTGACACATTTGAGAAGGCTGTGTCACACATGTAAAATACGGTTTTGCCCCCTCGGCAGTTAACTGCCGAGGAATTTAAAATCCGGCTGCAGTTAACTACCGAGGAAAACCTCGGTAGTTAACTGCCGAGGAAAACATAACTTCATTTTCTTCAATACTTCTTCTTCTAAAAGTGATGCATATACAATAACGTTCATTTATTTCTTTGGAGTTCCATCATTTATTTATTTTGCTTTTCTAGATCTAGTGGTTTAAGGGTATGTTTGGTTTCAAAGGAAAGAAAGGGATGAGGAAAGAAAGGTTGAGGAAAGAAACACTTTCCATTGTTTGGAAACACTCTAAAAAGGACTGGAAAGAAAGAATCTGGTGGGCCCCACACAAAAAATCCTTCCACACCAAAACGTGCAGAAAGGTTGAGGAAACTCACCATTTTACTTAAAAGTCCAAAACACCCCTACCATTATTGTTTTTTTTATTTATGTTACTATTCTTTCCTTTTTTGAACAAATGGGTGTTTATGTCAATTACTTAAAATAGATCATTCTTTCCTTAAACTTTCTAATCCACTTTCTCTTAAACCAAACAACTAAAACAATCCTCTCACTTTCCACTCCCTTTCTTTCCTTATACAATCTTTCCTTTCACTATCTTTCCTTACACTTTCTTTTTGCAACCAAACAGACCCTAAAGGTTCTTTGCATTATATACAGTACTGTTCCTCACTCTTTAGTTCTATCTCTCATTTGTAGTTCTTCACTCTTCTCTTTCTACTTCTATCTCTGTGCCTTTTCACATAGAAAAACAATAGTGAGATTGTTGAGATAAAAATGGATGAAGATTAATTAGAGAAACGAAGATGAACATAGATTGAAGAAATTGGGTGTGAGAGGGAAGTTCTTGATATGAATTTAGAAAGAAATATGAAGAAAAATAAAATGAAAAGCATCTCATAAAGGATGAATCGAGAATAGGGGATTTTGAATGCAAACATAAATATTGATGTAATTGAGTATTTGATGGTGGATGTGTATGCTCTGCAACGGAAGAATGAATATTGTGAGAAGAAGTACCCAAATTGCTGCATATGCAGCACTTTTAGAAGAAGAAGTATTGAAGAAAATGAAGTTATGTTTTCCTCGGCAGTTAACTACCGAGGTTTTCCTCGGTAGTTAACTGCAGCCGGATTTTAAATTCCTCGGCAGTTAACTGTCGAGGGGGTATAATCGTATTTTACATGTGTGACACAGCCTTATGCAATGTGTCAACAACAATTTTCATGATAAATTTGTAGTGTTTGTGAGTGTTGCGGAGTCCAAATATCAAAATAGTTAACAAGTAATTAGATAAATGGCTAAAATATGGTTTTAGTCCCGGCAAATATGTCTCGTTTTGGTTTTAGTCTCTGTCAATTTTTTTTTTGTAGTTTTTGGTCCATGCAAAATATTTTGTTTTTGAAAATAGTCTCTGAGCCCACTTTTGTGATGATTTGCATACGTGACACATTATAACTGAACCAATTTTGTAGTTTTTGGTCCCTGCAAAATATTTTATTTTTAAAAAAGGTCCTTGCAAAATTTCTTGTTTTTTGAAAATAGTCAAAAAAAAATTACAGGGACCAAAAACAACAATTTTTTTACAGGGATTAAAACCAAAACGAAGCATATTTGCAGGGACTAAAACCATATTCTAACCTAGATAAATTAATGATTGTGGTTTGTTGACATGTAAACCTTCTTATACAAACAATTATCAATTGACTGGTCATACTCGAGGATCTACATGGTACTACCTCCGTTCCTTTTTCAGTGTCACTTTTGGAGAAATTTTTTGTTCCTATTTAACTGTCACTTTCAAAGTTCAATGCAACAATAAATGTTGTTTTACCAACATTACCCTTAGTTATTTATTGTGGAGAGAGAAATATATGAAATAAGATACTCCCTCCGGTCCTTATTATAAGAAACAATTAAATTTTTTGATTCATTGTGTAAGTGATGTATCTAGTCTATATTTACACTAAGATACATTAATTATTCTATGAACCTAAAAAGTCAACTTTTTCTTATAATAAGGACCGGAGGGAGTATTAAATGACTAAGACTATTATAGTAAAAGTATAGATTATTGTATGAGAAAAAGTAACATTTATTGAGTGTCTTGGTTTGTGTAAAATGTTAAAAAGTGACACTTAAAAAGGAACGGAGGTAGTAATAAATAAGCAACTCTAGTTTGTTAGCTATGTGGTTATGAAACCATTAATGTGTATGAAAGTTCGCTTTTAGTTTAACTACTAGCTTGGAAACCCGTGCCAAGCACGGGCTAGAATTACGACTATTTTTTTTTATATAAAATCTAATTAAATGGCAAATTCATTATTTTATACACAATATATTAATAAAACGCATCGTTATCGTATTTTCGATTGCATATTATATACAAATATCAATGTGTATATAGTTATTTGGATTTTCGTATCGATAAACATGAATGATTTAACGGATGTAACGTTGAAATATTAGTATTTAATGTCGGAATATTTTACACGGATAACTAAAAGTACGGAGACATCATGAGTCTTGTTTTTTTTTTTGGCTATTATGCATATAACTGGGGGTGTTGGAGTCTCGAGGCCTACCACTGCATATACAGTTTCTACCAAATGCCCTTATATATAGTTTCTTTCAAATTCCATAATTTCTATAGCGGATACCCTTATATATACAATGTTAATATCGTGCATACACTTGATTCATCTTAACATCCAACACGAATTTGTAATTATTCAATCGTGTAACAAATAAGTATAACAAACAACGACAAAGACACCAACTATCTATCACTTTTTTTAACTAAGCATATTATAAAATAACTCATCAACAAAAACACAACAAAAAATGCTTGAAAAAGGGACTACAAAATTCTCCTGTGCATGCACATAAACATAGGCACTCCAAAGAACAAAGAAAAAAAAAAGACGGATATATAGCTGATTGTATAAAAAAATGAAGATGCATTTTTAGGATACAGACACCAACTATCTATCACTTTTTTTAACTAAGCATATTATAAAATAACTCATCAACAAAAACACAACAAAAAATGCTTGAAAAAGGGACTACAAAATTCTCCTGTGCATGCACATAAACATAGGCACTCCAAAGAACAAAGAAAAAAAAAGACGGATATATAGCTGATTGTATAAAAAATGAAGCAGAACATATAGCTGATAATATGGTCACTGGAAGAGTACGGCTTACATTAGAAAAAATGAGAAAGATCAGAAGGATACTGACATTATAAATAAAATTAAACGAATATTGGAGTTGCTCTATCAGATAATAGAAAAACTGAAGTCTCAGTAGATAAACACATTAATGTATCAGGCAGTGTTAAGTTCGTTGTTGAAAAGAAGGTATTGTACCTATTGCAATTGGTCAATGATATTTCAATGCCATAGAAATTCCATTAACGTGAGCATGTGTACATCTAAATGATATCACGTCACCTGAAGCACAAAACCAACACCTGAAGGTACATGAGACCAAAAATATTATCAAAAAAGGATCAAAAATATTACTCCATATAACATATTAGTCCCTATAACAAATCGATCACTCAACATGTTCTTTGCACAACAATAAATGTCATTGGATTTTATACAATGAAATAAGAAGTGTGATCTCAATTGTTAGTTGCAGAATTGTAGTTTATCTACATGACCAATTCATTAATCTTTATTTACGCAACTATTAGAATGGTTGCAAGTAGCAACAACCAATTCATATCCAAATAACACACACACACACACACACACACACACACACACACACACACACACACAACGAAGTTCAAAAGAGAAAAAAAAAACTCATACCCACCTGCGTCATCAGGAACAACCAGTTAAACGTTCCGAAAAACATCACGGTACACAACATTAGTGGTCTCAGTACACACGCGATTTTCTTCATCCAGTATAAGCATTTTCAATCCCTTTTTGGAAGTGACTCTCGACACAGCGACGTACAACTGTCCATGAGTAAAAACCGGTTCGGAAAGATAGATTCCAACATGAGACAACGACTGACCCTCACTTTTATTTATTGTCATTGCAAAACACAAAGCCAACTGGATCTGTCTCGTAGTAAATTTGAAAGGCAGTTTAGGATCACTCGGAACTAAGTTCATTCTTGGAATAATTACTTTTTCACTAGCATTTTTTCGGTAATAACAGTTGCACCGATAAAGTTCTTCCAAAGATTGTCTACGATCAACCTAGTCCCATTGCACAACCCAGTTGCTTGGTCAATGTTCCTCATCAACATAACTGGACATCCAACTTTAAATCTCAACTTGTGGTTTGGAATATCGGAAAACTTGATATTGTTTAAGAATTCGGTGGTAAACCATTCGCTTTGTACCTCATTATTCTCGTCTAATTTGCAAACCAAATCAAAACTGATATATTCCTTTTCGTCTCTTGGAACCAATGATAAGAGGAATTTTTTTACGTGTTCAACTGCGTCCAGTGTAGGACCAAGTATCCCCCACTCTTGGAAAAAATCCGAGATCTTCATGTTTTGCAAAAAATCCGAATAAAGAAAATCAACCAGAGAACGCAACGGATCAGAGGAATCTTTTATCAACAACTCATCAGGAATGAGTATGTTAATTTCTGCACTCTCGTTGGCGGATCCTATTCCATTTCCAATTGAAAGCATCCAATCGACAAACTTTCTTATCTCATCTTGCTCGGCACGAACGGTTGAACCACTTAAACACATATTTGTTGTAAGTGTGAGAACCTTACAGTGACTCCACAACTTTGATGAGTTGATGGATGAAGCAAGTATATCTTGTCTGCATTCTTTTCTTATCACTGGCAAAATTTGTCTGAAATCACCACCCAAAACCATATAAACACCCCCAATGGTTATATCGACCATCATAAGACATTATATCGCGCATGGTTTGGTCAAATGCCTCAAAACAATAACGATGTATTATCGGTGCCTCATCCCATATCATTAATTTTGAACGTAGCAGCTTTTTCGCTCTCTTTATCAAATCCACAACTTGACGCTTTGTACCTCATTATTCTCATCTGATTTGCAAACCGAATCAGAACTGATATATTCCTTTTCGTCTCCTGAAACCAATAAAAGAAGGAATTTGTTTACGTGCTCAACTACGTCCAGTGTGGGAGAAAGTATCCTTCACTCTTGGAAAAAATCCAAGATCTTCATGTTTAACAAAAAATTCGGATATACAAAAAAAAAATCAAGGGACTGAAAAAAAAATCTTAATATTTATGGGAAACATTTACTTAATTAATCATTTTTTCAGTAAAACTTTGTTTTTGGATGTCATTCACTTTCATTCTATTTTGTATTCAAACTCTATTTTTTCAAATTCATTTGCATATGATCTATGATGGTGCGTGACAATGGAAAATGTACATGTGTCATGATGAATTTACAAAATACATGTTTATTAGAAATTTAAAATGGTACAACGTTTTTTTAATTAAGTCTATTTTTTTTTTGTAATAATTACCCAAAAATCTTCAACTCTTTCAACAAAACCACATATTTACTGATAATTCAATCTATTTTTTATAATCTCATGAACAAAACACACACTATATATTTTTCACCTTAATCTTTCTCCCATGTTCAATTTTTTACTTCTTCATATTTGTTTTATTTTTCTATCTAGTTTCCTTTTCTCTATTCTCATGGATGAAAGGAATATAAACATCCCTTCATGAAATCACCACCAATAAATATGTGTGTTGGTTAAATATTTACTAAAAAATGTCCAACTCTTGAAACGAACCAGTAAAATTATCGACAATTCACTCTATTCCTTATACGCTCCCATAAAAGCACACACTCCTTTTTTTCCTTATCATTTCTCTCATGTTCAAATTATTTTTTTATTTTCTTTCCTTTTCTAATTTATTTCGTAGCTTCTCATGAAAGAAAGGAACATAAAACTCCCTCCATTAAATCACCACCAACTCACCATTTTTACCATGATATGTCTTCATCTAATTTTATTTGGCTTTGTTACCAAATCACAGATGTGGAGAGTCTCACACTTAAAGAGAGACATGTTAACATGTCTTATATGAGTTAAAGTTTTAGATTGGATGCAAGAGAATATAGTGACAAACATATAAGTGAGATGACCCATAAATCCAATGCCTTTAGGATTTGGATGAAGATGTGATGTTAATATCATTTGAGTAGTTGCTCTTAGTCTAATGTGTTTATCCAACCCAGTTTACGCTCCCGCGAAAGTCCTAACGTTATGATGAAATGTTTTCTTCTATTTTGGATTTCATTTTCTTAATTCATTATATTTATCATGAAAGAAAGGGATAAAAACTCTTTGTATAAAGCCACCATCAACCCACCTTTTTAGCATTGTGTGCATCCGTCTAACTTTATTTTATTATGTCTCTATATCCGAGTCGCAAAGAGTCTCAAACTTAAAGGAGAGATGTCAACGTGTCAAGTGTGAGTTAAAGTTTTATATTGGATGCTAAAGTAGATGTTACGTATAAGTTAGATGACCAATATACCTGATGACTTAAGGTTTTGGTTCATTTTGTGGTGTCATTTTTTCAACTCCTTTAAAAAATCCATAAAATTACCAACAACTTTTGGACAATATGTTTGACCGAGAAATCCCAATTATCATGAACAATTAAACCAACAAACTGTTTTAGTAAAAAATCAAGATGATAGATGGTTTGGGTATAAGGGATATTTCATTTGTCATTATTAATTTGAAAAAAAATTCATTTTCTTGTTCAATGCGATTTTCCAACTTAAGAGTTTAATCTAGTAGTAGAAGGACAAACTTTGAATTTCGAGATTTTGAGTTTCGAACTCAGCTTGTATCCTTCGAGAAAAGTAAACATAAATATATTTATAAGTGCTCTTTTGTCTCTAAGACTATCCACAATGGTGAGTGTTTCACCTATTCAGCACCATAATAAATTAACACCCCCATTTTGAAGCAAATAAATAAGGTGCTTGCAAAGAAGGGTGGCTATAGAAGCACCCTATCTCTCTTCACTTTTGTGAGGGACCCCAAAATAAATTTTATAAAATAAATTGTTGAAAATTTGTAAAATTGAAATTTACAAATCACTGAGTTGTTGCTAAAATTTAATTTTGGATATCATTCAATTCTCCTTTTAAATTTTGATTGTTATTATCATTTCTTTTCATAAAAAAGTTCCTTTAGAATATGTCAAAGAGACTTTATGCCTTAGGGTATGTTTATTTCAAGGTTTATAATATGATTCCTAGGAACATGAGATTAGAAATATGCAACATTCCCATGTTTGTTTCAAGTTTTGAAAATTTGTTCCCTTGAATATTATATTATGAGGAATGTTATTTACATGTTTTCTTCTATTGTTATTCTCATGCTTAAAGGATGTGAATATAAAATTCCCATGGTAATAAAACTCAACTTGCCATAAATTCTCACTACCATTAACATTTATTTCCATTTTTATTTTTTTAATTAATTAATTTATAAAATATTCCAGGAAATCTAAATTTTTACCAAACAAATGGGTAGGAATGTCGTTTCAAGGAATGCAATTTTTTGCCTTGAAACAAACACATCATTAATTTTTCATAAAGTAAATTGAGGCATTTCAAAGACTACTATCATAATCTACAATTTAAAAAAAAATTGTTTTTTTATTATAAAAAATTTAGGTGAGTTAGGCTCTGGAGGATACATCAAGATCAAGATATGTCTCATGACTCAATGAGCACTTACAAAGTTACTCCCGATCAAAGAGATCCGCACGCTAATAGTGGGGATTGAATCCACGCCCTTGAGGTTGAATCAACTTGTTATTAGCCGAGTTAACCTTGATTAGGAATGCTATTATTAGTATTAATAGCAAAAATAGTGATTCAAAACATGATATCATAAAATGGTATCATTTGTCCTCGTGAGCTTAGCTCAGTTGGTATGAACAATGCATAAAATATAATGTAATCATTTAAATAACATTTTTTTCATCTGACCCAATAAATGAGACATTTAATAGAATCATTTTAATTTAAATGGTCACATTAATGACTCTTAATTTATTTTATCATGATTAGACTTAATAACTGAAAAAAATCAAAAAAAAAAAAGAAATATATTAAATTATTCAAATTGAAGTATTCGAAATTTAATAATTTTTTTTTTGAAAATTTAGCGATAATTTTTTTAAGTACATGAAATATTCCTTTTTAAAGAATGGATGTGAAACAATAATAAAAAACTTAAAATTTTTTTTAGTTTATTAAAAAAATAAAATATTCAATAGGTTTTTTCTAAGTAACCTCAATTATTTAAATTTCGACAGCACATCATTTTTTTTTTGCAATATAATTTAATATTTTTATTTTGTTTAATTAAGGGTTACAATTAAGGATCTTATTTAAAGAACGTTTTATTATTTTTTTGACCTATTAAACAACAAAGTCTAATATTTATAGAATCAACCCAATTGAAATGACACATAAAATTTAATTATTTTAAATTATAAAAATATAAAATTTCAAAATTTAATGACAATTTATTTTTTGGAAAATTTGTCAAAAACTATTTTGTAAATTAAATATTCTCTTAAAAGAATTGAATATAAAACATTAATAGAAAAGGTTAAAAGATTCAAATAATTCACTTTTTTTTATACGGATAGAAACATGAACTATTGGAATTTTAAATGTCTTTGATTTATTTGTTATAATATACTTCAATATTTGTTTGTTTCCATATTTGTTTGGTTTAGTTGTTTCCTGTAATTAGGGGTTAAAACTAACACTATCATTTTTTTCTTTATCCGTTTGATCCATCGATCAAGGCCTTTACATTCTAAATAATTACATGACACATTTTAACTTTTATAAAATCATTTTAATTTAAATGACTTTAATTACTTTTAAGTTTCTTTGTCATTATTATCCTTAATAAAAATAAAAAAAACTAATATTTGAGAATTATATTAATGAAACTTTCGTGTTAGCATAATTCATTTTGCCTTGTTAAAAATACCAAACACGTGAAATTTAGAAAGACAAAAAAAAAAAAAAAAGACATGACATTGATACAAAAGATTTAAAAAATACAATTTTTGATTGAAATGGTGCATGAAATTGCTTACAAATGGAAGCTATTTATATATATATATTTTTTTTTTACCCAAAAGAGTAGGTAGCAAAGAGCTAACCTACCAAAATATATTAAGAAGAAGAGAAGATACAAAACGAATTGGAGGGGACCAAACCAAAACTCCAATCAAAAAGTAATAAATCTAAAAGATGGCATACCCAACAGATTTTTAAACAACTTAGCTCTAATAAAGCTGGGCATAACATCCCAAAAAGTTAGGTTTTGCAAGGATATGCCAAAATTAGCCAAAGTGTCTGCTACCTCATTCCCCTCTCTATATATGTGAGTAACAATACAATTCATTTGATGAAGGAGGAGTTTCATGTTCCTCCATCTGTTTCTAAGACACCAAGGAATCTGGCCTTCTCTTTGAAATGCTAGGACCACCAAAGAGGAATCAGTTTCTAGCCAAAGGTTCCTCCAACCTTTTTGAAAAGCTGTTTCAATTGCTCTGAGAGCACCATTCATTTCAGCAATATAAGAATTGGAAATACCTAGAGGTTCAGAGAAGCACAAAATGAACTGACCCTCATGGTCTCTGAAAACGCCTCCAACAGCTGATAAACCCGGATTGCCCTTGGCAGCACCATCAATGTTGCATTTGATCCAGGATTGGAGGGGAGGATGCCACATCACCTCTTTGATAATCGGAGATCTAGGATGATGAACAGAAACATTAAAAATCTTAATCAGGGTGAAGTCTCTGATTGAATTAGAAGATGTTTTCTTTGTTGTGTTTCCTGCTAGTGCCGTGCTCGAAATAATCATGGAAATGGAAGTTTTCCAGTTGATGGTTTTGTTATTAAATCTCACTTGGTTTCTGGCATACCATATGACATTAAAAAGGTTAACCAAAGCTGATAGCACCACCACTTTGCATTGAGGTGACCAAGGTAAATCACAGAGCTTCCACACATCTTCTAAACAAGAAAAGTTAAGATTTAAATTCAGACAAGATGCTAACCAAGACCATATTTTGTTGGAATAATCACAGTTGAAGAACAAATGGAAAGAAGTTTCTTCATGCTTGTAACATAAATTACAAATGGAGGGAAAGTAGCAGCCTCTTTGTTTTAAGTTCTCATCTGTTGGCACTTTGTTGTGCATCAATCTCCAAATGAACATGGATTTTGATGGAGGAATGTCTACACTCCATATAGTTTTGGCCCAATGAAGCTCTTGAAATTGATGATGCTTGAAGTTATATGCCTCCTTGAGACATAGCTCGCCTGACTGGACATGTTTCCATTGTAAGCTATCAGGAAGATCCTCATTTGGAATAGTTACCTGTTGAACCAATTGCATTAAGTTTGGAAAAGACTGAAGAAGTTGAGGTGGGAAGTGCCATCTTCCTTCATGAATATAGTCACTGACAGAAGATGTTAAATGAGTGCTAATATGATCTGGAATGTTGAAAAGATCCGCAAGAGGTTGCCCTGCCCAGCTATCATTCCAGAAGTTAACATTATCACCATTGCCAATTAACCATTGAGAATTCTCCATGATTACATTAAACTCCTCTTTGATACTGCTCCAGATAGATGAGTATATGTGATGTTGAATAGTCTTTCTATTTCTCATGACTCTATCCTTCAGAAGCTTTGCCCAAGATTTTTCTGAATTCAGGAATTCCCAACACAGATTAAGATTTGTTGCTGCATTTAAACTTTGCAAGGATCTGATGTTTAAGCCACCTTGAGCTGAAGGTCTGCAAAGTTTCTTCCAACTAACTGTGACCAGCTTTCTCTTGTCTTTATCTCCACTCCAAATAAAGTTTCTAACATTTCTTTCAACTTCTTTGAGAAGGGAAACAGGCCAAGAATAAAGTGAAATGCTGTACATCATCATGCTTTGAATCACTGATCTAGCTAATTGAACCCTACCTGCCATGGAAAGTAAAGAAGCTTTCCAAGCTGATAGTTTCATCTTGATTTTATCTGCAACTGGTTGGAGGTGGCTTGCTTTTGGTTTACCCCTAAAGATTGGAACTCCCAAATAGTTGAAAGGAATTGAGCCAATACTGAAATTGAGCAGCTCAACAATTCTGTTTAATCTAACTTGAGAAATGGAATTAGAGAAAATTGTTGATTTAGAGGTGTTTATCACTTGACCAGAATTTAAGGCATATCTGTGAAATAAGTCATTGAGAAAAGTTAAACCAGTCATCTTACCCTTGCAATATATCATCAAATCATCCGCATAAAAAGAATGGGAAGGCACTGAACAATGTCTTGAACCCTTGATGAGGTCCAATTTTCCTTCTGCAACTAATTTAGATATACTCCTGCTTAAAACATCCTCAGCCAAACAAAAGAGGAGGGGAGATAAAGGATCTCCTTGTCTGACCCCTCTAGAACAATTGAAGTATCCTTGAGCTTTACCATTCACAGATATAGAGAGATAGGCTGAATGAAGGATGGTTTGAATCCAGTTACAGAAAGTGGCATTAAAACCAAAACATTTAAGAACTTGCAATAAAAAAGACCACTCCAGAGTATCAAAAGCTTTAGTGATATCTATTTTCAAAGCTAGATTACCACCAAAAGCTTTATTGTGCAAGAGATTAGTGGCTTCTGAGGCTATACAAAGGTAGTCCTTGATATTTCTTTGATGAATGAATCCCATTTGCTCTTCAGAAATAATGGTGGGCATAATAGGAGCCAATCTGTCAGCAATTACTTTAGATATGATCTTGAACTTGAAATTTGCCATAGCTATTGGTCTGTATTGATCAATTGAGATTGCATCAGGAGTTTTTGGGAGCAAAGCAATAATGTTAGAGTTGTAACCTGGCAGAATCCAGTTTGAAGTAAAAAATTCTAAAACAGCTTTCACCACATCTTCCTTAATGATGTCCCAAAATGTTTGATAGAAGAAAGCCCCAAAGCCATCTGGTCCTGGAGCACTATCCTTATTAAGAGAGAACATTGCTGACTTGATTTCTTGATGTGAAGGTAACATGGTTAGAAGAGTGTTGATATCATCTGTAATGAGTTTTGGAATGACTTCTTCAGCAAGCACCTGTTCCTGCAAAACAGCATTAGTACAAAACAAATTTTTATAATAATCTACTATATGATTAGATATTTGTGTTTGGTCTGTGATCACATGTTCACCATCTTGGAGGGTTGTTATGGTTTTGGAGGCTGATTTGATTTTGGCTATCCTATGGAAGAATTTTGTATTTCTGTCCCCTTCCAAATGCCAATTTAATCTTGCTTTCTCTTGCCAAAAACATTCTTGTCTATTCAGAGCTTCTTCAAAAACTTTTTGAGCATCCTTCTCTTCTAATAATAAAGAGTCAGTATTGCCCAACAATTGAATCTTATTTTGAATTTCCTGCAACTTCTGCTCAGCATTGTTAACAAAATCATGAACATTTCCAAAAGTCTCTTTATTCCACACTTTCAGTCTGGCCTTCAGGTTCTTTAACTTGCTGTTGAGAACAAACATAGGACAGCCAATGACATTAGTGTTCCAAGTGTCTTGAACAATATTCTTGCAATCTTGATGCATAGCCCACATCCTCATGAACTTAAACTGAGAAACAAATGAAACATCTGAAAGCTTAAATTCCATAAGGATTGGGAAATGATCCGATTTATGTTTGGTTAGGGCAGTAACTGAAATAGAACAACATAAATCCAACCACTCCTGATTACAAATCACCCTATCAAGTCTTCTATCAGTATGTCTACCACCACCTCTTCCATTTGACCAAGTAAATTCTGCTCCTCTTGTGGGTAAGTGAATTAGGTTGTTTACATCAGTCCAAGCTTGAAACTCTTGAATTGGTAATCTTGCAGGATTAGTTCTACCTCTATGTTCATGAACTCCCAAGATACAATTGAAATCACCAATAAAGGACCAAGGCAAAGGAAATTGAGTTTGCAAATCAGTTAAAGAGTTCCACAGAGATCTTCTGGATATATAATTAGTTGAAGCATAAACTGCTGAACATGCAAAAGTCTTACCATTTTCCACCAAAGAAAAAGAAACATGTTGGTTACCTATACCTAAAACTACAGGGTTAAGGTTAATATTACAAAAACACCAAAGATTGGGAAGTAAATTGTTTCTGTTATTAGCTGCAAAAAGTTTATAGTGTAATCTAGTAAACCAATGGCTAGGGAAATCATTGAAATCCATCCATGGTTCAGAAATGAAAATAAAGTCAGGCCTATGAATAAGAATAAGCCTCTGAAGAGCTAACCTTGATGGGGAGTTAGCTAAACCCCTTGCATTCCAGAAAATGTACTTCATTTAAAAGGTTTGTGGACAACCTTTGATCTGGTTTTGATAGAAGTTTTACTTGCTTGATTCACCGTTTTTAGTGCCTTTTTCTTGTGCTTTGAAAGCTGCACCTGGAAGCCATCATCATCAATTTGTTGCTGCGCTGCTACAGGGTCCTTCTCTAGGGTTTCATACAAATTGTCAACAGTTTCTTCATTATCTATCATGTTAGCCCAAGAACAATTGAGAAATGCCATATCTTTCTGAACTCTTTCTGGTGTTGGAATCTGTTCTTCTTCTGAATCCTCTTGTAAGACAAGTTGTTGAGTTGCTTCTACAAATGTTCCTTTTGAACTATTGCTGTCCTTTTCCAACTCTTGATCATGTTCTATCCCTGCATTCAATTCATGCTCTAACACTGCATCTTGTACTTTGAAAGTAGATGCAGGACTGGTATCCACAATTGGAGCCTTCCCTTTTTTTCTTAACAAAGCTGATTCAGTGATATCATCATTTGAATTGACCTCTGCATCATCTTCATCCACAATGATGGGTTGTTTTTCCGCATTATCTGCTTCTTTTGAGGTGCCCTGTTCCACTCTTCCATCTTTTTTTTGCACAAAAGTCAAGTTAGGCTCCTGATACTTCTTCTTATGGTCCTTCACAAACCTAGTATCGTTCTCAGGATGTCTTTTCTTGCAAAAATCCACATGATGCCCCACAGCTCTACAATGAGTGCAGTAGTCTGGGACATTTTCATAGTCTAAATCCACATAAAACGCAAAACCTTTTCTTTCCACAAGTATTCTATACCTTAACGCCTGTGTTAAATCCATTTCAACCAAAACCCTAGCGTAGAGCCCAAAAGTTCGTTCGTACATAGGTTTGGCCGTAACAGAGTCAGTGCATATGGGAGATCCTATGCCACTAACTATTGAAAAAAGGATATTTTTACGCCAATACTCTTGAGCTAACCCGTAAATCCTAACCCATATCTGGGCAGATGAGTTGTGCTGGTTTCTAGGGTTAAAGTCTTTGGACCAAGCAAACAACTTCAAGAGACCTGGGTTCAGATTCCATGAAGCAATGGATCTGACCCTTCTCACATCTTCAACAGAAGAAAATGATAACTCAAAGTGTAATATCCCATGAGATTTTTTTTTAATCAAGGTTAAAATGGCAATCTCACCATTTAGAGATTTTTGAGTGTAAAAAAAAAACACTACCACTTTCTACACAATTCTATGTCTTTTTTTCTCTCTAATATCCAACACGATTTCTTTCCTTTCACAACAACACCATATCGGCTCCCTCCCTCAATTTCTTCATCTTCTCCAAACCATTCAAATCCTCAAGAGTCACTACAATAGCCATGCCCAACTGTTTTTAGTAGTATTATTGTGAGTGTTAAGCAAAAAAAATAAAACTCATTCTCCCTCCATTTTAGAAGCCAACCGCCCCTTCCTTTATAAATTTCCAAATCATCAATTTTTACTCTAACTTCATTGAAATCATTTGGAAGTAAGGTTCTTGAGTTACCCATGACGTTTTAAAGCATTGGTGGAAAAAAAAAATGCTTCTTCTTTCTTTGTGTTGGAGGCCGCCCCTCATTCCATCATTTTGGGGAAAAATTACCTTTGATGAGTAATTGGAGGAAGAAGGAATTTAGCTAGTGGCTTGGAGTTGGAGATTTTGCCACAAAGTGTTCTAGAGGAATCTCCACAAGATTGTGAGTTCCTTTAGTTAGTAAAACTTCCCTTTGGGTACTTTAATTATGCCTTTAGAATGATAATATATGATTTTGATACATTAGGACATAATTAGTGATGATATAACATTAGGTTAATTCCCCTTGTTAGTATACTCTAAAAATAGCTCTTATGATGTTAAATATGTTTATGGTGGTGTTGAAATTGGAGGAAGGATAATTTAATAAGTTTTCGTGTATGTCTGCACAATTTCGGCTAGAACTCTGGAAAGTAAATTTGTTAGATTTTATAGCTTTGACACAATTCTTTGATAGTGTAAATGAAGCTTTTATGGAAATAAATGGCTTTAGCTTGGTTAAGAATTTTAATACTCATTTTATCGAATTTGTAGCCGAAATGGGTATAATGTCCTATGTGAGTATTAGTGGGTAGATTAGATGATTTATTAGAGTTTATTAGTAATGATATCGTTACTTGTGTATTGATGATTAGTTCGTGGATTTAAAGAAGTATATGGATGACTAGTAATAAAAAGAACATATAAAGTTATACGATATGTGTATAGATAATTTAAGAACTTGTTTGGAATTGGATTAAGATGGTGATTGATGGAATATCTATGAAGTATTAGAATAAGTTGGCATAATTATAGCATGACTATTATGCCATATGAATGGTACATTTGAAATAAAATAAATGTGAGATAGTAGAATGATTATTTCTGAATTAGGTATCCTTATTAGTGTATCCTAAAATCTCTTTTATGTTAATAAGTATGTTTATGTTAGTATAAATGTTGGAGGGAAATTCTATCAAGACAATTGATGAATACAATTATAGAAATGATTTGAAAGAAAATTTGAAATGCAACCTATGAGTAACATGCTCATAGTGAATTATAGAAAATCGCAGAAAAATGGAAATGAGGAGAAAAATTGAAATGAGTAACATGCTCATAGAAAAAGAAAAAAAAAGAGAATATATGGAAAAACCGTTTGCTACAACGAGAGATAATGTAGCCTATGACGTACGGGTCATAGTATACCGTTTGCTACAACGAGAGATAATGTAGCCTATGACGTACGGGTCATAGTATACCGTTTGCTACAACGAGATATAATGTAGCCTATGACGTACGGGTCATAGTAATCCGTTTGCTACAACGAGAGATAATGTAGCCTATGAGGTACGGCTCATAGTAAAGAATGTAATGTATAATTAATGATTTGAAATTTTAAGTCAAAAATTATTCGAATAATACTTGAAAGAGAACAAAAATAAAATTATGGAACCAAGGAAAATTCTAAGGACCCTCCAACATGAATACTAACATAGCATACATATATCAACATAAAAGTTATGTTTAGAATGAATTAGCTACGGAGAAATGTTTCATGGGTATTTTATCAATAGTTGGAAATGAGGAATGTTAGTTCTGGAACTAGGGCTTAGTTAGCCGAAATTAGATATTATCGGAAAAGGATCAGAGACATACTCAGATAAGTATGTCAAGGTATAGGTTATATCAGAATACGAAATATAATCATAATCACCACAATCATATCAATCACAATCATATATTCAATATCTTATTCACAATCACAATCACAATCACAATCGTATTCTGATATAACCTATACCTTGACATACTTATCTGAGTATGTCTCTGATCCTTTTCCGATAATATCTAATTTCGGCTAACTAAGCCCTAGTTCCAGAACTAACATTCCTCATTTCCAACTATTGATAAAATACCCATGAAACATTTCTCCGTAGCTAATTCATTCTAAACATAACTTTTATGTTGATATATGTATGCTATGTTAGTATTCATGTTGGAGGGTCCTTAGAATTTTCCTTGGTTCCATAATTTTATTTTTGTTCTCTTTCAAGTATTATTCGAATAATTTTTGACTTAAAATTTCAAATCATTAATTATACATTACATTCGTTACTATGAGCCGTACCTCATAGGCTACATTATCTCTCGTTGTAGCAAACGGATTACTATGACCCATACGTCATAGGCTACATTATATCTCGTTGTAGCAAACGGTATACTATGACCCGTACGTCATAGGCTACATTATCTCTCGTTGTAGCAAACGGTATACTATGACCCGTACGTCATAGGCTACATTATCTCTCGTTGTAGCAAACGGTTTTTCCATATATTCTCTTTTTTTTTCTTTTTCTATGAGCATGTTACTCATTTCAATTTTTCTCCTCATTTCCATTTTTCTGCGATTTTCTATAATTCACTATGAGCATGTTACTCATAGGTTGCATTTCAAATTTTCTTTCAAATCATTTCTATAATTGTATTCATCAATTGTCTTGATAGAATTTCCCTCCAACATTTATACTAACATAAACATACTTATTAACATAAAAGAGATTTTAGGATACACTAATAAGGATACCTAATTCAGAAATAATCATTCTACTATCTCACATTTATTTTATTTCAAATGTACCATTCATATGGCATAATAGTCATGCTATAATTATGCCAACTTATTCTAATACTTCATAGATATTCCATCAATCACCATCTTAATCCAATTCCAAACAAGTTCTTAAATTATCTATACACATATCGTATAACTTTATATGTTCTTTTTATTACTAATCATCCATATACTTCTTTAAATCCACGAACTAATCATCAATACACAAGTAACGATATCATTACTAATAAACTCTAATAAATCATCTAATCTACCCACTAATACTCACATAGGACATTATACCCATTTCGGCTACAAATTCGATAAAATGAGTATTAAAATTCTTAACCAAGCTAAAGCCATTTATTTCCATAAAAGCTTCATTTACACTATCAAAGAATTGTGTCAAAGCTATAAAATCTAACAAATTTACTTTCCAGAGTTCTAGCCGAAATTGTGCAGACATACACGAAAACTTATTAAATTATCCTTCCTCCAATTTCAACACCACCATAAACATATTTAACATCATAAGAGCTATTTTTAGAGTATACTAACAAGGGGAATTAACCTAATGTTATATCATCACTAATTATGTCCTAATGTATCAAAATCATATATTATCATTCTAAAGGCATAATTAAAGTACCCAAAGGGAAGTTTTACTAATAGTAACTATCTTCAATGGAAGCTATTTATAATAAACGGTATATATTTATTTAATAGTAACTATCTCATTGCAAATTAAAGTAGAAAAAGTCATATATTGATTGTCAAATAAATAAGATAAAATGACACGTAAAGGATTGTGTTTTATCCGGTCAAAAGAAATAAAATAGAAACCATGATTAATGCTCAATGGCTGATTGAAGATTTTGATACATTCATTATATTGAAGAAATTATGATAAGTGAAAAACAGTCATTGTAAAACATGATGATGTTAAGATGTCTTCTTATTAGAAATGGTTTGTCCAACTTAGATGATGTGAACCAATTGTATGCAACTTTTACGGTGACGTTTAACATGTCCGGAGATGTGCTTAAAAACATCAATTAAGATTCATCAAATAAGATTTCATGTGTAATATACCCATTGTGCAAGACAAATATTCATAAAATAAATATAGCTAAAGGCTAAATCAATTTATTGAGATTAGCTTTTCGACATAACAATTCATTAAAAATTAACCTAACGTATCTAAACTCTAACATCTTGATTCTATTTCAAATACAAAACATTGCCTTGACTAAAAATTATATTGTTGATGCTGAACATCTTGAAGTTGTAGAACGTAGACACATGCTCTCCAATGGAACCCTGAGAAAGTAGCATTAGCAATAAACAATTAGATACAGATAAAAAATAAAATCAACCTCATAGTCTACAACTAAGTGATTAAACTAATATGCTTTTAAAACACATAAAATACTTGTTTTTACAAAAAAAAAATTATGGGGGGAAGAGACACATGAAAATAATGAAAAACAAAGTGTCGGTATATAGAGAGAGAGAGAGAGAGAGAAAAATCATTGAATAATCAAGATCCAAGATTCGCAGCCACACCAAAACCACTCATAGAGTAGACCTTTCCCTCTTGCAGGTCCTTCTCAAATTTGTAGATCATAGTTCTTCGTACAGTGGCGTGAATCTTGTTTCCCTGAAAACGCAAGGAATAAAACAATCAATATATAATCAATAACACAACACAAAACAAAACATTAATAATAAAAAAAAGCAACGTAATATGCTCACATATGCATCCATGAGAACCATGTCGAGAGAAAACGGATGAGCATCCCGATTGACATCACGAACAAACCAAGCACGGACAATTCGTACAACTATGGTCCAAGATTCCTTCACCGGACTGATCTCAGATATTATATCTGATCTTGGAGCCATTTGAATATACCTTTTTTTCTAGGTTGAGAGGGAAGAGAAGTAGACAGATGATTTAACAGAAGAAAACATTGATATAAATAGGCTAATTGCACAAATAAAATATTAATGGAAGCAATGTGAAAATAAAAAATAAGATCAAATAGTTGCAATGATTGGATTAAAAGAATGACATTGACACATGTCAATGTAATATTGGACGAATATTTACAAATGAAATGAATTAATTTTAATAATTCTATTTTGTGACAGAGGTTTTTTTTTTTTTTTAGAGAAAAAAGCACTATATGCATAAAATAGTATAGAGAATAAGGATTATATCAGTTCTATCGATTTAAAAACAGCTACACAAAAGGCAAAAATATTTTAATCCTTGATCTTCCATAATCTTCTTGCACGGGAAATGTTCTAGTGAAATATTCATGCCCATTAACATCATCAAATTAGGAAATCCGCAGGAAATAACAATAATCCTTCATTATTTCCGTAATAGGAAAAAATTAAGGAAATACGAAAAAATTGATACTATATACATAACATACTCCTATAAAATTCTGTTAAGGAAATAACAATAATCCTCTTTTTTCAAATAGAGATAACTTTTGATTGAAATCATGTGCATTAAATACTCTTATAAAATAGAGATAACATTTTAGGATAATTCATCAAATTATGATTGTTGTTTCTATTATAAACTTTTTCATATTTATTGTGTACATAAAAGAAAACATTGGTGAATTAAACAACAATTTAAAATTCTGACTATTTGCACAACATTTTCGGTTACCATACTTGGATTCCAATTTTGTTTGTTTTTTTTCCTATTATAAACTCCATCATACCTTGTGTGTACATCAGAAAAATCATTAAATGAACCTTTTCACTAATAGGATGCCAAGTGTACTTTTAAAAAAAAATAGTGCAAATATATATAATAGAGATTACTGTAATTTGCACTCTTTTTATTGTTAAACTATTTTGATTTACATTGATGTCTTGATTTCTTTCTTTAAACCTCACAACAATATTAATATTTTTAAGCTCGAATTCCCCCTTTTTCAATTATTTGATTCTTAAAAATAAAAAAAAAATTTGATTCTTAAAAATAAATAAAAAATATTGAAGGAAAAGATGCTTAAGGAATTATTATAAGAGGTGCCTCATTGATATAATAGCGTGGAAACTAAAACTTAGAAATAATTTGGGCCTTTAAAACATAAACCGGTTTAAAGAACACGTTAAATTGCATCAAACTATTAGTTTGTTCATGATCAAGGAAAACATAAACTGATTCATGAAGTCAAGTTGCTTTGAAAATAATCATTTGCCTCCTATGATATCAAGTAATTTTCTAAAGTTGTTGATACCTAAAATATAATCTCAAATATATATAGTCATATAATTAATAAAATCACTTAAAAAATCAAGATAAAATTGAAGATTCACGAACATGGTTGTTGTTACCCTACTCCGCTTTGCTACTTTCACATATCTTTCTTTTAATATTCAAAGATATCACACTCATTTCATTTGTCCTATGACCCCATACAACCACCACCATGCCTACATTTCCCACACCATCAGTCTACCGCATCAAAGATTTTGGGTCGTTGGACAACAATATGGTAATAAGAAGAGGGAACAAAGAAGGAAATAAGAAGTATGGTCATTTTTTGGGATAAAAGGTAATACCTAGAACATTACGCCAAATGCGTAGCAAGACCAACGACAAGTACGGGTCAATAAAACATCAACCTTTACGATATACAGTTAAAACTCTATAAATTAATAATGTCAGGACATGAGAAATTTATTAATTTAGAGAGTTATTAATTTATCGATAAATTAATAATTATTAATTTAAAGAGTTTTTAAGTAATTATACTGTACATATCAAACAAAAAGGCAAATTAGTCTATGCCTCTTAGAATTACGTTGCAGCGAACCTTGAGACTCAACATAAATTAGTAACTACTGTGTTCATATGCATTGGAAATCAATAATGACTTTTGAAGTACAGTAAATGTAAACAAGAGGAACAAATGTGTTCAATGTATTCTTAATATTTTTTTCTTCAGTTTCTATGAATTATTAATTTATGATTTTCTTGGGACCGAAGATTATAAAGGGATCTCCCGAAAAATTATTATCTTATTATTTTATCGAGTTTTTCAATTTTTTACATTGGCCCAAGTCGGGACCGGACAAATTTGTTATTTTAGAGAGTTTATTAATTTACCGAGTATTAATTCAAAGAGTTTCTACTGTAGTTTGACCAAACACAAATACGACCACACAGTAAATATCCAACAAATTCTCAAACATAAATAAGGCGATATCATTGCAACAAAAGACAAGCCTAAAAAAGAACCCCAACAATCCAACGCAGAAACCCAGAAGAACCCTAAAACCCATGAAAAGTTTAAACCCTAACAACATCATCCTCGTTCCAAATTCGCCCTTTATTTTCAAAAACTTAATAAAATTTTATTCAAACCGAATCTAACCTTAACAATTAGGGTTTTCAAAGTGTCCCAAAATGTAGCTCGACCAAATTCGCCGCTCCTTTTCTCCACCACCCATGTTTCTCAGATTTTATAAATCGTCGAACCCTGCTCTATCACCCGCCTCCAAAATCAAGCCATAACGATCCACAATGAAAGACCAACATCAACAAACTCATAATCACTACTCCCTCCGGTCACATTTACAAGCAAAATACCACTTTTTAGGTTCATTCAACACCTAATGTATTTGGTCTATAATATATACCAAATACATTAGGCATTCAATGAACCTAAAAAGTGATTTTTTGCTTATAAATGTGACCGGAGGGAGTATTTTACAAAGCTTATCAGTAGATTCAACTTCAAATCTTCAAACCTCTATACTCTAGAAACACAGTCAAATCTCCTCCATTGAAACAAAGAGTGTTGAAGTGAGAAATAAGGGTGGGGTAAACATCATTATACATATCTATATACTCACCAAAGCCCAACCCAATGAAATAAATATAATAATCCATTTCAATTTCAACAACATAACCCGAAAAACACACTAGTTTGTTTTCAGCTTCACCTTCTCCCATGGATAGATAGATAAACACACACACATGCACGCGATCGGAAAATTTCTGAACCCTCGCATCACAACGCAATTTCTGAATATTCTACATGCTATAAGGTACACTTTCTTCAATTTCGCAAACCCTAAATTTCTCAATTAAACTCCAAATTTCGTAAATTAGGGTTTAGCAACAATTGCTTACAGAACAGATCGCGGCGGCGGTGGTGGGAGAATGAAAGGGCGATCGAATCGCCCGATGGATCCACCACCGGACGAATGGGTCGACGGTTCATGGACGGTGGACTGTATCTGCGGTGTCAATTTCGACGATGGCGAAGAGATGGTAAAGTGCGATGAATGTGACGTATGGGTTCACACGCGTTGTTCTCGTTACGTTAAAGGTGATGACATGTTCGCGTGTGACAAGTGTAAAGCGAAGAACAACCGTGTTGGAGCGGAGAACAATACCGAGGAAACTGAGGTTGCGCAGTTTCTTGTCGAGCTTCCGACAAAGACGATTTCTTTGGAGAGAAGGGGGAATGGTAATAGGAGTAATGGAATTGCTTCTTCTAGGGTTGCGTCGTGTTCGCGGAGGCCGTTTAAGCTTTGGACTGATATACCTATGGAAGAGAGGGTTCATGTTCAGGGGATACCTGGTGGGGATCCTGAGTTGTTTGAGGGGAAGACGGTGTCGTCGATTTTTGGACCGCAGTTGTGGAAATGTACCGGGTATGTTCCTAAGAAGTTTAGTTTTCAGTACAGGGAGTTTCCTTCTTGGTATGAGAATGAGAATGAAAATGATGATAAGGGGGTGCAAGAGAATGAGGATAATGGGGCTGGGGTGCTTTTGTCGTTGTCGAAAGAGGTTAATAATATGTTGGCGAAGTCGCCTGTTACGACTTTGGTTGATATGGGATCGAGGCAGGGTAAGAAGGGTTTTAAGGAAAGTGGAACGAGTAAGTTAGGGAAGGATCATATGCCGCGTGTCCATAATGCGGTTAAGAAGGAGAGGAATTTGCTTAGGCCGTTTGTTGTTCATTCGAGTAAGCGTGGGAAGGATGAATTATCGAAAGATAGGAGTGGGAAGAAGAAGCGGGTTAAAACTTCTGATAGAGAGGAGGTGGATATCAAGAAGAGGACTTCTGACAGAGAGGATGTTGATCCCAAGAGGAGGAGTTCTGATAGAGAGGATGTTAATCCCAAGAGGAGGACTTCTGATAGAGAGGATGTAGATCACAAGAGGAGGACTTCACATTCTTCTAAAGCAGGTTATTTGGTTTGATTTGATTTTGTTTTCTCTTTTCTGCAGTTTTACTATAAGTTTTGTCGTTCTTAATTTGGAGAATTGCTGAAATGTTAGTCTTGTCCTAGATAATAGATGTAACTTATAGGAGAATAAATATTAAAATAATCATGCAATAATTATCGGGTTTTATTTTTTCAACAGATGTTCATATAAGTTGAAATTAGGTTTTGTATTTTAATTTTTTCCGAAACTCTCGTCTAATTTATCTACGAAGATTTATAAACTCACAAGAACTTTTTTCAGTTACTAAACACGTTTTAATTGAGAAGCTGGTAGAAGTTAGAAGCAAATCGAAACTAGTCTTAGAACACTATCCCACTAAGTTAATGAAACCACAATTACAAAATGTGATTTAGTCAATATGTTGATTGCTAGGTTGTATGTGTAAAATAATTATCTTTCTTTTAGTAGTTGATTTTTGCCTTGAAATCCATATCCCTGTCGAGATCTCTGTCTTCATGATTTCCTCCTATTACAATTATTACTAGTTACTATGGACAAGTTATCTAATCTCGTTTCATTGTGCCTGTGGGCGAACGTTGTCAACAATTGGCAGTATTCCACGTCTTGCAACTTGATGCATGCTTGTTGACTTTCTCTTTTTCCTCTCATTTTGATTACTAGCATTTACACCCACCTGTGATGCAAAACAATTGGCATTTTATGGAGACAGAGGTCCGAAGGTTTTCAAGGATGACATTCGGAGCATAAAGAATAAGAACTTAAAAGACACAGTGGTTCAAGATCATATTTCTAATGATTCTTTTGCTGTGGGTACCACCATGGAGGTATCAAATAACAACTTGACAACTACCGAAGAGTCTTCAGAAGCGTTATATCCCAAAAAAACAAGGCGTAGTCATTCTGCTGGAGATGTATTAGCAGAAGAGAAGACTGGCAATAAAGTTCTTGAGATGCCGTCTAAGACTGATGATGCCGTTACATCAGTTCTAAAGCATACTTATCTTGAAAATGCCTCAGCTAAAAAGAAGGTATGTATTACTGACATTTTTGCAATCAAACTTGTCAAAATTTGGATAATTAAAATCCTATATTATGTCTGCATGTGTCAATTAGTAATATGCTGCCTGTACTTATTGCCTGCCCTACTATGCATTTAATAACGTAAATCATCAATATTGGCTGTGTGAGTTTTCTTGTATTATTGCAACGGTATGATCACTTCTATTTCAAGTGATAATCGACTATTATGGAAATTGCTATCTAGAGCTAAGAGCCTAAGACTGTGCATGATAAAGTGTGCTCAGTGTCCGATTATAAATTGATAATCAACCAAAGGGCCACAACTTTTAATATACTGAGACTTAAGGTTAGGTCTGTGCTTGATGAAGCATGCATTTCATACTTTTCCTCTTATATCCCAACACCCTTTTCTTCAACTATAATTTAAAGAAGGTTGTGGAATTTTCAGATGGTTTAAGAGAGGCTCGCAGGGCTTTAATCGTGGCTATGATTTGAAGTAATTTGAGCAGATTGCACAAATGAATGGTGTGCTTGTATCTATCTAGAATAACAGTCGATAACAAATTCTAGGTTTTAAAATACGACAATCTATACTCTTTTTTGGTGTTAGAGATTAGTCTAGACTTAAATCGCGGAGAAAACATGTGGAAGAGTTTGGTAAATGAATTGGGAAATAAAACATAAGAAAACTTCTTTGTTTATCAGATACTATGCTAGAATGGCAAGCCTTTACTTTCTTCCATCCCTCCATCTTTTTTGAAACTTGGGGCTCGCAATCATGCCTAAATATGCGATACTTTAAATTTCAGCTTGGGAGCTTTCAGGTTTTTTGCTAGGGTTTTTGCATATTTTCTTACTAGGTTTATCATGCATAGCTTTACGGATGTTTTGTCTTGTCTTTTATGCCTTTAGACTTCGTCTCACACTATATTGTGATGACATTTCTTGCTTCTACAAACAAGGGCGGAGATTGCTTGGAAGCTAATAATGTGGATGAAACTTTAGCAGCAAGAAGCCCTATGAGTCCTCAGACAGAAGATCCTCGTGGTTCTGCACCAGAACATATGGAAAAGCAAGTTTCTCAAGATATTGACTGTAACCAGCATCCAAGCTCTGGACAATGCAAAGTTAAGGCGAAGAGAGAAGATGACAAAGACAAGTTTAAGCACTCTAAGTTTCATTTTTCGTCTATCAGTGATCTTAAAAACAATGGAAAGTCATCTGATCCCACATCTGATATTGGTAAAGTGAATGATGCTGCAGTTCCCAGCTTACCTTTATGTGTAAATAAGGTGGGTGATGTTGGCATATCATCAGAAGTACTCCCTGATAGTCATACCAATGAACTACCTGGTAATTTTTCTCATGGAAAAGAAGTCGAGGGATCTGAAGGTTCCTTTGAAACACAAAAGGGATTCTCAGAAACAAAAGATGGTATGGACTCTGCTAAGAATCCATCAAAATCTGAAGCACTTGAATGTCAAAGTAAAATGCTAGCTTCTGTCCGAAAGACGTCTCCAACTTCATCAATCATGAACTGCAAATCACCAAGCCAGGACTTCAAATCTGAAGATACTGAAACTGCTAATCCTTTTACAAAGCATGGAGCTAAAGCTGACCATAACATTCATACAAAGAATGGAAGTTGTACGAATGATGGTGCAAGGGATGAAATTCCAAGGAAGTATGTAAGAGAGCGTCCAAGATCCTCTTCAAAATCCTCTTTACATTCAAGCCAGAGTACGCAAAATTCTGTTCCAAAGCAAGCAAATCCAGATGTGAGAGATTCTGTTCATTGTTCGTTATCTAAACCATCCCTGGGTCACCAGACTCCAAGTGTCGTTGGTTCTAGTGAGACTAATGCATCAATGCACCATCAAAAAGGATTGCAAGCGCAGAGTAAAACTTCATCTTTAGTGCCACAGAAAGCTGAAAGGCTTAATCAAACAAATACCCATTCTTCCTCTAAGTTGAACCAGAGCCACACACCATCATTGAATCCTTCTCCAACATTAAATTCTTCAATGCTGAGTGATGAAGAGGTATGGACTGGACTTCTAGTTTTCTTATTAAGTTTGAAAAATGTTTCTCCTATAGAATGTCCTTGTTTTTTTCTCTTTTAATTCATTTTTGTGTTTTATTTATTGGCAGCTAGCTTTGCTATTGCATCAAGAACTGAATAGTTCACCTCGTGTACCACGGGTACCCCGTGCACGCCAAACAGGTAGCTTGCCACAAACAGGTACCAGTGCTACAAACATGCTAATGAAGCGAGCATCGGTTGGAGGAAAGGATAACTATTTGGTAGGAATTTGTTCCATCAACTAAAAATGATACACATGATTTCATATATGAATTCAATTTCTAGAGTTTTTGCAAGTTTTCACGATAATATTGGTCAATATATCTCCATAATAGTGGTGACTTATTATATGGTCATATGCACAGGTATCTAAAAGAAAATACAAGGATGCAACTAGAGATGGGTTTTGCAGTTCTCGTGAACCAGAAGACGAAGCTAAACGGATAGAGAAGGAGAAGGGTCAATCATCATCTGATCAGAGAAAACAAGACACAGCGTATGTGGAAGAAGCTTCTGTAAAGGAAGAAGGAGGCCGTACATGTGTGACAGCTGCAAACTCTATTACAAACAACGTTGTTTCCACAACCCCTGCCATTGCAAACAGCGGTTCACCTTCCCCCCGTGAGGATCGAAGTTTGTCATCAATGAGGAACTCTCCGAGGAATATATCTGATGATGATACAGCAACTGCTGGAAGGCCAGTTCATCACACCTTACCTGGTAGCTTCCTTTCAGGGATACATTGACTTCTCTTTTTGTGTTTGTTTATATTTTTATTTTTAAACCATTCTATATTCGCATGTTATAAGTATAGGATTGATTATTGTTGGTTAATAAAACATTGAACAACAACAACAACGGCAACAACCAAGCCTTATCCCACTAAGTGGGGTCGGCTACATGGATCAAATGACGCCATAGTGTTCTATCGAAAACCATATTTGAATCCAACTCATTGACCTCTAAATCTTTTCTAATAAAACATTGACTTAAAAAAAATATTTATTTAGTCTCATGGCTTTTAAAATTCATGCATGAACCTTAAGCTTCGGGTTCAGTTTCAATACCTTGAGTGCTACATGAAATTTTTATAAAAAAATTACTTCTCTATAGTTGATAGGTTGTGCCATATGTGCATCTAGGTTTCGGCATGGTTAGCTCTTGTAATTTGTAGGTAGGCAAACACCGAAACCTGTGTTATTATAAATTTTCTCTTGCAAAATAAATAGAAAAATAACCGGTGCTTATGTATTGGGAAATTTGTGGATAGTTTCTTACTATATACACGTATTCAAGTGCAGGCTTAATCAATGAGATAATGAGCAAGGGCAGGCGCATGACATACGAAGAACTCTGCAGTGCTGTGCTACCGGTATGGTTCTTTATCAATGTTGTTTTTGAGGTTCCTACTTTTGTTTTTTATTGTGACAGGTTGAAATAGGTTGCCATGAACATGTTCATTTCTTTTTAATTGTCACAGCACTGGCCCAACTTAAGAAAACATAATGGAGAGCGATATGCATATGCAAGTCCCTCCCAAGCTGTTCTTGATTGTTTGAGGAACCGACATGAATGGGCAAGGTTGGTTGATCGCGGTCCAAAGGTACGTATGTGTAATTTGATAATCCCGCTTGAGCTGTCTATTGTTTACTGAATCATAATTAAGATTTCATTTTCAAAAACCTACCAACTCAAGGAGGATTGAATTATTGTTTGCGACTAACCAAATTATGCCAACAAGTTTGGGGCAGAATCCTGTCACTTTTCATGATTGCCACAAATCATTTGTCTTTAGCCAGGAATTGCTTTTTTGGTTATATTATTCCATTCTCTGACCATAAGAAACTAGTCTATTTTTTAAATTTATGTTTGTGTCCGATTTGTTTTCTATCTGAAGATAATCATGAATTTTGATTATACAAAATGGCCAGTGGGAACTAATGGATATATGACCTTAAACTGTATTTGTCTTCCATGTGTAACCTACTTGTATGTTTCTGAGTCCAACCAATTTTAAGATCTGCTTTCATGTTAAAGGATTTAAATTCATTGCAGACAATATGTTTTGACATATTGCCTTTACTTGATCGGAAAAGATAATTTGTAGTTATAAATTGATGCAGAAAAATAGAATACATCCTCCTCCCTTATAGAATAGACGGGAAGTAAAGCGCAGGGAGATTATCTAGACCCCTACAAAAATAGGAAGTTACCTATATCTTGTCAATATTTACAAATATTATTGAGTTGTGGAATCAGTTTGTAGTAAATGCAAGTAAGACAACCTCTAAATAGATCCATTATGGATCCAACCCTTCCTATCTTTGCTGTCCTATTATCTATGAGTTGGAAATTGAACTTCTTTTGACTCCTTTAAGATCATTAAGACCCATAGACTGACCAGGTCTAGGTTTGGTGAAATAATTACTGTTATCCGCAAAAAAATATGTGGGTTTCTAATTTGTGGGGGAACCCCAGAAGTCCAATACAGAGGAATAGATGATTTTTGTGGGCTACTGGTAGTGAATATCATTGTACTTTGTAACAATATTCTCTTGCGTAATTCCATTCAGTTGTAATATATTTAGTAGAAGCTCTTTTTTTTATTCATTTGGTCATTCCTTTGCAGTGTGGCCTGGTTTTTTGTTGTTGTCTACTCTGTTGTTACATTGCCACTCTATTTACTGTCTTGAAAGGTTTCAATCTGAACATGAATCACAATATTTCAGACAAATACTAGGAAAAGGCGTAGTAAGCTGGATACTGAAGAATCTGAAGATAATGGATATGACAAAGGTAAATCTGCAAAAGAGACTGATGGGAAGAACTTTGAGTTGCAAAAAGAAGAGTTCCCTAAAGGCAAGCGTAAAGCCCGAAAACGCAGGCGGCTGGCTCTTCAGGGAAGAGCAGTAAAGGATGTCAGGAGACAAAAAGGCGACTCACTAACTGGTGAGGACGTCGGTCCATTCTCCAATACTAGTGAAGGGAGTTTGTTTAGTGAGGATGAAGTTCAAGTTGACAGAATAGGTCCAGCAGGAAGTACATCAGATGATGAGACGGGGAGTGCTTAATTTCTTCAGGTGGCTAAATATCTAATTGGGTTTATTCTTGCAGTAATTTGCACTTCTTGGCTTTAAATCGAACAAAGTATTTTCTGTCTGAGTCTGTCAAGTGGGGGGAGTTGCACTGCGGTACTAATGATGTAGCATTGTATTAGTAGTGTACATAGTTTCAATAGTATATAGTGTATCCTTTTCAAGCATGAGACAACCGTGTAGATTTTGTAGAATCTGTAACTTGTAAGTTATTCGAAGGTTCAGTTAGGGACAAAAAAGAATGTACAATTGGCTTTGATTACTAATGTAGAATCATAAACATTTCTTAACAATTGTGGTACTTGTGCGAAGGACATGTCACTGATCGGTTGCTGTTATTTGATTCAATGATTAACATGTGATAGATAAGTCACTTATGATTAAGATGTGATAGACAAAGTCACATGAAACTACAACAGAGGTTTATAAGTAGATAAGAAAGTAGATAAGAATCAAACCGTTTGTTTGTAAACATAATACCCGACAGAGAAAAGAAATTAGTGGATTGGAAGCTGACAACATAACAAGTGAAATAGTAGCATCCATTATCATGATGATAATGGACGGTTGGTGAAAGTTCCTCATAATCTGAACCAATACTGTCTATGAATTGAATGATCAAGTTCAAGTGATGCTTGTTATTTTTTATAGAAAATAATCTGTGTTGGGGAAATTTTAAAAGCAAAAGATTTCATCACAATGTTGGGCAAATGAGAAAATTCAACTTATTTAGGCTTTTGGAAAAAATATCATGAATATATATGACTGAAAACATGCCATAATATTACTGTTTTTAGCGATGATAAGTTTCAGTGATAAATGACACCGCTGTTGCTATTTTATGACAAGAAAATAATTTGTCGGTGTTTTTATTCACCTACCTCACCAGATTTTCCATATTAAAATCTCACCTTTCTCTTCTCTATTCAAATTCATCACATCCTCTTAGTTGAACCGAACACAGATATTTTAAACCCACTTAATGTCATTATATTATATTTATTTATATTTCCAATTGAAGTATGTGATAAAAGAGTTGGAGATTCTGGTTACAAATTTAGACGAATGGAAAAAAACTAATATAACAATTATTCAATTTTCATTCAAACAAAAAATTATTTCCTCTTCGATGGTGTTTCCCACAAGTGATAGTTTTTGTGTATCATCCTTTATTTAATCTTATAAATGAAAACAACACATAAATTGGAGCACTATTTTTATATTAAAAAAAAATCAATAATAAAAAAAAAACAAAACAGATGAAAGTATGATTTAAATAGTGCAATGATTGCACATTGGTATTTTATTTAATTTTGTGAACCAAAGTATGAATAAGTGATATGTGCTTCCTTTTTTTTTTTTGCTTAATTTTTTTTTTTGTAAGCAAGTGATATGTGATTTATGAGAAAAGATACAAACAAGTACACTTGAGTTGACATAGACAAAAGTTAACACAGAAATTTGTTCAAGAACTGCTCTAGACACAAAACATCTCCAGCTTAATTCTCTCTAATTGTCATTGGTAGAGTTCCAAATCTCCTCTAATTCTCTAGCAAAATCTTTCTGTCTTCCAACAACAATGGTTATATGATCTTTATCATCAATAACTCTAAGTTGTGCTCGAGGAATTCTCTTTTGTACCTCATAGCTACACTCAAGTGGAATAACATCATCATTTTTACCATGAATTATAGTAACTTTACAATTTGGATTTTCTTTGACTGTTTCCAAATATGATCCAATTTTTGAAGCTGTTCCACATATGATATTATGTAGTGTATGCCACGCTGCATTATGGGTGTGACTAAAGAATCCTTCAAGCAAGAAAGTCCTGACCCTATTGAAAGAAAATATTTAATACGAAACTTTAGATTAGATAAAAAGTCTCTATCATTCATCACTTAACACAACACTTGAAATGAATTTCATTTATGGCCAACAATACAAGAATAAATTAAAGGGTGAAAAATGAATGCAACTTTAAAATCATCTGACTCCATCCACTATCCTCAGTTGCTGACACATTTGACTTAGGCTCCCCAAGCTGGGAGGGGTGCAAGTATTAAATTATGTCAGCAACTCAGCGTTGTACCCCTAAACTAATGTGGCTTAGTCAAACAATAATAAAGAAAAAACAGTACAAAAATCATGTGGACCACCACAATAGTTCTACTGTTAAACATGATTTTACAAATTTGATTTTTTTTTACTCATTTTGTCTTGTCTCCTTTATAAATGTTACAACAGTACTTTTTTTTTGTTGAAGGAAGTTACAACAGTACTTAAAATACAGTAAAGACAATACTACCTCCGTTCCTTTTTAATTGTCACATTTTGACGTTTTACACAAACCAAGACAATCAATAAATGTTGCTACTTTTGATACAATAATTTCTATATTTACGATAATAACCTTATTTATCATTACATATATTTCTCTCTCAACAATAATAAATAAGGGTAATATTAGTAAAATAACATTTAATGTTGCATTGAACTATGTAAAGTGACACTTAAATAGGAACAAAAAAATTCTCCAAAAGTGACACTTAAAAAGGAACGGAGGGAGTATTTATTAAATTTTTTAAGGGAAATGTTAACTTGTGCCCTAAGGGCACAAGTTAATGAATCAAAATTAGAAATTATTTATTAGAATGTGTGAATTTCATTTAATCTTTAACTTTTTAATGAATTGAATGAACACAATTTTAAAGAATATTTCCTATTTTGGTTTTCTTAACATGTGCCCCAAGAGCACAAGTTAACACCACCCATTTTTTAATTATACCCTCATTTAACATGTTAGTTCACCTAACTATACTAGAGTACTACTACTTTTAACTATTTCAATTAATATAACAGATATTACTTGAATGACAATTATGTATAACAAGACAACGTGAGTTCAAAAGTGTATTCTAAAATATATTTATAATAATAAGGTATACAGATATTTTTATTACATAAGGTAAATGATCATGTAAGTGCCCGTTTGGTTCAGCTTTGAATATAATTGATTCTGAGAGAATTGATTCTGATATAATTGATTCTGACAGAATTGATTCTGAGAGAACTGATTTATGTTTGGATACAATTATGTAGAATTGATTAAACAAAATGATTTATGTTTGGATGCAATTATGTAGAATTGCTTTTGAATGTATAATTACTAAAATAGACATAGCTAAAGGAGAATTGATAAAGAATGAGAATTGATAAAGGGCAATAAAGTAAAATAACATGTTGTAATAATAAAATATACAAACCTATACACGTTGTTCAAGGAGAATTGATTCTAGAAAAGCTAGAAGCTAGGATTTGTAGCTTCATGGAGAATTGCTTTTGGATGACAAAAGCAATTCTGAAAAGCTGAACCAAACACGTTGTTTTTGGCTAGAATTGCTTTTGGCACTGTAGAGAATTGATTTTGGGCTAGAATTGATTCTCAGAAGCCAAACCAAACATGCCCTAAATAGAAATTTGAGAATATGTGGTCTATGATTTGATCATATGAGAAATAAAACGATGTCATGCGGTGGTGCCTACTTTCTTAAAAAGAATTGAGAAAGACGTGACTTGTGAGTTGTGACTCGAGAATTAAAATTTGACAGCATTCAATTTCTTTTATTTTTTATACTCATATGAAAAAGACTGGCTCAAAACAACTCAACCAAATCCAACTGTGATTTATGGTGGCATCTACCACCACTGATTTTTTAGGGGAAATATATTTATTTTTGTGTGAGTAGGATATATTTTGTGTGAGTATGCGTTTGGATCTATGTATTAAGGGAAAGTATTTTTTTTGCCAAAAACAGAAAGTATAAAAATATATTTAAAAGTAAATGTTAATATTTGAAAGAATATGGGAATACAATTTTATACAAGTAGACAAATACATTACTTATAAGAAAACACTTAAAAGAGAGGACCATCAAATTGTATAAGAAAAAAAGAAGGATTTGAGACTTCTCATTTTTATTGGTGGTGTCCGGGGTTCAAAGGATTTGCGATTTCTCCTTGAACTTACATTATTGCGTTTAAAATATGTTTATTTCTTTTCATGTTAAGCGAGTAATATGGAATATGGCAAATAATACTAGTAGTAATTTTTTTTTTTAGAGGAATACTAGTAGTAATTTTTTTTCTTTAGAGGTAGTTCTAGTAGTAGTATATTTTTCCACCTATTTTTTCCCCAATAAATCTTAAGAATAAATTGTACTAGTACTGTTTTTCACGTTCTACGAAGGAATTCAGATTGCATTTATTCTTATACCAAAGAAAACTGCATTTGTTCGTACCTAATAACAATTCTGAACCAATAAATATATAGCTAAAAAAAGTACATGTACTTATTATTTCAAATGTTTATTTTTTTCTGACAAAAATTTCAAATGTTTATTTTAGATTTATGATAAATGTATGTCTGAGAAAACAAAAAATGTAAATTTTTCTAAATTGATTTGATATATATTTTTTTCTTTCAGAATGTGTAGGAGTAACATTGTTATGAAGTTTTATCATGTTACAAAATTAATATACGAGTCTTATTAAAAAAAAATAGGAATGAGTTAGTACTCAAATAATTGTTTAGATATATTAAGTCACCCGTTTATTGTACCAAAAATAAGAAAAAGGTAAAAAAACCAGATACATGTAGGGTCTTGATAAAATACCAAGAAAAAATGTGTTAGTCAAAAGAGGGACACCTAAAAAGGGAAGAGTGAGGAATCAAATAATTACGTTTGCTTTCTTGCTTGAGAAGTTGCAAAAATAAAACATACATATAGTGAATGTTTGATATTGCGATGAGTCGATATCATAGTTTGTTTACTGTGATATTGACCAATACACCGTTATACCAAACATACACATAGAGAAACAAAACAAAAGCGAGGTGTGTGAGTTTACCTGTTTCGAGTGATAAGTTTGGTGAGAAATATCCACAAACGATGGTTCTTGCAAATGAGGAAACAAATCATCCTAGTTATGTGCTCATACCAACAAACCAACGACGATCCAAACGCCATCGGTGGCCACACGCGGCGCGGCGCAATTTGCCTCATCACATACTGTGTCGCTTGTGCTTCACCCTTAGGTACAGGATAGTAAGGCTATAACACAAAAATATTAAAAATTAACATAAGATCAAGGATTGAACATTGCATAATATATACAGTGGCGGAGGGAAGTTAATTATTCGACTTACTGGTGCAAGCAAGGTAATAGATTTGACATATTGAGGGTATTTAGCTGCAAGTGCTAGAGCTAAAATTGATCCCAAGGAATGGGCCACAATGTGGAAAGATTTAACTTTGTGGGCCTCCAAAACAGATTTCTCAATCATATCTAAGTGTTCTCTTAATGTGTACAAAGATTCACTTGGCTTAGGACTCTTCCCAAAACCTAGCAAATCAACTGCAAATAACCGATAACTTGATTTTGCTACACTTGAAAAATTTGGGAACAATGTTTCTGTCCAAAATAGTGATGATGAAATGAATCCATGAATAAACAACACATCTTCTTTAACTTCACCTGTTCATCATAATGTATAAGTCATTTTTCCACATTAATTAACAAGAGTTTGGTCACATTTTTACTTTACATTTTATGGAAATACATAAAATTTTACACGGACATCTAACTAGAAATTTTTATTTTTCTGTCATAGTACATCAATTTTACAATGCTGCAAAAATAAGGTGACGTGGCAAAATAATATATTTTCATTTAATGTCATCATAAAATATAATTTATGTTAATGTTTTATCATTTAAATCCTTTTTTGATAAAAAAATATATAAAAAGAAACAAGAGTTTGTTGGGTCATGAAGGAAGTTTGTGAGATCATACTTTTAAGAAATCATACAAGTGTGATTAGACATTACATATTCACACAAAATCGTAGACATTGAACATATAAATCTTTTCATTTGTATATCGTTCAACATCTACTTTAAAAGAAAAACAAAATTCTAATCAAGATATAAAAAAACCTTCATCACCACATTATAAATCGCAAACTCAATTTTTTTTTTTGTGTTTGCGACTACAGTAGTCGCATTTGACTGTGATTCTCCGCAATATCAAGATTTAGAAAAAAAATATGTAGTGAAATGTAAATTTTTACCTGAGGTGGGGTATTGAGATTTAACATAGAGAATGGATTTACTAGAAGCGTCATTCCAAGAAATACATTCTTTACAATCACAATCCGACCATCTATGTTGAACATCTTGTTTTCCAATTTTACCTTGAAGCATTTCCACAATAGTTGTATTCACTGTAAAACTAGAACAACGTGATCTCTTAGATTGATGAAGAACAGGATCTTCCAACTTAAACCTTTTTAACTCATTCATAGTTAACCTCGAAACCTCAGACACCAAACTAGGACGAGAATAAAGTGTGTCGGAAATATCTTCCAAATGTAACTTTGTTGAACTAAGTGAAACTATTTTGGATTCACCTCCTTGTTCCGAAACCAAGATTTTTCCACTACATGTTATTGCTTCTTTTGCTGCTGAAGATGAACAATAACATGGTCTCCATTCAGATTCAACTAACATATCAACCGATTTGAAGAGAAAACATAGAAGAAAATCAACTAGGTCAAGGAAACAAAACACTATGAAACTTATTGCTTCATTCACAAATCTTCCACTCATTGTTAAAACGGATCTACTTTTTCCCATTACACTACTCATTTCTTGTATATTTCCTTTGCTTTTGCATGCAAAGAAAATCATACAAACAATAATGAAGAAAATGATGATGTAAAAATGTTAAATAAATAGGGTTTTGAATATAGAAATTGTCAACAATGTTACTAAAATTTGGAAAAATGTAAATGAACAAGAAAATAAGGATGTTTGGAGAAAATTTTGTTTAAAGATTATAGGAGAAGTGTGTGTAGTAGTAATAGGGGGGGTGATGAAAGCGTGTGGTATTGGCTCTCTTAAATTGAAACTTTAACACAAAAACAGAAAGAAAGAGAGAGAGAACACAGTTAAATGGAAGTTATTGATTGTTTCATTTAACAGCATTTGTTGGCCAAGAAGAAATGAAAGTAGTTGGTTGTTGAACCTATATGAAGAGAAAGAGAAATGAAGAAGCTAATATTTCTTTTTCTTTTTGCCAAAATATTTGTTAGCGAGATATATCTTAGGGTAAAGAATTCATCACATATATATAACAAAAAAAATAGGACACTTTTCCTACTTGTATGAAGCAAGTCACATTCTTGCCCATACGAAATTATCGCCACCATTTTCCATCTTACTTCATCCGTCTTACTATACAACTCACCCTACCCCATTAATTAATGTGTGTACAATATTTTAGTAGCAAAGAAAAAAAAACAAAATTATTAAATGAGAATATAATAATGAGTAGTGTCTTTTTTATCAAAAAAATACTAATAATGACTAGTGTCTGTGTCCTGTAAATATCCTTCAGTTAAAGAATTTAATATAATTTATCGGACATTCTTAATAATTTGTTTATGACTGTCCTACCGTACTTACTCTATAAACCGGTCTGGTCTAATAATAATTTTGAATAGGAGGTAAGTGAAAAGATAGATCAAATTTTAATATATGAGACATCTTTAGTTTGCATATTAAATCTTTTTGTTTATAAAATATAAGTAATGATATTTGAACAACCATTTGAGACAATTTTTGTGACAACTTTTTTTTTTCTTCCCTTTTTATTGATTGTACAAATATCATGTTTATAAAAATATTGTTATGTTGGTAGGCTAAAACAAGAGTTTTAGTAGTCTTACGCTTGGGGCGACCCTCAAATGATGATTTAACATTTTAATTAGATGTAACATTAATTAGTTAAACTAGTTAGTTATTGTTCTTCTCATTGTTTTTTTTTTGTCAAGTAGTCTACTCACTATAAATTAAACCTTTAAGGTGAAAAAGTGAGGAATGCGGAGTTCGAACCCCAACCCTCGCATATCGCAATGCCCTTACCAACTAAACTATACTTACAATCTTTAAAAAAAAAAACTGAGCTATGCTTGCAAGAACTAATTCTCATTGACATTTTAATTTCTAAATTTATAAAAAAAATGAATGGTTAAACATATATACTATATATTTGTGTCTCTTTAGTTTTATCAGTATTTTACTCCATTTTTATATATAAAATGAGCTCCATCAAATTATGTAGTTTCTATATATAAAATGTTAAATCCGTTTTAAGTTCCTATAAATATATCAAATTTTGTTTGATTGTATCAAATTTACCATCCATCATCATGATTTTCATTTTAATTTTCGCTTATTAACTAGTTACAAACCCGTGCTTCGCACGGGGGTTCAGTAACGTATTTGACAAAATATTATATTGGAAGGATAGATTGTGAAATGACAAATAATTATAAACCATAATACAATATTTAGAGTACTTTTGCATTACGGATTACAAAATTAAATCTTTAAAATGGTTTGATCACAAGTAACAAATGAAAACATATTTTTTCAGCGGTAGAAACACTTTTCCAGTAATAATTGATATCTATCTATAAACCAATGAAAACCCTATTACCAAAGCTGCCTGATTTATATCATTTTGACTTTCAGCTTCAACATATATAAATCATTTCACATGATCTACAGCAAAGACAGATATTAACTGCAATTTAGTATCCAGTTCTTTCAGGCGAACAAACTTCTGCATCAGATAGATAGCTGAAAGTCTCTCTACCTAATTTATATCATTTTGTGTTTTAGCTTCAACGTATATAAATCTTTTAACATTATCTACAACAAAGGCTAGGGATGTCAATGGATACCCATGGATACGGATAATATGATACCCGTCTCCGCCCCGTTGGATAAGTATAATACCCGTGCCCGCCCCGTATCCTCGTGGGTACTCACTATACGGGTACCCGTGGGTATTGAGGTATCCATGGGTACCCATGGAGTTTTGAATTTATTTATTTTTTGGTACAAATAATAACTTTTTTTAATTACCAAAAAACTTCAACTTTTAAACATCCATACATAATCCACTCAAAATTTCATAAATCATACATAATTCATAGAAAATTCATGATTCTTATATAATCTATATGTTTTATGATGTGAATTGAAGTGGAAACGGTGAACTTAATAAGATGAATTAAAAAAATTTAAAATAAAAATAGGTTATTATTGAGGATTTTTAGGTGGGGGGTAAAATTTTCTTCAATAAGGTACCAACTTTAAGTAATAAGATATGATATATAAAGATATATTAGTAATTTACTTAATTTATTATCGGGTATGGGTACCCGTAGGTATGGATACAATCCAATCCGTGTCTGTGTCCATATAATAATGGGTAGTCAAATACCCGTTTATTATACCCGTGGATACCAGTTTAGCTACCCGCTCCATACCCGTGACGGATTTTACCCACGGGTACCCGTGGACATGGGTATTTTTGCCACCCCTAGCAAAGGCAGATATTAACTGCAATTTAGTACCACGTATATAAATTCTTTCACATGATCTACAACAAAGATAGATAGTAACTGCAATTTAGTATCCATTCCTTTCAGGTGAACAAACTTCTGAATCAGACAGATAGTTGAATGCCTCTCTACTTGATTTATATCATTTTTCCTTTCAGTTTCAACGTATATAAATCATTTCACATGATCTACAGCAAAGACAGATATTAACTGAAATTTAGTATCGAGTCCTTTCATGTGAATTATACGCACTTTTAAAAACTTGTTTTAAAGGAGAGATGTTCAAATTACGGAATATTACCATTCTTCGTAAATTTGAGAATGAAGTTCGCATAATCCAAATATTTGTGATGCATGGTTTAAGGCATGGGGTTCAGTAACGTATTTTGTAAAAAAATTGTTCCGAAGGAAAAATGAACAAATTAATGAATATTGCACAAAAATTAAAAAACTTTATCAAAATATTTATGAAAGCTTTATCAAGAGCAGGAAAACATCATAAATTACATAATAGTTAAAATTATAAAAGTGAGCGCTACTGTCATAGAGTTACCAAAAAGGGATTAACACCAATATTTACATGACACAAAATGAACGAAAGAAACACAATAAACTCTTTAGCGTCTTGTGTAGGAACTTGGTTATTAATATTTTGACCGTTAAAAAATAAAAAATCTCTTTGACGTCAAAAAAGTAATATCAACTGAGCAATATTCAGTCTCTTCACATATGCTTAGTAATATTCAGTCTGGAAGATTACATTGAAAGGATAGATGGTAAAATGACGGATAATTGTGAATCATTGTAATATGTCAAAATATAAACCTTAAAAACCATGAACCATCAACTTAGTTTTAAATAGTTAAAACTAAAAAATTGTAAAATAGTTAAAAGTTTTTAAAAATATAAAAATTGGAAAATAGTTAAAAAAATTGGTGAGGTAGCACTCAACCAAGCAACGCTAAAAAAATTATATGCATTAGCGTAACAAAAAAACAGACAGACGGACATAAAATATTACTCTAAACGTTAATGTGTGTATATATTCGCGAGGTTGAAGAAAGGAGATAAAAATATCTGGGATCATTGAATGACAGCGTGAATAAAAATATTTGTGAGATTGTGATGATTAAACGATATTGAAATTAAATATATAAGTGATAAAAAGATAATAAAATTCCTTTGAAAAAAAGGTAATAAAATTAAATGGAATCTCCTTAAAAAATTAATGGAACGGTTAAAAAAAATAAAGTTAAATGGAAGAAAAAAACATATTGAAATATAATATTAAAAAATAAAGAAAAAGTTCCCGGCGTGAGTTGAAAAGAGGTAGTTTTTTAAAGTAACATTCAACAGCTTCTGGTCAAAGCTCATTCCATTCAATTTTATGCGTTCAAAAAAAGTACTTTTTTTAGTAAGTACTTAATTGATATTGTATTCGGCCTAACTTCTCCTTAAAAATGTAGAGAAGTTTGTAAAAAGTCGGGTCAAACGATACCTTAATCTCCCACAACGGCAATGTAGAAGCAATTGAATTTGGGAGGAAAAATTGAAAAATAGTGAAAAATATAAAAATTGGAAAATAATTAAATGTTATTAAAAATATAAAAATAAGAAAATAATTAAAAAAATTGGTTAGGGGCAAAAATGGAAATTCATAGGCCAAACCTTAAAAAAAAAACCACTTCCAATAATTGAATTACCAAAATGCCCCTCATAGGGGTAAATTGGTAATTTCAACGGACATTTCCTTTCTTATATATATATATATATATATATATATATATATATATATATATATATATATATATATATATATATATATATATATAAGTAGATGTCATCTATATTTTCTTGTATTTATTGCAATCTGTTTCTGCCACATGAGCTCCATGCCTATAGTAAGGCCCCAATTTACCACCGTTTTCATTTGTTTCTCAATGGCAATATTTTCAAGACTCTGTCCGACTTAGTTGCGGGACTTTAATGTATCAAAGAATAATCATGTCCCACATAATTACATTTATTTGTTTACGTGGAATATAAAATTTAAAAAAGTTGAAATTCTAGTCATATTGATTTTTCTTTTGAGGGGATATATACTAGTACTAGTATTGATAAAAAGTCTTGTATTATAGTAGTAGTACTATTTTAAATGTTTTTAACCCCTTTTTTTTGATCACATTCCAAAAACATTCTTTTTGATTGATCTACTTTTCAAAAGATTATTACACTTTTAAAGTGATATATTTGAAGTACATTTTGATTGATTCATGTAAATATAGAATTATAGTATGTTACTGAGATACAGATCAAAATTAACACTCTTCAATAAAAATGTCAATCTTTAATGTATATCTCAATGGCTTTAAATGATTTTAAATTTCATAAAGTTTTATAGAAATAATCTAATAATTAGTTTTGTAACATAGATGTGTGATAAAACTTATGGAGCAATAAAACAATACTGCCGATGTTACTAATTTGAGTCCTCTTAATTTTCATCGATATAATATGTATATTCATATAAACTTTTCTAAGACTAAAATGCCCCGATAAGTCTTTTGGAATAGAGAAAAATGGTCATCCACGCGTATGGTTTAGTTGAATAAGTTTGTTACGATTAATAATTTAGATAGCAATATTAATAAGGCTGCTCTTACCTGAAATTAATACGATAGGAAGCAGCCCCAGAAATATTAAGACCTTTGAAGTCGACAAAATTGATAGTATCTATTGTTTGAGCAACTAGAATCTAGAAACATTCAAATTAAAGTGATTGAGCAACTAGAGTCTAGAAACATTCAAATTAAAGTGATTAGTGACAATTTTAACATTAATGGCATATTAGATGGATTTGAAAAATATTGATGAGACCAAACTTTGTGATAGCCTAATGTATGTATGTAGTCCAAGTTCTAGTGCAGTCAGATATTATTTGACCCGTTATTGAATTTACTTCACTGTTCGTGTGTGTAGTATATGTTGAATGTATCAATTATTTTTTTTGACAAGAAATATATTATGATCAAACTTTGAATTGGAAATCATTATATTTGCCTTGAATTGAATGGAAAACATTAATGAAAGAAGCTTAAATAATGACGACTATAAACTGAAATTTTAAAAAAAGTGCAGTCTTTTCGATCATATTTAATTTTAACATGATGTTACTTTGTTTATATCTCAATAATTAATTACATTGTGATATATCATATATGAAGTTATGGGAAAGGATGATTGAGAGAAGACTAAGAAAAGAGGCTCGAGTTACCGATAATCAATTTGGTTTTATGTTAGGGAGGTCGATTATAGAAGCGATCTATCTACTTCGACGTCTAATGGAGAGATATCGAACATATAAAAAAGACTTGCACTAATTAGTTTTTATTGATTTGAAGAATGTGTATGATAGAGTGCCTAAAGAGATTTTGTGGAAATCCCTAGAGAATAAAGGGGTTAGGATTGCATTTATTAGATCTATCCAAGATATGTATGAGGGGGCTTCGACAAGTGTGAGGACGCAAGATGGGGCTGCCAACGATTTTCCAATAACAATAGGCTTGCACAAGGGTCAACCCTAAGCCCTTACTTTTCTACT
The DNA here is from genome assembly GCF_051527215.1 of Medicago sativa. Lineage (NCBI taxonomy): Eukaryota > Viridiplantae > Streptophyta > Magnoliopsida > Fabales > Fabaceae > Medicago > Medicago sativa. The sequence goes on along the minus strand of NC_140749.1, from coordinate 70,551,265 downwards.
CTAGTTTTGGACGTTCTTACATAACACATGTAAAAGTCAGCACCATGATGTATGCTTTTTGCAGATAATGTATGTAGTCTTGCTTGGAGAGTCGAGAGAAGAATTGAATGGGAGGTTAGAGACTTAGAGACTAGCCTTAGAAGCCTATGACTTCCGATTAAGTAGAAGCATTCAAGACAGAGTATATGGAATGTAACTTCATCAAAAGAAGAAGTAGTTCCACAATGGAGGTGAAAGTGGGAGATCATATCATACCCTAAGTTACAAGGTTTAAATATATTGGGTCCACAATACAAAATGACGGAGAAATATAAGCATATGTAAATCATTGTATTCAAGTTGGATGGTTGAAATGGAGAAGAGCCTCATGTGTTTTATGTGATAAGAAAGTACCGCTTAAATTGAAATAAATATTATATCGGACAACAGTCAGACCAACAATTTTGTATGGTACAAAGTGTTGAGCGGTTAAGAACCAATACGAAAATCAAGTAAACATATGGAGACGAGGATGTTGTGTTGGATGAGTGGCAAGACGAGACAAGGTAGGATTATGAATGATGCTATTATAGAGAGAGTTGGGGTACATAGCACCTATAGTGGTAAAGATGGTAGAAAATAGGCTACAATGGTTTGGACTTGTAGAGAGAAGACCGATATATGCTGTAGTAAGAAGAGTAGATTAGATGAAGGAGAGTCAGATTAGAAGAGGTAAATGAATACCTAGAAAAACTATAAGAGAAACTATTAGAAAAGATTTAGACGTTAATGAGTTGAATCCAAATATGATTCTTTCAAGAATCATATTAAATGAGTAATGGTGTAATAGTCACTTTGGTTTCTGAATGTGTAATGAGTAGTCACAATAATCTCTCTGTCTCAAATCGTGCACTTCGTTAGTCAAAATAATCCATGATGTTAAAATGTTTCATTAATATTGTCATATCAGTCCTTATAAGTACTTACTTATTGCCATTTCAGTCCCTATATGAAAAGAGTTATTGTGAGCATGAGAGATTATTTCAACGTCAAAGACTATTTTGACTCACATAATGCACAATGAGAGACTATTTTAAAATTATGATACATTAAATTACTATTGTGACTAATCATTACATATTCAAGGATCAAAATGACTATTATTCATAAATAATTTAAACTCGTTTAACTTATGTTATTATATGACCAAAATGCCTATTCTTTCAAGAATCATTGCATGAATATTGATATTGATATTTTTCCCGCATGGTTGCTATCTCTCTCATCTCCTTTATCAACATCAATTAATGAAAACAATAGTAATTACAAGCAAATTTATTATCACTATCAATTTTCTTAATTCCCGTTATTTTTTCAAAAAGGTGCTATAATTAAGGACGGAGGTAGTATTTCAAATGAAATTATTAAAATTAAATGCAAATACAAATAATTCGAGGACTTTCATTGTGTTGTCATAAACTACACTATCACAAATTAGTGATGGTATAATTTAAGGAAAATGCTAATATGTCCTTAGAACACTTGATAAAAAATTTAAAATAGAAATTTTGTCTTGGAATTTGTGTATTCAACATATTGAAACATCAAAAGTATTTTTTTTTTTTTACATAAAAATTAAGTATCAATTATTTTTATTTTTTGAATCCTTAACAAGTACCTTTAAAATACTTGTTAGCGAGACCCATAATTTAATTTGCGAAAAGGAAACACATGTACTTTTTATTTTTTTTAGGAAAGCAAATTATGTCCACATGCATATACTAGCGTCAATCGTCTAACACATGTTTGTTATAAATTTGATTGGTCTTTGATGCCTACGAAATTAACTAATTATATAATACTCCATTCAGTCTCATTTGTAAGCAATTTTTGTTTTTTTAGATTCATTAAATAATTGATGTATCTAATATATAAAAGTTGATTATAAATATGATCAGAGGAAGTATACACACACTAGATACATCAACAAAAATTGATATATTTGATGAATTGATTTTCAATATAAATTAAATACATCAATTTTTATTGACATATTTGTATGTTATAAAAAAGACCATAAAAAATATTAGAGTAAATGATTATTTTAAAATCCATCCATATTAAATAAGCATTCTCATATCAATAGTTTGAAAATTACTTAATCTTATAATCTTTAGGCAAATTACCATTGAGAATGGGTTTTGTACCATAAAAAGAATTAGATACTCTCATTGCATATTAGTATATTAAAAAATTATACTCCATCCGTTTCAAAATACATGTCGCAATTTTACAATGTGCACTATTCAGGCAGCTACCAGTTGTAAAATATTCTCATGGATTCAAGTATATTCAAATGTAATGTAGTGGACGTTAGTGTTGTTTTACCATTTGTACGAACTTGTATTGATGAATTTATTCATTCAAGTGAATTTATGTTGTAAATTTTTAATGTATCTAATACTAAGTTAATGCACATGCTAAGTATTCTAGACACGCTTGGTATGAGCGTTACATTTGGTATCAGAGCATACTTTTTAACTAATATATAAATACAAATGTGTTTTTTGAAGGAATATAAATACGTATTCTAGACACGCTTGGTATGAGCGTTACATTTGGTATCAGAGCATACTTTTTAACTAATATATAAATACAAATGTTAGTATGAATTTTTTTTAGTGGTGTCCGGGGTTCGAACCTCAGACCTTGCATACACTTATTTACCAACTGAACTTAGCTCACGGGGACAAATGTTAGTATGTATGATGTTGTTTGATTTGTCTCGATGAATATTTTTAAAATATCAATTTTTATAATTTATATTATATATAATTAAAGATATTATTGGTCAAAATTGTGTATTGACATGTGTGCAGTGGCTGACTGCGACATATATTTTAAAACGGATCCAATAATAGATAACAAGAATATATATAAAAAAAACGAGTTGTATATAAGTACCAAAATACTTCTTTGATTTTCCAAGTTGGAGTATCATTATCACACAAGCCGACGAATCATGTTTGTTAAAAATAGATCATTTTTTTCGGTCAAAGAAAAAATAGATCATTTTTTTCTTTGCATAATCATCGGATATTAATACTTCCGTATCCAAAGAGGTTATTGTGAGTATCGCAAGGGCAATAACATAAAAAATTTAAATGAGATTCTGAAATTGATTTACAAAGAGAACTTACTACAAATCCTCAAAATTAAGATCCATAAGCTTCTCTGTTTTTTTTTTTTTTACAAAATAAAAGATATTCATTCATTCAAATTGAAAGAGTACATCGATATAATGTAAATTCGCTAAAAACAAAAAGGATGAATCTGTGAATAGGCTCACAACATCCATGTTAATAGCATAAAACGGCAAAGTTCAAATGGCTACACATATGACTATATTTAAATATCCGGAATAACCATGTTTCCGGATCTGCAACGTGGATGACGCCAAAGTCATTGATTGGATCTGCACTGGATCGAAGCTGATCTGACAATCTGAAGCGATCAAATACCTGAGAGAAACAAGAAAAACAAACAACGTCGCACAAAGACGACGAACAACCAACGTCACATGAAGACGACGAAATCACAAAATAAAACGAAATAGATGTGAAAATCACTTATTTTAATAAAAAGGAAATAGAAAAATGAGTTAGAGGGGGTGATTTTGGGTCAAAAATTGACCCTAAATCACCCTTCTTTGGTGGATGAAGGAGAAGAAACTAGGATTTTTGTGACGGCTCACAAGAGAGGAAGGAAAAAGAGAGTTTAGTACCAGATCCATAAGCTTCTTCTTTCTCACATTCTTTTCAATTTCCATGTTTTTCTTCTCAATCACATGACCAATCACATCTACAAAATATGTCACATTGTTTGTGTAAGCATAATCAACGCACGTTTATTCGAAAATACGTAAGGGAACAATAACTAAAATCAAAGTTGGACTTGCTGGGGGCACGTGCTTCAGTTCGACGTACGAAGCCATCGAAGAACGGTTATCATTTTGGATGTGAACAAGCAACGACTCTTTCTAAAAAGGCATGTTCGAAATTCAAATTAGATGGATAAGGCTTGTTAGTTTTCTATAGTTATATATTTGAATTCGAATTTAGTTAGTTATTTCTATTTGTATAAATAGTAGTTTTCCCTAAGGAAAAAGGGTCCCAATTCAATCATACAAAACTTACACTCAAATTATCCGTATGGAAGCGAGAAACGAGTTACAAATTGCAATGTATGAATCTGTGTACCAATTTACTTTCAATCAATGCAATTTAAGTTCTTTTTCTTAAATGTCTTTGCATTTTACTTGTTCTTTTTGAACATTTTTACTTGTTTTTATTCAACAGAACTCGATTGGATTCAACAGGGTTGAGTTCGATTGTTTTTATCATTTTCGTTTATTTAAATCTTTCAAGAACATTACAATTTCCTAGAAATAACAAAAGCACAAATATGCTCCTAAGATTTACTGGTTGATCTTGCAAGTAACTATGTTTAAACCAGCGGTTGTTTACCAAAAATCAGTGTAAACACACAAGTTAATATATTTGGTTCAAAGTATGTACCAAATACATCAATTTATGTCAATCGACTTTTTCTCATATTTTGGGACGGGGGAAATACTTTTTTTTTATATTTATTTTATGTATTTAGCAAAACTATTGCTTTTATTAAACTAGTCAATAGATTAAACTTATTAAATTGGACCATTTTATACGATTTTCTTTTAGGAAAATAGCTTATATCATTTCATTAAAAATTAAATCAGTAATACATCCTGGAATCTCATCAAAGATACGGAAGCTAGAACTGGATGTGTCTGCCTTAGCTAATTCATGGGCAACCGTATTTACTTGCCTCCTAATAAACTCAACATGAGAGTTTGTTAAATAGGAATTACAAAGTTGTATACCATTATCTATGATGGAACCAAACTCGGTGATATCTCCCCTGCCTCTATTAAAATAATCAACCACTTTTTTCAAGTCAACCTCAAAATCAACATTTGTGAGCTGAAGTTCATTTATCTACTGAATTGCATGGTGTAGCCCCAACGCTTCTCCCACAACAACCGAGCACAATGGTGTACACCACATGATTTTTGAGCAGACATGGTTTCCTGCCGAGTCTCAAATGCACATGCATATTCCTACTTTATTGCTGGAGTTAGAAAACGAGGCATCAACATTACATTTAAGTCTACCACTCATTGGTTTCCTCCATATGATATCTCTATCTTTGTTGTCTAAGGTCTGGTCATCATGTTGGTGAAGACATGTAGTTGAAGCTGTGTGAACTTGACTTGAAATATTTTGCTTGCGATTTGAGCTCTTCCAACCTTTTAGGAGATGCTTGGCTCTTTCCAGGATTGTGACAGTCGAGTCTGACACTTGTTGCCACAACTTAATATTTCTAGCTTTTCAGATGCTCCACATTATGGTAACAATAGTCTCTATTTGGGCTACTGACAACTGATGCAATAGATTGAATATGATGTTTGACGCATAATCAAAAAGGTTTAGAAACAGATAATTCAAATTCCAAACATTAGTTGCACTCCATGCATCTATGGCCGTCTTGCAGTGGAAAAATATGTGGTAGCTATCCTCATGGGGGTCGTTACACGTGACACAAGCTGATGGACAATTGACGCCTATGCTTTTGAGCTTTACACGCGTAGGAAAACATTCTCTACAAACTCTCCAAACCAAATTCCTGACTTTTGGAGGTACTTTTAATTTCCATATACCACTCCAGTATCCAGGTTTCCGCAAATGATCATTAATTATAATGTCTTCAATGCAAATGCGGTAAGCACTTCTAACAGAGTAACATCCATTCTTTTCAGCCTTCCATACCAATCTATCCGTATCAACTTGTTGGTGCAAGGGAGTATTTAAAATATTTTGAGTTGTTTCTGTTGCAAACAAGTTTTGAACTAATTGCTCATTCCAAACTTTAGTGCTTTGATCAATCGAATTCCCCACTGAATAAGGTTTAAGGGCCAACATGTCAAGGCTAACTAGAGGAATGCTTGATCGTGCCCCGATCCAAGGCTCGCCAACAATAGGGATGTTAAATTATGAACCAATTTTCCAATGAGCACCTTGCCTAACAACCACCTTAGCACTGAAAATGCTACGCCAAACAAAGCTTGGATTATGTCCCAATTTCGATTTCAGATAGCTACTATTAAGATTAATACCGGGCATTGAAAATTCTTGAAACTAAACTTCCAAAGTGAGTTTGTAATTTCCAACCCTGTTTTCCAAGCATTGCAACATTAAAGGTTGCCAAATATTTGAAACCCATACCTCAATGATTTTTCTGCACTGATAACTTTTCCCCAGATAACCAATGCAACCCTTTGTTACTCGCACTCCCATGTCCCCACCTGTTTTTCTGCCACACTATATCTTTAATGAAGCTAGATGTCGCTTTTTTGCTGTGCCAACCATTGATGGCAATCCAAGATACTTTCCCGTTCATAACACATCACGCACCCCTAAGATATTGGTGATAGATTGTTGGAGCGATTCTTGGAAATTCCTACTATAAAAAAATTGTGGTTAGGAAGCCTGATGGCTTGACCTGATGCTTCCTCATACCTTGTCAAGATCGTCTTCATCACGAGCTTGACTATCCTCTACTTGGAAGAACAAGAAATAGTCATCAACAAATAATAAATGGGATACCCTCGGGGCATTACGACAAATACGAACACCTTGAAGTTCCCCTCCATTTTCAGCATTTCGGATCATAGTTGATAAACCTTCAACACACATAATGAATAAGTATGGTGATAAAGGGTCACCTTACCTAACACAGCGTCCTGGTATAATAGGATCCATCATCTCTTTATTCACAATAACCGAGTAGTCGACTGATTCTACACACATCATAATCCATCCAATCCACTTCTCGGGGAACCCCGTTTTGCACATAACATCTCAGTAAGACCAGTCAATCATGCAGTGGCGGAGCAAGAAATTTTGTAGAGCCTGGGCAAAATTCACATGTGACATAAAGAAAGTATGGGTTGTGGCGGATCTAGGCTGAAATTTTTGGGAGTGCCAAATATATAGAATACATATAAATTTTTACATTCAGAAAACACAAATTGTAAGTAGTCCAATTAATTGGATGAGTTTGCATGAATGCACCGTGTGGTTGTTGAGTCTCATTAAATGTTTTTTTAGTGAATAAAAAAAATACATTTTAATTCAAATACTTGAACTCATGACCTTGTGAAGAGAAAAGACTTCACTTTCCACTGCACCGCATAGAAACTTTTGATATACAACGGCTAATAGATTATCTAGGGGATACCATGGTTCCCATGTGTCCCTAAAGAGATCCGCCACTAAGTATGGGTCGAGCCCGAGCGTGTGCCCAGGCTAGCTGGGAGGTAAAACCCCTGCAATCATGTCATATACTTTGCTGATGTCTAACTTCAACGCGAAACTTTTCTCATTACCTCTCTTCTTCGTCTTCATATAGTTGACCAACTCGATGGAAACTAATGCATTATCCAGAATGGTTCTACCAGGCAAAAAAGCTGATTGAGAGTCGACAATGCATTTGCAGTGGCGGAGCCACTCAAGGATTGGGGTTGGCCATGGCCACCCCATTAAAAAAAGTAAAAATAATTTTGTATACTGTGAATTATGAAGATACCCTTCATCACTGATCCTTAGGACCACTGTGCTGGCTTTTGTTTGCTTGTTTTTAAAAAGTAGTCTTATTTGCTTAATTTCAATCATGCTATAGTTGTTGTTCTTTACTACTCGTGTTTGAATTACTTTGGTTCACTAGCTTGATAAAAACGTGAAAAATAACCATATTTTTGCTGGAAAATTGTAAAAGAGATGGCAACAAATAATCTTAATAACAATATATGATTTCAAATCACTCGGAGCAAGTAAGGTATTACTTTAATTATTTATAAGTCATGAAATTTCTTTTTTTATTTTTATTTTTTGATTGATTTTATGTTTATTACAACTTAAATGTGTTATATACAAAGTGGTTTATATATTTTTGTTTATTTTGATAGCGGCCACCCCAAATTTTTTGGTTTGGCTCCGCCACTGTGCATTTGTATAACACTTTCTTCAGATGGTAAGCAAGGACTTTCAATACTTACTTGTAGAGAACATTACACAGTGCTATGAGTCTCCAATCTTTCATAGTATCTTGTTCTATAACTTTTGGGATTAAAGCTATATTTGTGGAGTTCAAGGACGGAGGAAATTTCCCTTCATTCAACCAATGACAACACTCATCATAAATATCATCACTACACACAGACCAAAAGTGTTGATAGAACCCAGGATTGTAACCATTAGGTCCCGAACATTTGTCAGGTTGAACATTGCTTCTTTAAACTCTTCAATATAAAACGAAGCTGTTAACTGATCATTGTCTTCATTGTTAATGACATGATTTAACAGATTGACGACTGAAGAACAAACACTTTCTTTTCCTTCAAACAATTCTTCAAAATAATTCTTTGCAGTGGAGCGGATCCCTCTGTCATCTGTTATACGAATTTTGCTATGTCTCTAATTGGGTTCGCGCTAATGAACAGATAATTGGATTGGTCCCCCAGATTAATCGATTATCAGGTCAAATATTGAGTTCTCACACACACACACACATAGAGAGAGAGAGAGATATGAAGCAAGAATTTAATCGAGGTATCATAAAGCGTCAAACTAATTTTTAATCAACTTAAGTTCCAACTGTTGGAAATTTAGGTCTTAATAAAAACAGAATTCATAAAACATGTTCAACAATTATGAATGAATAGCGGAAGCAAACAAAACATTGAACATGATTATGATCGGATCTACGACATGTTTGATTTATCAAGATATTAATAGTTAGGTTTTAGGAATACCTGGATCAAGCTTTGATGGCAGCCCTTTTTATCAACAACGATGAACATAGAGGAGGTGATCTGAAACAAACAGCAAGGTTAGCGGCGACTAATTTGGTTCTTCCTCAACCGGTACCTTTATGCCTCAAGTTCTCTTCAGATGGGGAGAAGAGAGAGTATTGCCGTGTACGGTGTATTGGGGACCATAGCCTCTTTTATATTGGATGGCCATTAGGGTTTCCCATTATTCCGTTAATGGGCCATCCAGACATCCACTTATTGAGTCCATACCAACTAATTAAATATTTAATTAATTATACATTAGAAATCTAATAGCCTTATTGTAACACCCCGTTTTTCCCAACATAAAAATTTCATTTAAATCAGAGTATTTTAAATCATAACGGAATGTCACATACTTCTTGAAAATCATAAAATGGATAATAAGAATTATCTCTCAAATATTTAACATCAAAAATCTAAAATCATGCAGCGGAAAATAGTTCAACATACTAAAAGTCTTGGCACGCAGTCCTCATCCGAAATCTCATAATTTTAGTTCGACATTTATTCATAAAAAGTTCATAAAGACACGTAAGGAACAGAAGTAAAAGCAAGCCCTCATCCCGTTACGTATCAGAGCACCTAGACAAAATGTGAGGAGTCCACTCACGTACGCCTCTAGTCTTTATTACCTGCAAGTTACCCATACGAAGGGCAACATTTTCAAGCAGAAGGGGTGAGATTTCACAGTCAATAAATTAAGCATATAATTCATTAAAATGCATTTAGCAACATAAAACATTATTAACATATCAAACATTCATCACTTAACATATTATCATTTCATAATCAAATACCATCATCAAATATCATCATCATTAAATATCATGTTCAACTTAACACTTGACTCGACAACACGACTCAACTTGACAATGCAACTCTTATCAACTTAACAACTTAACAACTTAAACCATCGTGAAACTTCTTGATATGCAAATGCATGTGGTACCAATCAACAACATAAATGAGCGTAATTAGGCTCTTCAACGTGTGAGCATAAAGCTGCCGGGCTTAAAGCCCCCAACGTAGTTTGAGCACAAGGCTGCCGGGCTTAAAACTCCCAACTTTAATGAGCACAAGGCTGCCGGGCCTAAAGCCCCCAACTTTAATGAGTATGTAATGGACTCAATCTTCCTACAACTTAGACAACAACGTGAACATCTTATACAACTCCATATTCATGGACAACTTTTTAAATTCTTGCAACTTAGACCGACTCATGCAACTTCAAGACATTAACAACCAACAGCAGCAAACAACAACAATTACAGCATGTAACAGTGCTTAAATAACATATCATCATTAAAGGGAATGAATCATATCAACTTATCAACATAAAGCATCATAAATAATACTTATACATCATCACTACTAATCTCAGTCACCTAGACAGACTTCTGGAACTTCTGAAAGTATCCTAAACAACCCTCATTCTTACTTCTAAGATCAACTCATGACTACACATGCGAAAGGATTGCATCAGAACAGTTTTGGGCAACTAACAGCCTAACTCGCAGTGGTGAGTAACTTTGCTCGCAACAGCGAGCAAAGCGTGCATTCTGGACTCCTAAGGCCTTGCTCGCAATGGCGAGCCACTTTGCTCGCAATGGCGAGCTTACAGGTTACTCGCAGTTACGAGTTGCGTTGCTCGCAGTGGCGAGCAGGGGTTCCTAGCTCGCAATTGCGAGTGTTCCTGCTCGCAGTTGCGAGCGATGAATGTCAGTACGGCCAGAAACTTAAAAATTACAACTTTTCACCTATCTTCATGATTCTTTCATCCAAATAGCATCTAATTACCACCCTAGGCAATATCTAAGGTCTGTACACTAATTTTGCATCAATCTAACATCTTTTCATGGTTCAATCATCAAAATCGGTCTTAAACCTAATTCCCAATTCTCACCAAAACTCAACCTAATCATGCTAAAATCATTTTTCAGAATCATACCCTTAATAGTATTGAAAGTTAGTCCCACCCTTACCTGGTAATTGCAGAAATCGCAGCCCTCTCTCTCTTGTTTTCCTCTTCTGACTTTTCTCCCTTTTTCTCCAAAAACGTACGTACTGTGTTACTAACTTATGTCTGTCTATTTATCTTTTCATATTACTCTTCTCACTACTAATTTTCTCATCTCACAACACAGCCCCACTTTTAATATTTTTATTTTATTTCTCATATCTTATTTTATTTAATAATAAAATAAGTCACACCAACATAGCAACTTCACAAAATCATATACCTCACATAATTTATTTATAAATCATATAAACCACTCAACTTCATGAATCGTAAAATTCACACATATCAATCATGTACACCACTTAAATCATAAATCATATAAGAATATAAATATATTCTAACTTCATTGAATTAATTAAATAATTAAGACGGGCGTTACACTTATTACTTAATTTGATCACTAATCAACTAAGGCTCACAATTGATAAATAGCTAATATAATTATTGTTACGATATTTGCCCACATAATGATATTGGAATATAATAATTAATAAAATATTCCAACAATCTCCCACTTGGGCTACATATCCTAATAATTATATCATAATTCTTCAGGCGCGCAACTGAATGATATTTATCTTTAAATTTCAACTTTACAATCTGGTCCACCTCATACATTAATAATGGGACCACCGCGGCTGTCGCCACTGACGTATAACGTGACGGAACCCCGACGACCACCATATCAATGCACTTGATGACATAGATCAATATGGATGAGTGACATGGAAATTTCATGCAATGTGATCTCTAAATCATGTCTATTTCCAACTGGTCCAACTGAAAACTTTAGTGAGATCAAAACTGAAGTTTGCAAATTCAATATTTGCACAAAATGATACAGAAATGGTTATAATAAACATAACCTCATGAACTTTATTTCTGCAGAAAATCATAACATAAAGTTTGTATCAATACTAAAACAAAAGTATAGAACATAAAATAAAAGAGACTCCAACTAATCCAAGACATCCTTAACGACAACAACCATATGAAAGACCTTATGTGTCATGTCTTTGATTAGTTGTATAGCTAGCATAAAGTTTGTCTCTACATGTTCTATCATTTAACAACAATAATTTATAAGGTAATGAACCTTATAAATTTTGTTGTTAAATAACTATACGACTGGATTATGTCACTATATAACTTGAATGGTCTTTCAATACTTTTAACTATATGCAACCAAGTGACATAAATATTTATAGTCATTTCCTGAGTTAGGATGTCTATTATATACAGACATCCAAAAGCCAGAGGCTGACACATAAATGATCTCCTAATTGTCAGATCCCTGATTTGAGCATAAGCTCTCTTGTTCTCTTTATGGTTGCCTTTTCAACAATTCAAACTTTTTGAATTGCTTAAATATCTGTCAAACAATCTAATTATATATGCTATTTCCAAATGCATATAAATAAGATTATACATAAATATATATCTATTGCCAAAGCAAAGGAAAATACTTAATTTTCGAATTCATAAATTTTCTAATGGGCAATATATGAGACTGAAAAGTCTCTCTCAGCGATTAAGGTCACTCATAACTTATATGTCAATTTATTCCAACTTATTGATATAAATCTTTTGTGACATCTGAAGGATACCTTGAGAGTAATCTCTAAGTATCTAAAACTTGATACAAAAGAAGTGTCCCCAAGATCTTTCATTGCTAAACTTTCGTTAGAGATTTTCTTGGTTTCACATAACTAATATATATCTTTGTTGACTAAATAAAATAAAATTGACATATTAAACTAAAAATATTATTTAACTCCCACTGAGCTTACTAAATCCACAATTCTCCATAATATTATCTCAAAACCAAATGAGACAATTACTTTATGAGAATTTGTGGTAACACTAAAGAGACAAATTTCTTAACTTAAAAGTGGATTGCAAGACTTTTCAAATCATCTACTTTGTATCAATTGACACAAAAGCTTTATTCAGCTGCACCATATTGTATCATTAATGTCACCATTAAGAAACACTAAATTGAAATCCATCTTATGCAGCTCCAAAATTATAATAAATAATAAGCAAACTAGTATCATGACTGTCCTAATAGAGTCTTTCAATTAAACTAAATAGAATTTCTCTTTTTAGTCAATTCTCAATGACACTAGAATCCCTAGTTCTTGAGGGTTTTGAGTTTGATCTATATGTGAATTAAATTCTTAACTTGATGGAGAGGAAGAACAGTAATGTCCTGATGAGGATCCAAATATACTATGATAATAGTAACTATATGAATTAGTTTAGTACTAATTCTTCCTCATCAATTTTGTTCTTATTACAATATCTCTCCCCCAAACTCAATATCCTCAAGAAAACTTAACAATTTATGTCTCAAAATTTTCTTAATTTGTGGGACTAAAAACTAATAGTATTCAAAACCTTAAACAATATAGAATGTCACAAGTCATAACTAAATTGACTCTAATAATTGAACTTAAAAGACACATTGAATCATCATTTGAAAATAAAACTCAAAATATCTTGATTTATTCAAAGAGAAATTAAAACAAAAAATTAATTCAAATAATGATTCACCAAATTGTCTTTTAAATACAAAAATATGCTAGTAACGACAATCTAAAATTGGTTTAAAAAACGAATAAAGAAATCTTTATCTACTTTGTCCATTCTTAATTGACATATCTTTCAACATCATTGGACATAAGTCAGTCAAGATTACCATTCTTCATTTGCCCTTATCTTTTGAGGTATTTTCTGAATGAACACTATTTTATCTTCTCTTGCTTCAGTTTTTCTTTATTTGCACACTTTATGAATTGATCTTTCAAAGGATCATTTCTAACTTTAACAGTTTTAAACTTAACTGTGCAAAGAGAGTACTAAATGCTGAATTTTCGAACAAGTCATATGATGGTCGAAATTACTGAATTTTCGAACAAGTCACCTGATAGTCGAAATTATAGTTTCTCAGCAAGATTAAATATTTACATAATGTTCTCCTAACATTTTCTTTGCCTAATAACCTTAATGAAATACCCACTCTCCTATGAGAGCTTGCCTTTCTCTATATTGCTTTAAAAGCACCTTAGTTTAAGCAAAGAAAATATGACAAAAATTTTGTCATCTTAAATAACACCTCTAATACATATGATATTCTATCTTTATGATCACACATGACCTATGAGATTTGGTGTATACTCACTTATCAAACTTGATTCTCACATTAGGTGCTGAATTTTGTGAGAGAATATGAGTTTCACCACCCTTATCTAAGGTCAAGATCCAAGAACAATATTAATATTATTCTAAAATTTCTAAAAGTTAAAACTTTTAAGAGTTGAAAAATAAAATTTCAACTCAAATTAACAGATACATAAACTATATTAACTTAAAGAGAACAAGAGTAGCCAAAGTACTCACCAAAATACCTAGTGCACCATCAATATTAAGTCTTCAAACATTAATATCAATTGCTAGTGGTATTTCACAACAATGATCAAACAATAACAATTTACTTTAACAAAGAATAAATTCTTATAATTGTCATATGTTTATCATAATATATGTGAAGGTAAACTCTTAATTATTTAAACAAGTTTACACTAACACAACATCATCACACATGTCAGTAAAATATTAAAGAAACGTGCTTCTTTATTTGTAAATAAAAGACCTTAACAAGATACCAAGCACACCATTAAAACACAATCTTTGGATTGCTAAGAATTAACTGCAAGCGGTACTCTCAATGTAATGATCAAACATTGGTGATAAGTCCTGTCAAATAATAGTCACCTTTGGGCATCATATTATCCACATGGATAATTACGTTATAATCACCACATATTTACCATCACAGGTATGTAATTATCCGGCCAAGTTGTGCCTTCCTTGGGGCCGACGACAACTTGCATAAATAATTACATACTACATCTTTTGTAACTTCAGTTGAGTCGAATCTACGCAACAGAGGTTACTTGGGCAACATTATTGTTTCAACTGACTCAACTGCAATTATTAGATAATCTTAATATATATTAAATGAGGTGATAAGTCCTGTCAAATAATAGTCACATTGAAGTATCCTATTATTCACATGGATAATTACTTTATAATCATCATACATTTATTATCATATGGATGTAATTATCCGGTTAAGTTGTGCTTTCCTTGGGGCCAACGACAACTCACATGGATAATTTCATACTACGTCTTTTGTAAGTTCAATTGAATCAAATCTACGCAACAGAGGTTACTTTGGCAACATGTTTCAACCAAAACAACCGCAATTACTAGACATTTCACAGCAAATTAAATGGGAATGGTCTTAAATTTACAAGGCACTACCGACATAATGTAGGCTGAATTAATCCACTATGTTGATAAGTAATCATAAGGTCACTCGACAACCCTTAAGTGTGAAGACAAATTCACGAATTTGAAAGAAGATGAAAGTCACAAATCACACCAATGTGTGTATGACAATACTTAAGTGTGAAGACAAACTCACGAATTTGAAAGAAGATGCAAGTCACAAATCATACTAATGTGTGTATGACAATACATTTACATATATCGCATAAAAGCAACAACAAACATAGCATGAAATATATTCAAAATGCATGATAAGACAAGCTATTATTGTAGAAAACTTAATAACAATAAACTCTAAGATCATAATCATGCTATAAGAAAAATATTCAATTTCAAACCACAAGAAAATTGAACCTTATGTACACCAAAATATTCATGCCACAATTGATTCACGTATACCAATTGATTCTTTAAATAAAATAATGAATAACTCTAGACTCAATTATTTCCTAAATAAGGAAATATACTTTATGTTTATAAATAAACAAACCAAACTAGAATTATTATTTCTCAAACTTTAAAGAACCAAATTCTTACTTTATGTACAAAAAAAATGTTCATAATATTTTGAGATTCATTGTTAAAAGGCAACAAATATATCACAAATATATTTTAATCTTTATTTGCTACTTCTCAAAAAATAAATTTTATGTACAAAATCTTTGTGAATCAAAATTAATTGAAAATTGAAAATTAAGCAGCAAGATATAATAATGATATTCAAGAATCATATCAAATCAAGTTTTCAAAACAAATCAAATCAAAATACTATCAACAATATATTTGTATTTGTTATAGCAAAGACCGAATAGATATGACAATGCAACAAACTTTATGAATAAGTTAAACCGAAAGATTTGATTGAAAAATAAGAAAACCAAAATTTAAACAATTGTTTAAATTTGATCAGAATCCAAATATTCTTGTATATATCTATATAAAGAGAACCGATTATACTGATCAATTTGAAAACCATATGCAAATCCTTAGATCATGTCAAGTTATCAAAGTCAGAAAACAATAAGTCATATATGTGCTCATGAATTGCCAAAATAACAATAATGCATAGACACAACTATTTCCTTTCGGTTCCAATATTTTACACAATTTAATTGGCGTCTCAAATTTCAACAAAGAGAAAAAACTTAAATTAGTAATGCTCTTAATTACATAACATGATAAACATTACTATTTCCCCTTTTATTATGATGATGACACCTTAAAAATATGAGTATTACTTTTCCCATCCTATGTCTTTCCTCGCGCGCCCTATTTTTTTTTTTCAATTTTACCCCTGGTCCAGATTTCGTATTCCGGATTGAATTGTTAGAATTTTTCAGATGTTTCCGGATTTTAAAATCCAGAATAGTATTTAAGCAAAACTTTTGCAATTTTAAGCTTTACGGTTTGTAAAATAAAATGCGAATAAAACTAATAAACAGAAATAAAAAGACATAAGAATAAAAAGAAGTCATTTTATTAATATATGAACAATACATTACAATAATTTTCAAGCTTTTTAAGCTTATTACATAAGATCCTAAAACTATTTCTATATCAGTGGCTCCAGCCACTGGTGGAGAGGAAAGAGGGTGGGAGGAAAGAAGATGGCGGGGAAGAAGAAACCAATGCTTCCTGATGGGACATACCAGTAGCATTGGTGTTGGTGGGGAGACAGAGGGGGCACAGGGGCCTCTAGGGAACAAGAGACCATGATGGTCAACATGACACCCAGGCAAACCAACCTCAGACCCAGACTGACCCTTACCCTATTGACCGATCATATGACCCCTGATGGATTTCCAAAGAGGCCTCTTTCTATGAAAGGCCAACGAAGGAAACACATCGTTGTAGAAGAGGAGAAGAGAAGAAAGAAGAAGGTGTGAAAATTTTTGAGAAAATGTAGCCTATTTATAGGGGAGGGGGGATGAAAAGAAGGTGGGAAGGTGGTAAAAACCGGTCAAAAAACGTGTAAAAACACGTTTTTACATGTTGACCACCGCACAAAACGTTTGAAAAACGTTTTCTTTGTGGTGCAGACCAACGGCCAAAAGCTTCTGGTGCAATCCGAAATATATAATCCGGAATGCACATATATTCCGGACTATATATTCCGGAAAAAGAAGATAATGGGGTGTACCAAAGGGAAACTTCGGCCTTTGTGTATGGTGAGGGTTGGTTCGAATTTTAGAATCCGGATTGCTTCAGCATTGGATTCTTCTATGTGGCCCACATTGCACCGACAATTTTTGTGGTCCAGAGATCAGGGCTCTGCTGGAGGGATCAGAGGAGGAAGAAGTTAGTTTAGATGATCCGTGATAAGGTATTATGTTTTATTTAATCGCGTGTTTTATGTTGTTTTAATTGCGTGTTAGTTATGTGTTGTTGAAATAAGTTGTTGCATTAAATTAACTTTCATTCTGTTTCAATTTACGTCAAAGATGTTCATTTAATCGATAAAATAACGAAAGATTTGCATTTCGGATTATGAAATCCGGATTCACATAGGGAGTAAGTGTATTCCGGAAAACGAAATCCGGAATGCCTCAGCATAGGATTCTTTTGTATGGACCACATTTCACCAAGAGTTTGTGTGGTCCACAACATCCAATGACCTCTATAAATACATCCTCTCCGGTTTTCACCTTCAATACCATCAAAACACACAAACACACCAAAGAAAACCATGCAAATTTTTGTCATTAAGCTGAGGATCTTTCTCATGCTGTCGCGAATGGATGAGTTAGCTCTCTATTTGACAGCATGATGAAGATCCTCAACATGCTGTCAAAAATATATAGATAGTCCTTGATGCCTCTTTGATAGATAAATAGATAACTCAAAAATATCAAGAGGTTTCTATGAGTTAGATCTTGCTGCCTGCCGATCGTAACATGTTAGTTGACAGGCCGGCAGGATCGAGTTCAAAAGCTCCTCTTCGAACACCTTCCCAAAAGATTCATCATTTATGTTATTATGGTTTTTTTTAATTGTTTATTTGTCTTATGTTGCTTTAATTTATGTTATGTATCTTTGATCTATTTTTTTCCAAGGCATTCGCAACGAAAACGATCCAAATGAAGGGTCAGGTGCAGTTCGGACTATATAATCCGGAACAACTGCATGCATTCCGGATTCTATTTTCCGAAAACCCTCAGTAACATTTTGGCCGGTGACGTTTCACCAAAGGTTAGGCCGGTTAGTGGAGTTTGAATGCATTTTTTTACAGTTTTGAATGTGGAACACGTTTTATTTGTCTGTAATTAAGACCTATGACTTATATAAGGCTATAAAAAGGCTTGGATCTTCAACATTTTCCTTCATTCTTCTTCACCTCCTTTCTTACATTTTCTTCAATTTTTTTTAAGTTTTTTAGGTAGCTTTTAAGAGTGTTTGTGGTGTCATGGTCATTGTTGACCGCTCATACGACCCCTGCAATTGCATTGCAGCTTATGCGGGGGTCATATAACGGTCAACAGAGACCGTTGACATCAAAGAAAGGCATAAAATATTTATATCGTATTTGTCCGGATTATGTTTTCCAGAAACTCTAACAATCTGATCCAGATTACGTAATCCGGACCAGGGGTATTTTTGGAATTTTTGCAGGGCGCGCGAGAAGGCAGTAGGGTGGGAAAAGTAAATCTCTAAAAATATAGTGTAAATTTGAAAGAATGTAAAAGTACTATGGTCTATTATTGACCTTATACAAGTTTCATATATGAAAACCAAAACTAAAAACAAAGTATCATTATGGTGTTGATCTCGGAACCAAAACAACACACCTTTTTTTTTTTCAAAAATAATTTGATTCAACAAAAATAGTGTAAAACCAAAGAAAAAAAAATAAGTTCACGTGCTGATCAACATATGAATTGCATAAATATCGTGAGAAACAAAACCAAATAAAGCCGAAAGAATCCATCAAACAATCATCGATCGCAGCAAATTATTTACGCACAAATCTGGGTCGAAAGAATTTCAAATAGTATAATTTAGGGTTAATCCAATAAATCAAACATGAAGACCGCTCTGATACCACTTGTTGGAAATTTAGGTCTTAATAAAAACAAAATTCATAAAACATGTTCAACAATTATGAATCAATAGCGGAAGCAAACAAAACATTGAACATGATTATGATCGGATCTACGACATGTTTGATTTATCAAGATATTAATAGTTAGGTTTTAGGAATACCTGGATCATGCTTTGATGGCAGTCCTTTTTATCAACAACGATGAACGTAGAGGAGGTGATCTGAAACAAACAGCAAGGTTAACGGCGGCTAATTTGGTTCTTCCTCAACCGGTACCTTTATGCCTCAAGTTCTCTTCAGATGGGGAGAAGAGAGAGTATTGCCGTGTACGGTGTATTGGGGACCATAACCTCTTTTATATTGGATGACCATTAGGGTTTCCCATTATTCCGTTAATGGACCATCCAGACATCCACTCATTGAGTCCATATCAACTAATTAAATATTTAATTAATTATCCAATTAGAAATCTAATAGTCTTATTACTTAATTTGATCACTAATCAACTAAGGCTCACAATTGATAAATAGCTAATATAATTATTGTTACGATATTTGCCCACATAATGATATTGGAATATAATAAATAATAAAATATTCCAACACCAAATCTCTAATTTGATACCTCTTATGACACCCATAATATATTTCCACCAGACCGACGCTGTATTCCCCTCCGTCACACGACCACCTTGATGATATCAATCTTGAGGGTTATCTTTGTATTTTAGTTTTCTTTTTTTGAAGAAATCTTTGTATTTTAGTTGTTTGGAGTAGGGATTTTTGGGTGATTAATTTTACAGGTCAATATAATATGAACCTCTTAATAATGATCGAAAATGGATATTTACCATTTTTAATAAAAAATAAATTTTATAATAATAAAAAATAAAGAACAGAAAGAATATTTGATTAAAATTTAGGCTAAATTGTTGTTTTGGTCCCTTAATTTTTTTTAGTATCGTTTTTGTCCCATAAGTAATAAAAAGTCCGTTTCAGTCCTTTAATTTTATCTTCGTTACACTTTTTGGTCCCTTCCGTTAGGGTTGTGAAAAAATTGTTAACTTATGGACATGTGTCATTTTGAAATTGGCTGAAAACTTAATTCATTTCCTTCATCTTCTTCGTCTTTTTCAACCAAATAAATTAAACTCTTCGACAATTTTCAAACCTAGAATTCTTCAGTCCTTCATCTTTTGTTTCCACCATACCAATCCAACCTTCAACCTTTCTTCTTCAATCCAAACCCAACGAATCCATGAACTTAAGTTGCGGATTTCAGAAATTAATCCCCATAAATAAATAAACATTTTTTATTAGTAGAAATTCATCATCATCTTGCTACCCGAAAAATCCAACTACAAAGACTCATACTCAAACTCATCTCCCTCTTCATCGTCATCATCTTCTTGTTGGCCATCAAATGTCGTCCATCTTCACCGCTCACTGACAATCCTTCCCCCAAATTCTTTCATTTTCAACACAGAAAGTCCAAAATCTTTATATAATACAAAAGCATACATCTAAAAGCAATAGTACACATGGCATCTTCATACTCCTCATTTCATTTAATGTTTTTCCATCAACCAATCAAAATGTATCTTGACTCATTCATTTTCTATTAGCCAATCAAAATTGATCATGACTCACTTATTTTTCACCAACCAATCAAAATTGATCATGATATGATTTTTTTCTCCCTATATATAGACAATTTGATTTTTTATTATTTTCATCTACATCTTCCTCCCATAAAAAATCACTGCTTTCAACCTCATTCTCTTTTCTTTTATTTGTTTATTTTTTATTGTTTCATTGTTTATTTAACATTTCTTATTGTTATGTTCCTTTTTATGTGATTTCTTAGGTTGATGTTTATTATTCATATTTTCTTTTCAATTTTCTTTTGGTGTTTATATGTTCTTTGTTTTTGTTCGGATCTTTATTTTGGACATGGAAGCCAATCAAGAGAAGAAATGCATCACATATAAATTAGAATATATATCAAGGATTTCTATTACCACGTTCAAATATAATCACTTTCATCCCCCTTTTGTTTTATTTTAATCCCTCAATACACACAACTTTTTCTATCTATCTATTCTTTTTTGTTTAATTTTTCTTATGTTTCTTATGTTGTTATTTTACTTTTAATATCTTGATCTTTTATATTTTATTTTGGTTTTTAATTTTTTTTTTGCTACTTTATGCTTGAGATGGAAACCAGTCGATAGACAAGAAGAACTGCATCCTATTTTCAAAAAATTGATTGAATTGATAACTTTGGAGTGAAAAAGATAAGAAATACATAATAGAAAATCGATTTTATGGCACCTTTGGTTTTTGTTTTTTGAGTCAAAAAGTTCCTTTTTCTTTAACTAAAAGGGAGCATGGTGCTACCCTAAAATTTTAAGTGCATTTTCCAAAAAATAGTAAACCTTACAATCATTTATATTTTATTTCTTTCATCCTAATTAAATATTTAAATGAGTTTATACTAATATTAAAATTAATATCCTAATTAAAGATTATTAAATTATTTTGTTTTTTAAGTGAAAAAATATTAATGTTTTATTCAACGTCATATTTTTCTATTCATCATCCATTCTATTATTAAAATTAATAATCACATATGCTTTAAAATTGCATTAATATTTTTATTAATTACCTTATTTATAAACGGAAAGTTGTAAAAGTTTTATAATAACAAAACTAAATGTTTGCTCAAAAAAAAAAAAACTAAATGAATTTTCGATTAATTATTAATCATGTTTCAAAGGCACTTTGCCCCCTCAAAAACAAAAGCATATTTCAATGACAACCATCAAATTATTATCATTGTTTGATTTCTCAACAAATATAATTCCTATAGCAAGCAAAATGTATGTTTTTCCGCTCAACTTTCAACCATAACATAGCATGTTGACATGACTTTTTTTTCTTTTATTTTTATACAAAAGATGCAAAATCATGTAAGCATTTAATGATATATCAATTGTCTAATTAAATATATTTATTGGTTTCCTTTGATTGTGTTTTTTTCCATGATGTTATAGGTTCTTGGTAAAAAATTGGATGAAGAAGAAAACAATTGATTTTGTTTCGGGAAAGAAAAAAATAATCTAACAACTAATTACTAACATTTGACATTAAAAAAAGCTTTTGTTTTATAGGATATTTTTTTCTTAATTAAATATATAACTTTTAAACTATGATAATCAATAAAACCTTATGTCTTTCATTTTAAATAGTACGAGTAATTACAACTATTATAATACAAATATTAGTTTTACTAATTTTTTTTAAATCTTTATTTATTAATTTTATTAGGTTTGCAACAACTTAACCTAATAATTTTCCTCTAAAATGCTGCATTAGGTTAGCAGCAATTTAACCAAACAAATTTCATCTAAAATGCAACGCACCAATTTAACCTAACACTAGACTTTTAACCCGTGCGTCGCACGGGTTTTCTCAACTATAATAGAGACCAATAAATAATCTTTAACCCGTAAGATCATTGATATGGTAGAAAATATTTCGTCAAAAAAAAAAGGCAAGCAGATAGGAATGAAATTGGTGTGCAATGCATTTTTTTAGATAGAATTTGTTAGGTTAAATAATTGTAAACCTAATAAAGCAAATGAGCGGGAAAAAATTAGGTTAAGTTGCTGCAGACGTAACAAAATTAATAGATAAAGATTCAAGACATCTTGCAAATTCCCTAAAAAAAAAAAAGACATTTTGAAAATTAAAACTAGAAAATAATTGACATTTTAAGGATCTACGCTAACAAGTTTTTTTTAAGATAAAAATTTATGGAAAAAAAAAGGTAGGGGATGTAAATCTAACCCGATAAAAAATTGGGGACATAAATCGAAGCCAAAAAAAGAGCCAAAAAAAATGCCTTAATTTTTTTACTAAGGCCTTAAATACTATACTATATACATTAAACCAAGAGTGTATTCCCATTTTTATTAATATGGAATTTATATTTATATTGTTAATATTACTTCAAAAAAAAAATTTATATTGTTAATATATTTCATGCAATGACCTTTAATGACATAAATATGATTAATACCGGTATTCAATTGAAATTAAATTTCCTCTCATAAAAAATTGAAATTAAATTTAAATTGTAAATATTTGTGAAGTAATTAATCTTTTACATCTCAAAATAGGAAATTTTTTTCTATGTGGAAAAAAATATTTTTGTTGTAAATGACTCTTTGTCTACCGGAGTTTGATTGAAAGATTGTTCTACAGAAAAATCAAACTCGAATTTCCTGATTAATTTGGAACTCACTAACCACTTGAGTTCAATCACATTACAATCAATGTCTTTTAGTAAAAATATTTCAAATAATTCTAATTTCATAAAATGCTTACATGATGACATAATGCTACATGATTTCATAAAATGCTTACATGATTTAGAATAATTCTAATTCATTGAATCAAAAAATTCTCAAAAAACATAATGACAATCAAAAACTAAATTTTAAGATCAAACAATTAAATAGATGACATCTAAAAACTAAAAAAAAAAAAAAATAGTTCATCATAATTTTCTTACTACCTGGGATTATACATTTAGTTTAATCATCATTTTAGACTAAAAGAAACCACATAAGTGATATTGACACCACATATTCACCCTAAATCTTAAGAGATTAGGTATATTATGTTGCTCAACGTCTACTCTTGCATTCAATGTCGAACTTTTACTCACATTTGACACAAACACAACTCTCCCACTCGCGCTTCAGCTACAAAGTCGAACCGGGTTTTGTTACGACCGTTGGAATTTATGGGGGAGCTCACGGAGGTGTGGATTGATCCATTGGACCTAGAGCAATCATCCAAGTGAGAACGATATTACATTTTCACCGAATATTTAAGGCATTAAGTATACGAGTCTTCCAACTTATATGTTGTCCAACCTCCACTCTTTTATTCAATGTTGAAATGTAACTTACACTTGATACATACAACATTTTTTCACTTAAGTATGGTTGAATTTTAGCCCGTGCTTGGCACGGGTATCCATACTAGTTTGTATACAAAATATACAATCAAGAACTATTTTATAATTTGGGTCTTGTTAACAAGTGTTCCAAGACACTCTTTAAGCATTCTAAATTAAGTAATTATTCTTTAAAAATGTTAAGTTTTCAATTATCAATGCATTGATTACACAAACTTTCATAAAAAGTTATTATTTAAGGTCCTTAACTAGTGCCTCGAGGGCACTAGTTAACATTTCCCTTATAATTTTGCTACATTGATGGATTATTGTAACTACTTCTTACACATTCAAGAACGAAAATGACTATTTGATCGACATTTAATCTTCAAATTTGGTGGAAAATGACGGAATCAGATTTGCTGCTGTAACTGCGTCCTGCAGTAATAAATGGCAGCCGTCCGATTAAAATAAATGGTCAGGATTATTTTATTTTCTGCAACCGAGATGAAATCTGAGCCGTCCGATCTCAAATCAATGGATGTAATTTATTACAGCGTGAACTGTGTTGATGCTTTACATGGAAACCTGATACGAAAATGACACAGTGAATCATGAGACTCCGAGAGCATTAATTGAGATGGCTGAATGACGGTTTAAAGGAGAGATTCAAATGTCAACTAGAGTGAGTCAGAAACATTAATTATCCCTCACAATGTCAAACCACCCCCACATGAATAATACCCTACTCGGGAGCCAATCGTCTTCAAAGGTAAAAACAAGAGTCAAGAGAAGAAAGCATGCAACATTTTGGAATAGTGGCTGCCACCCTCTTGAGATGACTCCATTCAAGACTGCCTAAGAAAAAAATGAAAACTAGTTTCAAGGCAGCCAGGCATCTGGCACTAGACACAAGGCTTCTTCCTAAACAACACAGAAATCATACTCCATCAATTCCCCCTTCACCTAAGCATAATTTGACTTTCCAATGCTCAAGAAGAAACTTCCTGCGACGTTTCATGCTTCCATTGGTGACATTACTATGCAGTTATAGTTCTAGACATGTCAAACTTAAGTGAAATGTTGACTTTACATTAAATATATACTTCATCCGTCCCTCAATAGATGACCTAGTTGACAATATACATTATTGACTTGACATATTTTGACCATATTTTTCTACTAATTCACAGAGATAAACAATATCATGTAAGCTATTGTTGGATTCGTCTCGATGAATATTTTTAAAATATTAAATTTTCATAATTTTTTTTAGTAGAGAATTGAAGATATTAAAGATAAAACATATGCATTGGTACGTGTGTCGGAGTCAACTAGGTCATCTATTGAGGGACGAAGGGAGTATAATTTAAGGCAATGTAATCAATGAGTACATTTATTTTTTTGTCATATAGTCCTTTCTAGTGGAATCGTAATCCTATATGAAGCATTGTCGGATACTAAAGGTAGATATCTCTGACAAGTAATTTTGTTGGTGACGGTTGAAAATTTACATGTTGAAAAAGTCTCGCATTGCTTAGAATTGTAAAAACAGAGATAAAAGAAGATTATATATATAGTTATTCATTACAATATGCATCAGTCAAAAATATTTTAATTAAGCTTGTAACTAACATTTTCTTTTCCCTTTTACTTTTGTCTCAAAGTGTTGTGAGATGTTGTAGTTAAGTATTTGCTTTAATTTAGAGGGTGTGAATGTATCGAGGACCGGTAGGTGTTTGAGAGAAGTTTATGGGTTGACTTTTTTTTGCATATAATGTTATTCTTTGGTTGTATATCGTATCAAGAATTATATACAAAAAAACGATAAGAATATCCTCTGATGTCTAGGGAATTGGACAAATAAAGATTAAAGAAAGAATTGATCTGATACAAGTCATAATCTATATGGGACTTCCAAAGTTATTTATAGAGGGTAAACCTCGAAGAATCAAAGAATTACAGACTAATGTGCAAAAAAAAAAACTTAATTGTTTGAACCGAAAAATTAACATTACAATTACAAGAATTCCAAATGCTTATAGAGACCCTAATATTCTTGCAGAATTTATTGTCGGACAATTGAAGAATATAATTTCGTTTAGAAAGGCAATCAAAAAAGCTATTAGACAACATTTGTGGTTTTTCTCTGGTTTTTGGAGTTTCCATGTTATGTTCTTGTATTGTGATTGTGTTCCTTTATCTTCTCTATGCTGATTTTCCAACAAATTTTAATCTTATTTCATCACATTGTGAAAGTTTAGCCTCTTCTGCTACGCTCAATTGTTTCCATTCTATTTATTTTTAGTAAAGAAAGAATGGCATAGGTTAAATATAAATTATGTCGCTAAATTACCCATTGAATTCTATATGTGACAAGTTCTAACTGCTTATCGCTAAGTAGTACTCGTTACGTTCTTAATTATATAACTAAGACTCACTCTTAAGGATTCAACTCTTCTAAAGTGAACAACTCATTTTATAGTATTAAGTAAATATTATCACCTGTTAATTAATAAATCAAAGATAAATATTGTAAGCACATTTTAACAAATCAATAGTTTGTTGATGGAAGAACTATGAAGTATGTGACATAAGATATGAGATGAATGAAATATTAAAATGACAACACATTGCAAGGTCGCCGCTTTTTATTGAAATCAAATCTCAACCATATGAAACATTGAGGCTATGAGCTGTAGCATGAACGTGTCACGAGACAATTTATAAAGTGTTAGTTAGTTAGTTACACTTACACTGTGGATCAGTAATAGTGTTTAGTTAGCATGTGGTTGTTGGAGGTTTGGCATTTTCAACCAGTTATTTGTCCCATGTACTGTCTTTTCTTCAACATCACCATTCCCACAAACACATGTTGATTCATCCTTCACTTTGAATTAATGTTGCTTCATACTACAGTTGTATATATATACTCCCTTTTATAGTAATTTGCTTGTAAAAAATTAACACAAATTGTGAAATATAATGTTGCTTGTTTATACTTATGCTTCACAAATCACAATTGTGAAATATACTCCCTGTACCTCCATCCCACAATATTTGTAGCATTTCACAATTTCACATAAATTAATAAACAGAAAAATAGTCTGCTTTGAAAAATCTCATCCGAGAAGTTCACGAACACGATGTTATTTGACATTATCCACACAGTAAAAAGCCAAATAATATTCAATGTCAATCAAGCCTACTTCGAAATGCCATTTAAACCCACCAAAATGCATGAGATGATAGTAAACATAGCCCTAAAATGAGATGATACATGAGAGAGCTTTGAAGAAGGAAAAGAGGACAAAACCAACTTCAGGAGTCGTATCAGACTACCCCCAGAGAAAGGTTACGACTCTTCCAACCCGACAACCTACTTTTAATACAATCAATCAAATGATACAAAAAATTCATCTTTCGCGAATCTCCACCAATAGACAACCCCATATATAAGAAGAGAAGACACTCAATTTTATAATTAATAACCAAAGACGCCTCATTTTGCCAAGAGTCGGCTACGTAACCCCAAATGTACTTCTTTTTTGACAAAATATTGTACCTGTAATTAAATAAAGGATATAATGTAAATTTGTTTAGAGTAATGTATATTTTTTGTGGTCCGTAAAAATAAATAAATAATGTATATAATTTTTTTTTTTTTACATGATCACTTAACTCATGCATCGTTTTCATTAGAAAACGTATGCCTTTTTTAATCACACAATCGTATAAGAGTCAATGATGATCATATGTGTGTTTATATATTACATTGAAGATACTCGTAAGTTGATTTTATATTATTGTAGTTACAAACTAGTGGAAGAAGCTCACAGACAAGAACAATAATGAAACAAACACCATAAACATGTACGGATGCAACTAAAGGAACATGCAAACTAAGGTGCAACCCAATATATATGTTTAATTTGGACAGCAATTGGTGATCGAAAAAATCCCAATATATATAGATGATGTTAATAAAATATAGATTTTCCGGCTTTTATAAGAGTCAGAGGACAATTCTTGAATGAAGATAACTACTTCCAACCACTATATTCAAGAATCCTAGTGTGCCAACCCAACTCAACCCATTCATGTCTGACATTTTAAATATTCCTAATAAATTTATATTTGTACTACTATATTAAGTCACAATATTGAAAACAAATGTGCTATGTATTCTATTTAAATTGAATGACAAGTTTTAATAAGTATTGAATTGATGTTGAGTGTACTATCTATTACAAGCTCTACAAGGATAAGCTAGTTCGTATTGTTTTAATAAGTATATTCAATTAATATTGAGTATTTGAGTGTACTATTTGTTACAAGCTCTATAAGGTTAAGGATAAGCTAGTTTATATTGAAAGAGCTAATTTTCAGTTGAATTATAAGTTGATAGTTGTCAAACAATTTTTTTTTTTTTTTGATGAGTATCCTCTTTGTTCAGATTTAATGATACAAATGCCCCTGTTTTACATTTTGATTGATGAACATACAATTTTTTTTGTTAGTGTTCGGAAGGCAGATTAGAGAACATGGCAAAACGCGTAAGCTTCTTTAAAATATATTTTTTGTTGTTCTATATGTTCCTTTTGGAGAACATTTATTTGTTATTTCATTTTTTTTGTTATATATATATATATGTTGGATTTTTCCCTAATTAAGTTATTTATTTATTTAAATAAATAAGTGGTAATTACCCACTAAGTGCACATAGTGGTAATTACCCATTAATCAGAAAATGGTCTTTATTCTTTCCCTTAATTTTGGTAACTGCCCATTATGAGTGAGTGGAGGAGCGGTTTTTGTTTTGCACGTTCAGTAACTTCTTGATGGCAGAAGTTATATAAAGGAGTGCAGTTCGTTTGTTTTGGTTCCCTAAGCCTAATATCTCTATTCAGAAGACTTACACCATCAAAGTGAGATTGTGGAAGGTTTAGAAGAGCCTCAACTTCTTCAAGCAGGAGCAATGGCTGGAGGTATGTCTTGATCCTTTAATTTACGTTTCCGCTGTTTAAGTAGTTATTTCTTTTGTTCTTTATGAAATAACTTACATGTGGTATCAGAGCCAATTTCATCCTCTGCCTTGTGATTTTCGTTTTCTGCATTTTGGGCAATTTTGTCAAAATTTTCGATTTCAAATTTGAGTGTAATTGCAGAAAATAGTTTGAAATCATAAGAGAATGTTTTGGTTCATGATTCTGTATTTGATTCTTGATTTTGGTGTTAAATTGGTCTGAAATCGCAGTTTTAATATAACGAGTCTGTGAGTAATTTCAACCGGGTCATTAAACCCATTCAGAGGTTGAAGAAGCAATTTGTTTTGGTTTTCAATTCAAATAGTTATTGCTTACGTACAGTATGTAGTGTTGCAGTGTCCTATTTGTTTTGAACTGACACAGCACTGTGCACCGAGACCACTTTTATTGATTTATATCTATCAATTTGAAACTGCTTAGACCAATTCAATTATATTATTGTATCATTATATGTTTCATGTGTAGTGGTTTCTACTTTGTATGATGTTACGGTTTTAATCATGCAATTGTGGGAATTGAGTTTAATTGCCGTAAACAACTTTTGGCTTGCATTATTATATTACTATCACTATGAAATGCTATATGCTACTGTAAGTGGTTTAGTCAAGTTCTAATGACATTATAATATCATATGTGGGCATTCATAGTAGCTTTGTGCAGTATATGTTGGGTCTATATTTGCATTATTTACGGTTTGGAGATTGCATGATATTATGACTTTAATGATGCATCAAATACAGATTAATCAATTAAATTAATTGCCTACTGTTTTGCAATTAATCATTTGGAATAAATGTCAATATGATCTATATGATTTTAATTAATTAGGGACTAGCCACAGCATCTTTAATTATGCAAAATTGTATATTAGGTTTTAAGATCATGGTTGTGACATTGATGGTAATTAATTATATTGAACATAGTAAATCTTCCCACAGGAATTTTTGTTATGTTTTGTATAATTAATTAGGATGAAATATCAATTTATATTTTCTAACTTACCCTCAGGAATTAGAAAAAGGAACATAAATTGATAGTTTTGTCATTCGGTTATATGAATCTAATTGAATAAAATTTTAGCCCACAGGTAAATTTTATGTCACTAGGTTCATAGTTTGAAACATGATTTACGTTGGTAAAACATGATATTTGTTTAGTAGTCTCAATTTTAATTATAAGCATGTATGTTTAATTTTTGCAGCTATGCAGCCTATGAATTTTTCTGATTTTAAGTGTGAAATTCCCGAACTAAGGGGTGAAAACTATAAGGTGTGGAAGGAGAGAATTCTTCTTCACTTAGGGTGGATGGATATTGATTATGCTATTCGGAAAGACGAACCGCCTGCAGTTACTGAAACTAGCCTTCAGGAAGACGTTGATCTTTATGAAATGTGGGAGCGGTCTAACCGTCTCAGTGTGATGTTCATAAAGACCAACATCTCTGCTAGTATCCGTGGTTGTGTCGATCAGCATGATAATGTCCAAGCATTGCTTAAGGCTATTGATGAACAATTCAAAACATCAGATAAGGCACTTGCTAGCACCCTTATAATGAAATTTTCATCCATGAAGCTTATCACTGTGAAAGGTGTGCGTGAGCACATCATGCAAATGAGGGACTTAGCAGCACAGCTAAAGAATCTTGAGGTTGATATGTCTGATTCTTTTCTTGTGCACTACATTCTGAACACTCTTCCACCTGAATATGGACCTTTCAAGATTTCTTATAACACACATAAGGACAAATGGTCAATTAATGAACTCCTGACCATGTGTGTTCAAGAAGAAGGAAGGTTAACTATGGAAAAGAGCGAGAGTGTTTTTGTTGCAACTAAAAGAAAGAACATGAATCAAGCGAAACATAAGGGGAAAGGCAAAATACCACCTCCAGGTGGAATTAAGAAAGAATCCAAGTGTTTCTTTTGTAAAAAGAAGGGACACATGAAGAAGGATTGCCCCAAGTTTCAGAAATGGCTTGAAAACAAAGGTAAATCAATCTCACTTGTATGTTATGAGTCTAATATGGTTAATGTTATTTATAACACATGGTGGATTGATTCTGGTTCTACAATCCATGTTTCGAATACCTTGCAGGGTATGACAAGCCTAAGGAAACCACTTCCAAGTGAGCAAGGCATCTATTCAGGAAGCAAGATGCGTTCTCATGTGGAGGCTGTTGGAACATGCAATTTAGTTTTAAGTAGTGGCTTTGTTTTAAATTTGGAAAAGACTTTCTATGTTCCTAGTTTTTCTAGAAATTTAATTTCCATTTCAAGACTTGTACCTTTGGGATACTCTTTCAATTTTTATGAAACATCTTTCAATTTGTTTTATAAATCTAATTTTGTTGGAAATGGTGTATTATCCGATGGTCTTTTCTAAATTAATTTGCAAAATAATGCCACTAATAATGTTATGCATGTTCATGCTGGAACTAAACGTTGTGTTATAAATGAGGAATCCTCTATTTTGTGGCACCGGAGATTAGGACATATCTCCATTCAGAGAATCAAAAGACTAGTGAATGATGGAGTACTTGGTACTTTAGATTTCACTGATTTTGAAACTTGTGTAAACTGCATTAAGGGAAAGCAGACTAACAAGTATAAGAAAGGTGCAAAGAGGAGTTCTGAAATATTAGAAATCATACATTCAGATATATGTTGTCCAGATATGGACATACCAGGTCCGAAATACTTCATCTCTTTCATTGATGATTACTCACGATATATGCATGTCTACTTGCTTCATAATAAGTATGAAGCATTGGATGCCTTTAAAGTTTTTAAGGCTGAAGTAGAAAAGCAATGCGAAAAGCAAATTAAGATCGTGAGAACAGATAGAGGTGGAGAATATTATGGTAGATATACTGAGGATGGACAAGCCATGGGTCCATTTGCGAAGTTTCTTCAAGATAATGGGATTGTTGCCCAATATACCATGCCTGGTTCTCCGGACCAGAATGGGGTGTCAGAAAGAAGAAACCGAACTTTAATGGACATGGTTAGGAGTATGCGTAGTAACTCCAGACTTCCAAAGTCCTTGTGGACTGAAGCTCTTAAAACGGTAGTGTATATATTGAACCGTGTTCCAACCAAGGCTGTCCCAAAGACACCGTTTGAGTTATTTAAAGGTTGGAAACCGAGTTTGCGTCATATACGCGTTTGGGGATGCCCGTCTGAAGTAAGAGTTTACAATCCACAAGAAAAGAAACTAGACCCTAGAACTATAAGTGGGTATTTCATTGGATATGCCAAAAATTCTAAAGGGTATAGGTTCTATTGTCCATATCATAGCACTAGGATTGTGGAATCAAGAAATGCAAAGTTTCTTGAAAATGACTTGATTAGTGGGAGCAATCAATTTCAGGACACTGGTTCTGATAAAAGTCAAATTGATGTTGAACCGTCCACTTCAAGTGACAGATTGATTGTCATTCAGAGTGCCCCTCAAGATCAAATGGGTATTAGACAATCAGTTGTTGAAGTTCCACAAGCGGCCGATAACAATCTAGTAAATAAAGATGTTCAAGAATTTCCAGAAATTGTTGAACAAATGGTTGAGCAACATGATCCTCCGGAAAATGTTGAACCAACATTAAGGAAATCTACTAGAGAGAGAAGGCCAGCTATACCTAGTAATTATGTTGTATATTTACAAGAATCGGACTATAATATTGGTGCTGAAAATGATCCTGAAACGTTTTCACAAGCCATGAGTTCTAGAGAGTCAAATTTATGGTATGATGCTATGATAGATGAGATGAATTCAATGGCATCTAATGGAGTTTGGGATCTTGTCGAGTTGCCTAATGGTTTAAAAGCCATTGGTTGTAAATGGGTCTTTAAGACAAAGAAAGACTCATTAGGCAACATTGAGAGATATAAAGCTAGACTCGTTGCCAAAGGATTCACTCAAAAGGAAGGAATAGATTACAAGGAGACTTTTTCCCCTGTATCTAAGAAGGATTCTCTTCGCATCATCTTAGCATTAGTTGCTTATTTTGACTTAGAACTACATCAAATGGATGTGAAAACTGCATTTTTGAATGGAGATCTAGAAGAAGAGGTTTACATGAAACAACCAGAAGGATTTTCTTCTAGTGGTGATGAGCATTTGGTATGCAAGCTTAAGAAATTCATTTATGGACTCAAACAAGCTTCCCGTCATTGGTATTTAAAATTTCATGATGTCATCTCTTCTTTTGGATTTGTAGAGAACATTATGGATCAATGTATATACCAGAAGGTCAGTGGGAGTAAAATTTGTTTCCTTATTTTGTATGTGGATGATATTTTACTTGCTACCAATGATATAGTTTTGCTTTATGAGGTGAAACAATTTCTCTCTAAGAGTTTTGATATGAAGGATATGGGTGACGCTTCTTATGTCATTGGCATTAAGATTCAAAGAGACAGAGTTCGTAGAATTCTGGGCTTGTCACAAGAGGCTTATATCAATAAGGTCTTAGAGAGGTTTCGGATGAAAGATTGTTCACCAAGTGTTGCACCTATTGTGAAGGGTGATAGGTTCCATTTGGAACAATGCCCGAAGAACGACTTTGAAAGGGAACAAATGCTTAATATTCCATATGCTTCCGCTGTTGGAAGCCTAATGTATGCTCAGGTTTGCACACGGCCTGACATTGCATTTGCTATTGGAATGTTAGGCAGATATCAGAGTAATCCAGGTATGGAACACTGGAAAGCTGCAAAGAAAGTGATGAGGTACCTTAAAGGAACCAAAGACTACATGCTTATGTCTAGGCGAACTGAAGATTTAGAGGTCAAAGGTTACTCTGATTCAGACTTTGCTGGTTGCGTTGATTCAAGAAAATCAACATCCGGTTACATTTTCATGTTAGCCGGCGGGGCTGTTTCTTGGAAAAGCGCAAAGCAAACCTTGATCGCCAGTTCCACAATGGAAGCTGAGTTCGTATCTTGTTTTGAGGCTACAACACATGGTGTATGGATGAAGAGTTTCATTTCTGGGTTGAAAATTGTGGATTCAATTTCTAGACCACTAAAGATGTACTGTGACAATTCAGCTGCTGTTTTTATGGCTAAGAATAATAAAAGTGGAAGTCGAAGTAAGCATATCGACATTAAGTACTTAGCCATAAGAGAACGCGTTAAAGATCAAACAATTGTTATTGAGCATATTAGCACTGAATTGATGATTGCTGATCCGTTGACTAAAGGCATGCCACCGTCAAAATTTAAGGATCATGTAGAAAGTATGGGACTTGGTTCCCATATCTGATTTTCGTTGTAAGAACGATTTTAGTTTTTTGAAACTCTATGTATGATATTTTCTCATATTTGATCTCTAAAGTGTATACATTTGCTTTTGAGAAATATCAATTAAGTTTGGAACCAGAATAAACATAAATGATATGAGTTTATTCATTAAGTTATATGATTTGGTTAGAGACATAATACATCGTGATACATAGAAGATAATATTCAATTAAAGAGGACTTGTCGCTATGATCCGTGTGTTTTTGTTTCTTATTATTGTAAGTGAAAGAATATGTCGACCAAGTGGGAGAATGTTGGATTTTTCCCTAATTAAGTTATTTATTTATTTAAATAAATAAGTGGTAATTACCCACTAAGTGCACATAGTGGTAATTACCCATTAATCAGAAAATGGTCTTTATTCTTTCCCTTAATTTTGGTAACTGCCCATTATGAGTGAGTGGAGGAGCAGTTTTTGTTTTGCACGTTCAGTAACTTCTTGATGGCAGAAGTTATATAAAGGAGTGCAGTTCATTTGTTTTGGTTCCCTAAGCCTAACATCTCTATTCAGAAGACTTACACCATCAAAGTGAGATTGTGGAAGGTTTAGAAGAGCCTCAACTTCTTCAAGCAGGAGCAATGGCTGGAGGTATGCCTTGATCCTTTAATTTACGTTTCCGCTGTTTAAGTAGTTATTTCTTTTGTTCTTTATGAAATAACTTACAATATAGACCCAGTGATGTTTAGATTTGGGAGATATTGTACTTTACTATTGAACTGAAAATTCAGTTTGTAACGTGTCTAATGGTTCTATAGCTATCCCCAATATTAGTCCTCCATATTTTCAAAGCTATAACTTTTCCCTTCAAAAATGTCGATTTTGAATTTGTAAGGTAAAGTTTTTATTTTTATTTTTTATAGTGGCATGGATTTTATCCTATCAAAGCTAATTTGACTTAATTTGTATCCATTTTAAATGGCAATTTTCGTTCTTGGAAGATGGTCGACGGTGACAGATTGAACGATTTCATCGTCATTTGGGAATGGTAGAAGGTGTGTGATACAAAGGTGTGTGTAATGAGATTTGTCTCATAGTTAAAAATTTCTTCACTATGAAGGTGAAGCATGTGCTTTTTTGCGTTAGACCGTGGAAAGCTTTCCCTTTCTATTGCCTTTGGATTAAGAGATTTACTTTTCCCACCCTGCTGCCTTCTCGCGCATCCTGCAAAATTTCCAAATATACCCCTGGTCCGGATTATATAATCCGGACACGATTGTTAGTGATTTTCGGAAAACAAACTCCGGACCATTTGTTATGTGCTTTTTTGTGTCTTTCTTTGATGTCAAGAGTCTCTGTTGACCGTTATATGAACCCCACACAAGTTGCAATGCAATTGTAGGGTTCATATGAACGGTCAACAATGACCATGACACCACCGACACCCCTAAAAAACTAGAAACATTTGAAGAAAATGGAAGAAAAGAGGTGAAGTGAAGAATGAAGGTATTTGTTGAAGATGGAAGCCTATTTATAGCCTAAAACAAGTCTTAGGTCATTAATACAGTCAATGAAAACGTGTTAGTGGTTGTAACCGTCCAAACCCACATTAATGGCTCTCTTTCAAAAGAATCCAATGCTGAAGCGTTCCGGATTTTACATTTCGGAATGTCCTTAGCCCTACAAGAAGTGCCAACTTTTCCCTCGTTCACCATTATCGCATTAATCCAGAAAATATA
Source organism: Medicago sativa (assembly GCF_051527215.1). Taxonomy (NCBI): domain Eukaryota; kingdom Viridiplantae; phylum Streptophyta; class Magnoliopsida; order Fabales; family Fabaceae; genus Medicago; species Medicago sativa. The sequence goes on along the minus strand of NC_140749.1, from coordinate 70,514,922 downwards.
TTTCGGAAACCATACATGCATTCCGAATTGTATATTCCAGAATGCATCAGTCATGGCCGGTGGTCTGCACCACACGTTTCTGTCGATGGTCAGGTCAAAAAAACGTGTTTTACCACGTTTTTTGACTGCATTTATGACCTCCCAACCGTTTTTGACCCACCCCTCCCTATAAATAGCCTTCCAAACCCCACCATTTCTCACACCATCCTCTCCCACCCTCTCCTCCTCTTCTTCCTTCTACAACCATGGTTTTCCATCGTTGGCCTTTCATAGATAAGGGTCTCGTTCAAAACTTTCAGGGTTTGTATGAACGGTCAATGAGGATGGAATCGCGCTGCAACTAAGTGCGGTTCATCTAAGGGTCATATGGCTCAGTGTGGTTCTTAGCTTCGCCTGTTTGGGCGTAAGTTTGAGCACCCTCCACCTCCCTCATGGGCATTGTTTTCTTCTTCCCGCCCTCATCTTCCCTCCTCCTCCGGTTTTCCTCCAATAGGCAAACTACTGGTATGTCTCATCACATACCAGTGGTTTGGCACTTAGGAGATTAGAATTAGGCTCTTAGGAGATTAGAAATAGATTTAGGATCTTATGTAATAAGCTTAAAAAGCTTGAAAATTATTGTAATGTATTGTTCATATATTAATAAAATGAATTGTTTTTATGTTTGTGTCTTTTTATTTCTGTTTTTTATTTTATTTGCATTTTATTTTACGAATTGTAGAGCTTAAAATTGCAAAAGTTCTGGTAAAACACTATTCCGGATTTTAAAATCCGGATACATCTGCAAAATTCTAACAATTCGATCCGAAAAACGTAATCCGGACAAGGGGTAAAATTGGAAAAAAAAATAGGGCGCGCGAGGAAAGGCATAGGGTGGGAAAAGTAATACTCTTGGATTAAATGAGTTTGAAAAGAGGTGGACTTGGTATTGGGTTTGAGTGTTTTGCTTGGCAAACTTGGGCATTGGACTTTTATTTTTTTTACTATTACTTTTCTCACCCTATAATCTTATCATGAGCCGCATTTTTTAACAAAAATGCCTATGGGGTTTCATAATATATAATTCGAACATAGTTTAGATGTTTTCAGATTATATAATCCGAAATATGCTTATATATAAACATCATCAGAATCTCTCCCATTTCAGCTGTTGCGAATTTCATTTTTAAAAACAACAAAAAAAAAAGTAAAAAATGATAAAAACATGTCCAATAATATTAAAAAAAAAATACCAAAAAAAATCAAATAAAACTTATGCAATTTTTTCGTATTTTTTTTGAGAATATGAAGATTTTTTTTATTAAAAAAAGGGTCTAAACGATGGAATTTTGGATTTTGAGGGGCGGAGTCCCATAAGAAGTTTCTTCTATGAGAGTCTTGATCCTTGATTTGTTTCTGACTTTTTGGAAAAGTTTCAGAGCAATTTGATCAAGTAGCCCAAAAATTGGATTTTCGAATAAGAACAACTAACAATGACTTAAAACAGAAGGATGTAGGTTAGGAAGATTAATATGATCCTTAAACTGACTATCCATGTTACAAAGAGGTTCATAATTTGTGTTGATACAGTTCAGATTATATAATTCGAACTGTTTTTATCTTGGATAATGGTGTTTAGGGGGTGTTCGGATTCTATAATCCAAAAAAAGTAAGGAACGAGTCCTATTTTTGGGGTGTTCGGATTATAAAATTTGAATTGGGGAAAAACTCATTTTCCCACCCAAAAGAAGGGGAAAAAAAGTATTGAATTTTGTGAAAACAACTTAGTATTTTCAAATTAAAAAATGGCCTTAAATCACCCTTCTATTGGAAGGGTGAAGGATGAAGGAGGAAGACTTGTGGCTGCTAGGTTTGTTTTTGCATGCGAGGTTTATAAATTGCTAATCCAAACCAATGATGTATTTTTTTTTCTCTGTGGCAGAAAAACTTGAAGAAGAAGAAAATGCACTCTAGCCAAAGGAGTTGAAACCAGTGTTTAATATACTTTATGAGAAAGCTTAGAACATTTTTTTGACATGAAGAAAGCATAGAACTTGATGCATATAATATAGGGTTAATTATGTTTCTAGTCCCTATAAAATAGCGACCTTGTGAGTTTAGTCCTTACTTAATTTTAATAACATTTTTAGTCCCTAATTTTGTTTTTCTCCACTGAGTATTAGTCCTTACTCAATTCAAATTTGTTTAATTTATGCTTAAACTCTTAAATTTTTGAACAATTTTTTGCAGACATGTTTAGAACATTACTAAAAGTTCCTCCGCAAAAAATTATCGCAAAATTTGATTTTTACATCCAGATTTTATTACTTTTTATCTTTAACTTTTGTCGTTTTAAAAAATTCATATTTAATTCATTTCATGTCAGAAAATTCTAAATTTTAGTAAACGAACCTTTCATAGTGTTCTAATCTTGTCTTAAAAAAATCGTTCAAAAATTTAAGAGTTTAATGATAATTAATCAGACTTTGTTTTAGCAGGGACTAAAATTATAAGTAATTTTTTTTTATAGGGACTAAAAATGCTATTAAAATTAAGTAAGGACTAAATTTACAAGGTCGCTATTTTATAGGGACTAGAAACATAATTAACCCTATAATATATTAAATAAACCATCTGATCAAGCTTTATTTAAACAAGGCAGCTTAATTCCCTTCAATGTCCTTCATATCACACACAACATAAGTACTATAGTTTACACATTTTATTACGAAGACAAACATTTATAACAAAATATAAACATGAACACACCCCATGATTTAAAAAGTTATTCAATTCTTATTAGGGAAACCATACTCTTGAAGTCTAGATACTGCCTTTTCAAGCTGATTCCATTTCTGCTCCAAAGTCCCAATATACCCTATTGACATCCTCACAAGACCTGGTGAAATTCCAGCAAGAACCTTTTCCTCAGAATTCAACTCACTACTAGTGCTACTTCCAGAACAAGACATAAGTGTTTCATAGTAACCCAAACTAACAGCCATGAAACCAAATTGTCCATAGTTTTGCAAATAGCTCATCAATTTGTTAGCTCTTTCTTCAGTTTCCATGTCAATGCAAAGAAGTCCACCATAACCATAGTCTTTGTTGTGAATTGATTTCAACAATTCATGATGTGGATGGTCTTCTAGGCCAGGGTAGATTACCTTGAATCCTAATTTTTTTAGTCTTGTTGCAAACACTAATGCACGGTTGCTATGTTCTTTCATCCTTAGGCCTAAGTGAGGGATTCTTTCTGATAGTTCAAATGCTATTTTGGGGTTCATTGTTGGTCCTAATAGCATTATGGCCCCTTGGTGGAGATCCATCATGGAATTCACTAGGCTTGCAGGCCCACATACTGCTCCTGTTAATTATCAATTTAAACCACCAAAAGAAAAAATCATAGTCAAATTTCCTTGTCAAAATACAACACATATTACTTGTTTTTTTAAGTATGATATTGTTTTTTTCTTTGTAAGAAGCTAAAATGGATTATATTAATTGAGATCCTTTCATTTTCAGCACAAGAAGTGTGGAAAATTCAGGAAGAAAAGATTCACATTTCATCAAAATCAAAACCAAAAGAAAAAGTAAGAAGACATAACAACCTCAATACAAAGTTATTCCCAAACAAGCTAACGGGTTAAGCCACCATAAGTTGTAGTGAAAAACAAAATTACTTCTATTTGTTTTCAACCACCAATAAGATTGTAGCTTAATTTTGTCTAAAAACTGTTGTAGCGAATTTTCTTTTTCACGAAAGACTCAAACACTTTCACACCAGATCAACGACGCAGTTGTTAACCAAATGGGTTGAAAAGTAGCACAGATGTTTAAAAACAGATTCACACTCATCATGTGCATAGTTTATTTTCTTAAACTTATCATGAAAGATTACTTTTATTTTTAAACTTTTAAACTTTAATTAATTTTTTTTATTTTTATCATAATAGAAAATTAAGATAAGTTGGATCTTAGAGAGAAAACAAAATAAGAGAAAATCATGAGATTCAAATTCAATTTGGATATGATTTATGTGCTGAATCTTACCAACTTTACCAACTTGAGTAACATAACATACACTACTTTTATTAGTTATATGATTCATGCAAAATCCATTGCTCATTTCTATTCGGAAGTGCTTGATGACGAATGGCTTCAAGTATGGGGAGTGCTATATCTCCCCAAAAAAATTGTCCCGAGCTTTCACGATGGGAAAATTTAGCTATAACAAAAAAAAATAAAAAACAGGCTCCATTTATTATCAGTGGGCCATAGCCACAATACATGGGAATTCAGCCACTAAATGGGTTTCATTCGTGAGGGGAAAATAAATGGGAAATGCTTTGTCAAGCGAATTTTCCCTCACGAATGAACATCGAAACCCATTTAGTGGCTGAATTTCCATGTATTGTGGCCATGACCCACTGATAATAAATGGAGTCTGTTTTTTATTTCTTTTCGGTTATGCCTAAATTTTCCCGGGACAATTTTTTTCGGGAGATATAGCACTCCCCTAAAGTAAGATCCTTTATTATTTCTATTCGGAAGTGCTTGATGACGAATGGCTTCAAGTATATAAAGTAACATCTTTTATTATTTTTCAAATGTATGAAGTCACATCATCAAAATCGTTTATTTTTGTGTCATTGCCTTAATCCTAATCCTAATCATCAAATTCATAAAGTTATGTAACACGTGTTGCAAGTAAAAAACCCTAATCCTAATCATCAAATTCATAAAGTTATGTAACACGTGTTGCAAGTAAAAGGAAATGGGTAGGACGAAAAACAACGATTGTTCACGGGAGTCTGGAGAAGAAAACATGTGACCACATACATACATTACATCATGATTTCAAATTCGGATAGTTTCTTTTAGGTTAACTATGTTTTTAGTCTCTATAAATATGTCAATTTTTCGTTTTAGTCCTTTTAAAATTTTCTTTCGACTTTTAGTCCCTATAAAATTTTCAACCACTACTTTTGGTCCCTATTTTAAATTTAATTTTTGTATTTTTTAATGAAATTGTGCAGAAATGGGTAAAGTATTCTAAAAAAACTTCCTAAAAAAAATTAGAATTTTTTAACAAAACACAAATTAAATATGAATTTTTAACCGTAAAAAATATAAAAATTCATATTAATTTCATGTTTTGTTAAAAAAAATTGAATTTTTTTTTGGAGTGATTCTTATAATATTTTGAATTTTTCTGAAAATTTTTATTAAATAATATGAATTCTACATATGAATTTACTTTAAAAGAGGGACCAAAAGTGAAGATTAAAAATTTTATAGGGACTAAAAGTTGAAGGAAAATTTTAGAAGGACTAAAACGAAAAGTTGACATATTTATAGAGACCAAAAACATATTTAACCCTTTCTTTTACAAGATATAATTTATTATTATACATTTTAAGGTATACAATAATTTTATACTATGCAAACATATACTTATACTCATATTATACTCCCTCCGTCCCTTAATGTAACCACCCATTTGATTTTACTTTTGTCCCTAAATGTAACCCCCTTTTCAAATTACTATATGCATTTATTACTTTTTTCCTAAACATACCCCTAATTAATACTATTAATTTATCTTGAAATATGAATAGTCAAATTTATTACACATACAAACAAAGGATAATTTGGTAATATTAATACACAAAACAGACACATTAATTACACTGACAACTTTTCTTAAGAAATGTGAAAAAAAACAAAGGGGGTTACATTAAGGGACGGAGGGAGTATAATAATCATAGATATCTGTATGACTATTTCAAAAAAAAAAAAAAAAGATATCTGTATGACTGTATAGGTATTTTTTTTTATTTTTTTTTTACAAAAAGTTGATATATATTATAACATACAATATTTGTCGAATCTAGACCCATACTTGGAATGTATTTTCCTTTGAAAAATTGTGTAATATTCAGAAACTAAGGTGGGGGAATGAATGTGGAAGGATTCTGGTTAGATGGGATAGTTGTTTGGTCATTCAACTCACTCCGATGATATGGTGGTATGGTCACCCAAGTGGTGAACTAATGGGAATGTATGATAATTTAATAATATTTAGGATTATATAGTATGATATGATATACAAGGGCATATCCACGTCCAATCTCAATCCAATTATTTTCTCTAGATAGACTCAAGGAAGTTCGTCATCTATGGTCTCATCGGTTCAAAGGGGGTTCTTTTAATCTACTAATATTTTTGATAATAAAGTTCTTCCACAACACAGTGATGTTAATTTATTAGGATAAGAATGCCACTTACTATATGCTAAGTTGCTAACGCTTCTAAATAACGCTTTTGTATCTTGTCAAAACAAAACAAACTACTTCTAAACCTCATTTCTTTTAAAATATACACTAAATTTATTTAACTATATTTGTTTTCTCTTCTCTTAGATGCCCAAGTCTGGAATCAAATACCTTAAGGTTGAAAACACAAGCTCTCAATCAACTGACTTTTTAAAAGACAAGCAATTCATTTAATTATTAAATTTATATAAAATGATCAGATTATATCAGTGTATCAGTTGAGCAATATTATACCAATCAATAATTTTTCATTGGATACATATTTTACATGAGAAATTCTTACATGAACTTTTACCTAAGAAATCATTCTTACACCCAATCAATTAAAATCAAACATCTCATTAAAATAATAAAAATAATTAATATCATAATTTTTTCTCATTATTTTTAATATTTCTCTCTCATTTTTCCACTTTCTTTAACCAACAAAAACCACCCATCACCATTTATGTTTCCATTTCCTTAATTAAAATCACATTTTTTTAAAGTTAATAACCACCATAAGAAAGCACTGAAATTCCGAGGCACAAAATTCCTTGGAAATCGTCCAAATCTCCTCGGAATACCAACTTTTTCCGAGGAACTCATGTCCTGGAAAAATAGTTGGTTGCAATCCAAATACCGAGGAAATTTCCGAGGAACTTTTGTTTCCGAGGAAACATGTCCTCGGAATTAAGATGTGACGGCTAACACACAGTCTGCCGCACCTGTTGTGGCTGACATAGAAGTGACTAGCGTTTCCGAGGAACGTTGTCCTCGGAATGTATTATATTTAAAAAAAATATAAAAATTATAATTATTTTCCTGTGTTTCAAAATTTAAATTTCAAAAAAGCGCCAAATTGTATGTGAAAATATTTTCTTCACGTCAAATTTAATTCTTTAATAAATTAAAAATTAACATTATCTAAAATAGAAAGAAAGAATAGTGAGCTAGAGATAGACATGACCTGGTTAACTTTTTCATGAGTTTTCATTCTTCTTAATTAGACGTTTTACATGGTAGTATTGTGTTAATCCAATTTCAATGGAATGTGTTAGCAGGTTTTCTCTGTCACAACTCAAATCTATACATTAGGTTGCTACGAATTACAGAGAGTATTGTTAACTACTGTCATGATTATAAACCACATACAAAATCAAAAAGGGTGCCCAAATGATTATAAACTCTAATCCCCAAAGAATAACCAATTGAATAAAAAATCATAAAAATCCACCAGAAATTGTCAACTTAAAGCTAAAATGAAAAATGGAATTTTGGGGAAAAAGGGTTTTGTGGGTTCAGCAAAAATCAAAAACAAAAATGGAGAATTTCAACTCAGCTTGATTTTTTTTAGCTTCTATTGAAAGATTTGAGAAGAATCACTAAAAATATTTCAAAGATTATAAACCCTAATCACCAAATCATACAAAAAAAAGGATGAGAATACCTTTGAATATTTGATTGAGTTCTTCAATGGTTGTGTGACCGAGCTTGGTTCTGTGAGAAAGTGATGAGAAGCGCTATATTAGATCCAGCCTTGTGAGAGAGAAAGAAAGAGTGAGACAGAGAAGAGTAGTGTTCTCTCAAATGTATCAAAATGATTTTTTGCTATATAAAATCCTTGTTTAATACATTATAAGGTCATACACGCTTTGAAACGAATTTAATAATGACAACATATTTTCCGAGGAACATTTTCCTCGGTATTTATCTTGGAAAAGCGCGCCGCACTCAGTTTGCAGGAAGTGGTAGCAGAGATTCTGACATGGACATACCGAGGAAAAAGTTCCTCGGAAATCCTTAATTTTAGCGAGAAACCATTGTTCCTCGGAAATTTTTGGTCGGAATACTCAAGCTTTCTTGTAGTGAACATGTGTCATATTTTTATTGGTTGGGTGTAAGAATAATCTCTTAGGTAAGAGTTCATGCAAGAATATCTCATTTTACAAAATCAGTACGCGTCATAATACCATGTCTACTTTTTTATTTGACGAATACCAATTTTTTCATTGCACAAACTGAATAATGAGAAAATTTGTTATGAGAAAATTGGTATTCGTCAAATAAAAAGGCTTACCATGTTTTGATAGTTAAATTTGTAAAATGCGCGATAGTTAAATGAAAAGCATTACCATGTTTGGATAGTTAAATTTGTGATGTGTTATAGCCCTAGATTTGGCATAAAATGCATGATCAATTTACTTATTTTTAAAACTTATGTTCATTTCCTCAAACAAAAAAAAACTTATGTTCATAATCATAAAATCAATTTGTCCATTTAAAAATATGTTGACAAAAAATATTTAAAGTATCGATTATGAAATGATTTTTATGTTTTTTAATCAAACTAATAAGTTCTTGATCAAAAAATAAACCTAATGAGTTTAAAAAAATAGTTTTTTTTGTCTCATCTTCATCACACTCAACACGTATGTATATTTAAAAAAACATTCTTTTTGAAAGAATTAAAAAACAGTTAAAACTTGAATAATTTAATAATTTAGTATATACGGTACATGTAAGTGATGATTAAGTATAAATGTTTTACTTCACATCATGAAAGAGACAAGTAAAAACTTAAAAACAAAAAAGAGCGTATTTATAGTACTTTATCATAGATACGTGTTAAGTATGTTTCATAATCGACAAAGAAAGAACTAAGAAGAACAAAGCAAGAAGACAAACAAACCTGCAATGATATCTGCCCCACCACTGATGTACTTCGAGAGACTATGAACAACAACATCAGCACCAAGCTTCACCGGCGAAATCACCATCGGAGTAAAAGTATTATCCACCACCACCGTCACACCTTTCCGATGCGCCACCCTACATAACTCCGGTATATTCGCCACCGCCAAAGTAGGGTTTGAGACTGATTCAAAATACAAAACCTTAGTTTTCCCTTCGATAATAGCTTCATCAACCATTTCAATATCGGAAATCTCAACGAACGTGGTTGTTATGTTGCATGTACGTGGAAGAAAGTGTGTTAACAGCGCGTGTGTTCCACCGTAGAGTGTTCTTGAAGCTACCACGTGTTCTCCGGTGGAGGTGAGTTGGAGGATTGCGGCGGAAATGGCGGACATGCCGCTGGATGTGCAGTAAGCGGCTTCTGTACCTTCGAGAGCGGCCATTAGACGGCTGAGGTTAAGGACGGTAGGGTTGAAGTGACGGCTGTAGACGAAGAAATCACGGTCTGGACCTAACTCTCCGGCGAACATGCGTCGGAGAGTTTCTGGTTCCATGACGGTGAATGTTACTGAGGGTTCTATTGACATGTTTACCCCGCCGTGTTCGCCGAATTCGTGTCGTGCGCTGGCTAGTGAGGTGGCTGGGTCGAAGACGGTGCCGTTTTGTGTAGCAGTTGCTAGTTTCTTTTTTGTTTGGGTTTCGTCCTCGATACGGTTTCGCTTGGCGGTTGCGGTGGCGGGGGTGGTGGTGGTGGTCATAAGGAAAGTGTCAGCCATGGGTTTAGTGTAGGAAAGTGGTGATTAGTATCACAAAGTGGAAAGTTGTACTATGATGATGAAAATGTACTATGTATCTAGCAAGAAAGGTCTAGTTGTTTTGAATTGATTGGTGTCATAATGCCTTCTATATATAATAGTCTCATCTTAGTGTATGGGTGGATTTAAAATATGCATGATGAAAATAATAAATAATTAAAGAAATTTTTTATATTGGGGATAAATTAATTGATTTTTGATCAAATAGCATAATGTTTAGATATTCACCCTTCAATTCAAGATTCTAATTGTGATCCATCATCCATGCATATACTGCAATGTTTATATTAACCGAACTATATTGAATCAATACTCTTTTTTTCTTTTGTCAAGTAGATTAATGACTAAAAATTTAAATTTTTAAAGTGAATAAGTGGGTTTGAATCCCAACCCATGCATATATTATAGATTATATAGATTGTCCTTGTGCGTTGTTCCTACCAACTGAGTTAAAGTTCACGGAGATTACACGGATTAATCTTGAAAGCTTGGTAGATACTACAATGGTATGTTCTTAATATACGGCTTGAAAAAAAAATAAAAAGACTAAATTTAGATGCAGTTCTAAATACGACACTATTATCGTTTTTCCTTTGACAATGTATACTTTGTTTTAGTTGAGAACAGCTTTGTGTCTATAGCACATCACCTAAATTTTAGTCTCTTAAAACACAACTGTGGAAGAGGTCAGTCCATTAAATTAATTTTGAGAAAATAGTCTCCCACAATATTATTTTTTCAGAATAGTCTGCCGTAAATTTGCTTATGGATTGAATTGCATACCCTATCTCAAGACACCTCATTCTCTCCTTGCATGTGTCTATTTAAATTAAAAAAGTATTTCAAAGTGAATTTGCTTACGAATTGTAATTTGCGGAAGACCTTTGACGATTAAATGTGTCATCACGTGCGTATGAAAATATACATGTTTTTATCAAATTTTAAAGTGCATGCATTTACAAAAGAGTGCCCCTAAAAGAAATCAAAAGAGTTCCTTCAAAAAAAGAAATATAAAAAGCAGAGCTTCTCGTTTTTTATATATTTTGGATAGATAAGCTTCTCGTTTTTTAACATGTCAAAAAAGTACCTCTTATTTTTTTGATGAGCCGGTAATGGACAACTACCTGCTTATTCAGACGTCTTAGGTATGGATGGCACAAACCACATCCACAAATACTACATATAAAATTTGTCATAGACGGGGCATATACTTTGATTGATTTATGAATAAAATAAAAGTTTAATGGCGATGGATTAACTATCTAAAATATCTTTGCATATACGAGTAATCAAAATATTTCAAATTGCAACACAAATTAAAAACATTAATTGATGTGGTAATTTTAAATATTTTGATTGGTTGTGTATACAAAATTGTTTTAGATATTCAATCCACCATCATTAAACTCATAAAATAAAGAGTTATTTCGACTATTCATTATTTAATAGATATACATTTATTACTATGATAACGCATGACACTTGAACCAAAGTACTTGTTAAATCATAAAAGAAGGCAATACTCAATTCTCAATATGATATTTTGTTATACTAAACTATCATATTGTAAATTGTAGTGAAAATAACGCAATACTCAAGCCTTTCTTAAAAAAAAAACGTTATGCCCAATCCCCTAGAAAAATTAAGTAATACTCAATCTGCATATTTTATCATTTCTTTATTTCGATATATGTCCACACTATAGTCGTGTGGTTAGAATGTTAAAATATTATGGTGTATTTCTAAAGGAGAATGTTAACTAATGTCTCAAAGGTATTGGTTAAGCATTCAAAACAAGTAAGTTTTATGAAAATTAAAAGTTGTATAATCGTTATATCAAAAGTAACATCTTATATTTTTAAACAAATTTTTTATTTGTAGAATTTTTTAACTATTGCTCTGATGGCGACCCTGTCTAAAATATATGTTGGCTTATTCCTCATCGATTATAGTCACATTGAGTTATTAGAACGTGGCCACCCAATTTGTAATTTTTTTCCGATCCCATTTTGTAATTTATTTATGAGAAATGTTGGCTTTTGTATCGGAAATTGTGTAATCAATTTCTCAAAAGTCAAAAAAGTGTTATTTTTAATTCAAATTTTCCTTTTTTAGATTCCTTAACCAGTACCCCGGGAACACCGGTTAAAAAACCCTTTATTTATTAGCAAGCCAACCCTATTTCCACAATTGATTTATACAAGAAAGAGAAGAATTCTTAAAAATATGATATATATTTGACCAACTAATAATTATTATTATTTTTTGTGAATTTTAACATGTGTCAATTTAAGGTTAAATGCATTTTTTGTCTTCTTATTTTCCAAAAAATTGAATGTCCCATTATAAAAATAGGTTTTTTTTTTGTCTCAAATTATTAAAAAAAAAAGTGAATTTTTAGCCATCAGACTATTTTTTTTTTTAAAAAAAACATAATTTGACCAATTTTGTTAGAAACTTTATTAATCAAATATATTTATTGTAGTCATTATAAGGGCGAGTTGCGATGGTTTGAGCCCACGCTATATGCATCCGTGGAACACAGTAGAATAGTTTCCACCATTAATAGGTTGTTTGTGGCGGCGGTTAAACCAACCTCTATAATAAATGTTTGTAAGGTTATTTGCAACGAGTTCTGATGCATGGACCACCTCATGTGGCAAACCTCTCTTCTACACCCTATATATTGCATTTTTTATTCATTATATTGAGGGCGGTTTTGTCCAACTACAAAAAAATGAGGGGTAATTTTGTAACATACACAGATAAGTCGTTTCTCTCTTCTTCTCTCTGTCTTCTCTACCTTTTGTCCCTTTCACTTCTCTCTTCGCCACTGACCACCGACCACCACATCGGCATACTTCCGACAGCGACGACGGGTTCCGATGACGGCGAAGTTCAAGATATGACAAGGACAAAACAAAACAACAACCACTCTCCCGTCCCAATGTTTTCCTCACCGTTTTTTACCTGGGATATTTTGTCCTTTCTCCTAGTCCTAGGTGCTGGAAAGTTGAGGTGCTTGCATCTAAACATTATAACTTTAGTTTAATTGTATTTGTTAGGTTAAGCATTTTAATTTCAATTAACATTGATTGATCCGTTTTGTTTTTAGAAAACATTTGGAGATGTGACTCCAACATGTTGGGACTTATTTCAAGTGATACACAAATTGAAAGGTGATCCAAGCAAGTGGGTTTCCTCAAAGTCAAAGGATGTTGTTGTAAGTTATAACTTGATGAACTTGTTGAACTTGATGAATTTTTAGTCTATTTTTAAAGTAGTTGAACTATGATATGGAGGTTCTGCAATGATGCCAGTTGTTAAGATATGGAATCAAGTTTGATATAGGATTTATGAAAATACAAATATAGTTTTGTACTGTTGTCTTGCAATGCATGACAATCCATGACAAAGCTTCATAAAAATATGTTGGGTAACTCTACATATGCACGATATTGCAGTTTTACCTTAGTGCGAGCTTCTGAAGCCTACCTCACATAAACTTTGATCGTAAATAATAATAAGTGAAATTTGGCTAAGTTCATGCTAATAATAATAAGTGGAATTTGGTTCAATTGATTCCAATAATAATAAGTGGAATTTGGCTGAATTGATCCTAAAATGTGAAAAATTATGTTTTATGGCTAAGGTGGGTTCTGAATTGAAGACTTCACATGATGAACCACATGGTGTTTGGACAGTAATTTATTATTATAGAAATGAAAGAATAGATCTGATACTGTAATTTGTTGTTGTTGTTGTCTAAGATTTGATACAATACATTTATGTGTAATGTTTCATCTATATTGCATTCATATATTATTTTGCAGGATGAGTTTGAAAAAAAAAGGATTATTGAGAGGGATTCACATGAGGAGACACTCGGGGATGATGTTTCTAGTCTTGAAAATGACAACATTATCTTCTTAAATGTTGTTGGAGGAGTAAATAAGAAGTGTCGTATATATTGTCCGGGCCCGAAAGCAGGAAAATGTAAGCGGTATAAATCTTTCAAATCTGACGGTATCCTACAGTCTGAATTTGAACAAATGAGGGCTGAAAACGCATCACTTAAAGAGCAATTGAAGGCCCATGAGGAGTTGATTCGTGCATCGCAAGAAGATTCACATTTGCTTAAGGAGCAAATGACTAAATTTATGGAAATTTTTTCTCAAGGTCATCTACATCCACCTCCACCTCCACCTACTTGATATATAGATATATATTATATGGTTATTTTGATAGTTTGGTTGCAAACTTAGTTTGAAGAACAATGTGCTACTTCTAGTACCATTAAAAATGTTGAAAAGTGTTTCTTATGAAACTTATTTTGAGAGTTTCCTTGTGACTCTTATGTATTTTGAGAGTGTTAAACAATGGTTGTAAATTTATTGACAGTTTCCTTATGACTTTTATGTTTTATGGTGGTGAATGTATGTGATGCTTATAAAGATAATTTATAAAGTTGGTTTTTATTGTGTATTTATAATTTCCAACGAGTTTTATATGGTTTAATATAGTAAATGCAATTGCAATATCAATATAATGAATGAAATCTGACATGAAATTGAACATTAGATCAAGAATGCAAAATTTTCTTTGAATTTCCTCACTAATTAGTGACAGAAATAAAATTGTCATTAAACCATAGGTTGTAGTTTGTGAGATTTTTCAGTTTAGTCATAATTAATGACATAATATACCCTCACAATTTGAGATGGAAGACCAATCCATCATTAATTAGCACAACAATTTCCTTCTTTGTAAGTGTGAGTGACACTGGAAGTCATATTTCTAAGCAAATCATAACAATTTTGCCAACAATTATATAAGTTCCAAAAAATAATCGTAGAAGGCGTAAAAGCCATGCTGACAAGCCAGAAATCAGATTCAGGCCAAAGACGAGTCCAACCTTTCTCATGACCGAACTCAATAAAAATAATAACGCCTATAATGAACGGCGACTTTAGTGTTACACTTAATCCAGAAGTTAACTAGAGGGAATCACATCATCTCTTTTATCTTAGAAGCATTAGGAAGATGAATCTTAACAAAGAAAGATTTAAGGATCTTAAAATCAGACATGCTAGTAGAAGCAACAATAATAGTGTAATTAACACTAAAGGAAACATTTGAAATGATAGTATTGATGGAAGTCTTCCAAGGAATAAGTATTAATATAATATCACATTGAATTACCAATTTATATTGGGAGGACCAAGCTCTATCACAAATAAGAATAATATTTAGAGTCGATCTAGTAACAATATGCACACCAATGATGTTTTCCAACCAACCCCAAATATTCGCAACATAGGGACAATCACATTACATTTAGAAACATTATTGCAACATCTAATTCTCAAATTACCATTAGTGGTTAACTTAGTATGAATAAGTCTCCAAGAAATCAAAGACTTAATCGGGGGATGTCTTTATGTCATATGTCTCTGGTTAATTCTTTTGGGATATGTTGAATCCTAGTACGCACATGTGATCTAATATCATCTCATTTTTCTAGCTTCAAGGTTCCAATTCATTTATAGCAAAGAACATTAAGGGATTTCCCTATTGGGATTCGATCATGAAAGCTCTTAAAGTCCTTATGGATGGTTCATTTTAATATTGGAGAAGGTAACACGAGTGTTTGATATGAGAAGTGAATTTTCAAAGATCCTCCCTGCCATCACATTCCTTTTGATGCCTACCATGACATGGACACTCGTTTAGAATACTTAAAATACTGAAGTGTGAATGATAATTAGAGTTGATAGTGTGAATGATAATTAGGGTTGATATGGCAAGCTTGTACTACATGTATTTACAATACCAATTATGCGTACATGTGGGTAAACCGTGAAGATGATGAAGACAAGAACCGTCAAATTTCTTCGAATTGGATTTATAATATGCATACTCCTATTAACATCCAATTTTTCTTTGGCAAGTTTCTCATCATTTTGTCTCCACCTAGGTAGTCCTAAACAAAAGTGGTATTCAACATGATCCTTATTGTCCCATTTATGAGAGCGTCTCTGAAAACTTGGTTAATTCTTCTCTCTCTTGAAGTCTGGGCAAGCGCGATTTTTTGAAATTGCAGTTTGCCCTAATATGTTTTCAGCAACATGAGATGATACTTTCTTTAATTATACTCATTGTAACGTTCACTTCATTGATTTTTTAGAGACCCCCTCTCTGGTTTATTGGCTAAGATCTTAACTCATACTATAAATCTCATGTGTGCATACAATCATCATGGTTGATGGGTTCTTCCAACCATTCTCAACTTTTTCTCATGTGTGCATACGATCATCATGTTTTTAATGTAGATATGAATTAATTAATATATGTATTGTCGAGTTCGGAAGGTTAACAAGGGATCATTATGGCTATTCCAACGCTCTTCGCGCTGAGATAATGACTTTGTTACCGTGGTCTTCATATTTGTTAACATGCATGTTTCAAAGATGTTATTAGCTAGCATGATTCTCTTTATACAATCTAGTCAGTCTAATCAACTTATGTTGATTTTCACATTTATGGTAATGAAATTTCTACTATTTTGTGCCTCTTGGCGAAAGAGTGGGTGGTGCAAAATCACCACACGTTTCACGAAGAAAACATGAAATGTGTATGTATGTTTTTGCTAAGTTTGGTGCTAGACCCTCTAATCTAGTTTTGATCAAATTGTCTTAGAGATGTCATAGGCACGCTCCTTGATATGTAGTTCCATTCACACCGACATATGAATATTCAATTAATGAATTTGGCGTCTTGGACATTACATATTTAAACCTATAAATATTCCTGACACTTTAATTTCATTATATTTACCGCCTTTATCATTTTCTTTCAATGCGAATGAATGACCATTTTTAGTGAAAAAATAAAGTAAAAAAAATATAAAATGCCAAATAAATAAGAGTAAACCATCAAATTAGTCCCTGAATTTTCACACGTCGGCCAACTTAGTCCCTCAATTATACGAAATTTCTAATTAGTCCCTGAATTTGTCAAACGTCGATCAAAAAGGTCCCTCCGTCAAAGTGCTCTGTTAGCCATGCTGACATGTCGCCCTGCATGCTGTGTTGTCTTGTACGCGTGGCAAGAAGGAAGCCACGTGTTCTGGGACTAATTTGATTGATTTGGAAAAAGTTCATTTTTCACTTTTCAGTTTATTTTTTTCCTGCTTTTCCCATTTTGCCCCTGCATTACATATTCCTCCTTCTTCACATTTCAGTCAGAACCATCAAACACATCCTTGAACCTTCTCCTTCCCGCTAAAAATTTCTCCATTCTCACCCCTCCAAAATCATCATCATCTCCGGCGATTCTTACGTTGGTAATGAAGAGGAAAATGTTGGTGCTTCTGATGAAGATTTACGGTGGCTGGCTTTGTGACCACCAAGTGCTTGATAAGATGGAAAAGCTTTGTCGCAAACACTGCACTTGTGGTTCAACTTCACTGGTGATGGCGGCGACTGCAACGGTTGTTGTTGCTGTGAAGATGATGATTCGATTTGGTGATGAGATTCAGAGATGTTGATTTTTTCATTGGTGTTGCTTTGTGAGAGCATGATTTTTTCGTTAGTAGCTCCTGTTGGAGAAGAATTCAAAGCTTGCAACTCTAAAGCCATTAAGCAATAATCAAATGATTAATTGAGGTTAAGTATGTTTGGTTGAGGATAGAAAATGAGTTGTGTTGGTTGGGTAGTGTTGTTGTGTTGTGTGTTGAGTGATGAATGAATATGAATGAGTTGGATGAATGACTTTTTCAAAGTCAAATCAAAACTAGTTATGTTAATGCATATGCTTTGCTTTACTTGCTACTACGTGATACGTCTGCGCTACCTTTCCTTTTTCTATCTCTTTCTAGGTGTATCATGTCATGAGTGATGTATGTGTGAACTACTACTAGCAGTAAATTTGTGTGTTATGTAATTTCAAGGATCTATTTGATATATGATTAAAAAATTCAGGGACTTATTTGATGGTTTTTAATATTAAGTAGGGATGTATTTGAAGGTTACATTTCTGAATCATCTTCAACCTCTTTTCATCACCATTAAACTTGGACATAGCTTGAGGAGTTTCATTGGCAGCAGGATTAGGCACTGTCTTGGCCTTTTTTACCTGTGTTATGCCTTTAGAATTGATATTTTTTAATCCTTTAGGTCTCCCCTGAAATAATATGAACACAATAATGCATAAGAAAATATTTTACATGAGCCATATCAGATAATGTAACACAATTTTGCACAGTTTTGCACATAGTTCTGCATAGTTTTACACACAAATTCTGCGCAGTTTTACACACGAATTTTGCACCATTTACATACAAATTCTGCACGTAGATAATCATCAAAATCTGCACATTTTTACGCATAATTCTGCGCAGTTTTGCATACAATTTCTGCACATTTTTATGCATAATTCTGCGCAGTTTTGCACAATTTTACATTTATTTTGCCCATTGATAGGTGTGATTCCTTCTTCATATCATTTCTTATAAGTATCTTTATGGTAATACCTTTGCACATAGTTGACAGGGTCGTCAACCTTTTTATGAATTGCCGAGACTGCATGCCGGCATGGTATTCCAACTAATTCCCAGAAATTGCATGAGCATGAATGTTTTTCCAGATCAACAGTGAAGCTATCAGTCATATTAACATGAGTCACTTGAAAGGATAATCTACCAGCATAATGCCTCAAAATTGGGTTGCTTTTGCCTATGTAATTTCTCAGACTTGTGACTTATGACCTATGCCTTTTGCCTATATAATATTTCAGTTTCAATTTGTGTGTTCTGTAATTTCAAGGATCTGTTTGATATATGATTAAAAAATTCAGGGACTTATTTGATGGTTTTTAATATTACTTAGGGATGGATTTGAAGGTTACATTTCTGAATCATCTTCAACCTCTTTTCATCACCATTAAAGTTGGAGCTTGAAGATGAAGCTCGACTTTAATAACAGTTTTTTCCCATATTCCCATTTAATTAGAATGTAGATTGCATATTGTTTAATTAGGGTTCCAATTTTATACAATTGGGGAAGACAGATACGTTGGGGAAGAAAAGAGCTGTTTGGGAAGAAGCCAAAAAAATTTCTGCAAATCAATCAATTTAGTCCTTCAAAATGTTTGTTATTTTCGGCCAAATTAGTCCCTGCCTACGTGGCGTATGACATGTGAGAGGTTAACGGCCACGTCAGCCCGTTAACCCTCCGTTTGGACAGAAGGACGAAATTGATTGACAATTTACAAATTCAGGGACTAATTAGAAATTTCGTATAATTGAGGGACTAAGTTGGCCGACGCGTTAAAATTTAGGGACTAAGTTGAGTATTTACTCAATAAATAAAGGAAAAACACTCCATTCATTCATTCATTCTTCTTCTTCGTTCAGCATTGCATTGGCTCTGCTTTCCTCCCCGCGTCTACTGTGTTTGCGTGTCTGATCCGATCGAAACTCCTTCCTCTCCCCAATTCATCATTCCAAAACCCTAACACTCCAAAATGTCTGAACCAGAATCTCAAAACGAACCTCAACCATCACCCGAACCACAATCTCAGGACGGAGCACCCGAACCAGAATCCAAATCGAATCACGAACCTGATCCTCAACCAGAAACCGAACCAGAACAACCAGAATCACAAGAACAAGTACAACTGGAACCGGAATCTGGATCAAAACCCGATCCAGAAGTTAACAACGATGCAGATCTCAAAGAAACCGCGATCAATTCCAATGAAGTCGTTGGTACCAATTCTTCACCGCATCCTCAGCTGAAAAAAGATGAAGGAAGTCGAACTTTTACCATGAGAGAATTGCTTCATGGATTGAAAAATGATTCTGAACCCGAAAGAGAAGATGTTAGCTCTCCTTACAGGTTTTCCTCTGAACCTTTCAATTTCATCGTTTTCGCAATTATGATTAGTAGAGCATAGGTATTGCGGATAAAATGACTTGTAGAATATGCGTTGACAAACTCTGCAGCACCAACACTTCTGATCAAAGATGTTGTGGCCGGTGTCCGACACTGACATGTGATTTGATTACATTCAATTATGTCATTTTCTTAAATTACTATTGGTATCAACGTGTCGGTTGTGTTAGTGGTTCATAGTTGAGAAATGGCTCCAATTTTAGCATTTATATAGATATAGATAGATGTTGAATTTTAGGGAATTTCTCTAATTTAACCATTTGTGAAGATATAGATATTGAATTATTGAAGGATTTGATTAATTTACACGGTCGATGTAAAACATTTTTACACCAACTGTGTTGGGCCATCTATACAGTGCTATGCTCTGGCTTTACTATGTTGGACAAGTTCTTACATGGCTTTCCTCTGGCTTCAATATGGTCCTCTGCTAGTAGACGGTGGGATTAGTCCGTCTTTGGGCAGGATACCAAGTTAAAAAAAAAAACATTTTTACACCGACAATTAGTCATAATTGTCATATCATTAGAAATGTTTGAATTTTATCATAACTAATTTTGGCGTAACTCATATGGTTGGTTGTCATATGCTGACATTGTATGAAAATTAAGCTCATTATTGAATTATGGGAATAATGATTTGAATTTGAGAGTGTTTTTCTGTTTGTGCACGCGTGAAATGCATATTTACATTGTATTATTTCACAGCCAAGATAGTCAACAGCAACAGCATACAGAACAGAACAATGCTGCTATGGAGTTGATAAACAGCGTTGTAGGTGTTGATGAGGAGGGACGGTCTAGGCAACGGATTCTTACATTTGCTGCCAAGAGGTACCACAATCACTTCTAGGTTCTACCTACCGCTAGGAATATGTTATGCTTTCTAATCTTTCGTGAATATTAGGAACCCTCCCTATCATGGCGGGGATTTCAGATTTGCTTTTGCTTCTCAGGGACAGGGGAATGTATGTTCAAACTTATAATTTTCTTACTTGGATTTTCTAGGTATGCTGCTGCTATTGAGAGGAACCCTGAAGATTATGATGCACTGTACAATTGGGCATTGGTACTTCAGGTCAGAGCAGCTGTCTAATTTATTTATGTAGTATTGAAGTGTGCTGGGTTCTTAAATTATTCTGTAGACTTTATTTCTGTATTGGGTATTTTTTTGTTAGAACACTTGGCTTCATATCAATGTTGATAGGTTTGTTAATTGAGGGAGTTAAACTTAGTTGGTTAGTTAGTAGTTGGTGCCTTGGGAGCTGGAATCATTAAAGAAATAAGACATGTTACATATAGATAAAAAGAGGGGTTTAGAAGGAGGTGTATAATTTCATTTGAGAGTTGGGTCCTTTGGGCAACTAAATAAGACATGTTTCTATCAAGTGGTGTTGAAGCTCTGTTCTTGGAGCTGTGGGGTAGTGCACATTGAAACGAGTTCAGCAAAAATGAAGAAACACATTCTAGACAATCTTGGAGAATTAAGTGGTTGCAAGTTTCAAAAAGAGAACTCTAGGAGAAACATCTAGGAATCACAATATTGGTAAGAGAGGATGCATGTGGATGGCTAAGCTTCCAATTACTATTGAATACAAGATTCTCAAGAGTTTGTTATTTGAGCCTAGTAGTGTTATTGATTGCGGATGGTGGATCATGACAGAAGGCAAAAAGTAAACTATTTTAAGCTTTCATTTCCACCATAAAACACCATGCTGCCACCGTCCTTCACAAATTGGCTATAGCAGTTGGCAAGTATTCTGTCATGGATGTTATTTGATAACACTGGAGCCTAGTTGAACTTACATGAGACAGAGTTAGAGCCTGTTTGGATAAACAGCTAATTTGCAGCTTACAGCACAAGCGCTTATCATAATAAGCGCTTGGGCGTAAGCTTACACAAGCTATTTTTATAGAAAAAGATAAAATAAAGTGTAATTGTTTTTTATATACTATATGCTGTTTTTATAAGCTATATTGGTGAACTTATTGGCATAAACCGTTTTCTCAAGTTCTCCCAAACAGTCTCACAAAACTTATGCCAGTAGATAAGCTCAAATAAGCCAATCCAAACAGGCCCTTATGAGTTCGGGGCTACAAATAATTAGGTAAAAAGGCATGTTGCCTACAAATAAGAAGAGGGGTTGTTGAGAGGGAGAGATATCTTGTCATTTTGAGAGTTGAGGCCATTGGGCATAGGGAGGTTTATGGACCTTCGAAATTTCGCAATGCTGCAGACCTGCAGTCATTACAGATTTTCCCTATGTTTTCTAATAAAATACCAGTTGCTATCAAACTTATTCAGTATGAACTATTCTAGAATGATGTTTTATTTGTACATAAGTACAGGCCATACACTTCTGTCAGCTAATAGTTTTTTGCATTAACCTCGTGTATTTTGCATTTTCTCATGCAACATTGTATTATTTTACATATGAAAAATCCTTGGATACATTACGAACATACTAAATGCTATTAGTTTGAATAATAAATATGCTATGCATGATCCAAGCTTTGAAGTAGTTCATTCATTCATTGTTTGCATGCAGGAAAGTGCGGATAATGTTAGTCCAGATTCCACTTCACCTTCTAAAGATGCTCTGCTTGAGGAAGCTTGCAAAAAATATGACGAGGCCACTCGCCTTTGTCCCACACTACATGATGTATGTAAGGATATATCATGCTGTATGATGTTTAGATGAACGGGTGATAATTTTTTTACCTAAAATTAAAGTTGTAAATGAGCCGAACAATAGCATGCCTGGGCACAGCTAAAATACTAGTTAAGCCTAAATGAGCCAGAATATAAATATGAATATAAATAATACAAAGTACCACTAAAGAAAATCTTAAATGAGGGTCTGCAAACATATGCAGGACTTATAAATATCAACGTATATTATTAATATTTTATTCTTACATGAGCTATTGACAAGCTGAACGAAGTTAAATTTTCATGTTCATATGATTTATTAAATGAACTTCAGCCCCAATATATTTCAATTCCATTTGATAATAATTTGAAAAATGAAAATAAAATTGAAAAATATGATTTTAATTTTTAAGTGGATAAATAATTTGTAAAAATATCTTAAAAGCAATAACTATTCAATATATGTATATTTATTTATAATTTCTATATAAAAAATTATAATTGTTTTTTATCTCATTCTATATTTATTAGTTAGTTCAACAACTAATTTTACCAAATTCAAATTAATCAACTAACTTTTCAGCTATTACCTAGTTTATCCGTACTTTTCACTGAGAGCGATGGATGTAAAAATGAGTGTCGATACTTGTAGTTTTAATCCCCTGTCTGACTGTATCCAGGCTTACTACAATTGGGCAATAGCAATCTCTGATCGTGCAAAGATGCGAGGCCGCACAAAGGAAGCTGAAGAGCTATGGAAACAGGTTAGGAAAAATTACATGCTTCCTTCTATTAAATGGCTTTTACGCATATTTAGGCTCTGGGGAAATTGATATGATTTTTGGAAGCTCTTTTTCTTGTATCACTCCGTTGATGCCTATTAAATGATGTTTGTTACAGAACTGAATTCATATTGAATTTGAATGGAAGAACTTTTCAATTTTTGTTTATCATTGCACCATCTAATTTTTGTTAAATTTTTTTTTTCCCAGGCAACAGGGAACTATGTTAAAGCAGTCCAACTCAACTGGAACAGTCCTCAGGTTCTTCTCTCTTTTTTGTTGAAAGTTTGATTAGCGTCTTCTTGTTGAACTGGAACATGATTTTGATAGCTTTTTTTTGTCTCCCCAGTAAATATTTGCTTTATCATGTACTCACTCACTCTATTCCTATACACCTTTAAGTTTTCTTCACAAGCTTGCTCTTCTGCATTTTGAGCCCCTTTTACTGACTCTCATCGAATCTATTTCAGGCGCTTAATAATTGGGGACTTGCGCTTCAGGTATATTTTTAATTTCTGACTTTACAAACATTACACTTCATACAAGCTATGTTAAAAAATAAAATCTTGTAATTTTACGATGACATGCTTCTAATAGCTTGTTAGGGTTTTTTTCCCCTCAGTTAAATGTGTGTTTATTTATTTATTTGCACATGAAATGAAAATGTAACTTTTCTAGAAGTAAAAATCTTTAGCTTCTTAGAATGCTCTTAAAAAACTATTTTCATCCTTTTCTATGAGCTGGAGCTTTTAACTTCTGGAAAATTCGTTTCATACCAAAAGCACTTTGGTAATTTATGCTGCCTATCCAAGAGTGTTATCATGTATACATATGTGCTGCACACCTCTATGTATCAAGACAGTCATATTTCATAATTACCTGTTTTACTATTTTTCATTTTGTTAAATCAGTCTTGATGTTATGTTATTGACTGTGTAGCTATTTGTACCTTTTAATGTAGTTGGAACAATGTGTTCAAACACTAGGTGTGACTGGGGTATATGGATCAGTCAATGTCAATCAATGCCATTGGGTTTCATAAAAAACATAATCTAATCTTCAATAGAACATTTTCGTTTAAGGTTTGTTATTAATGGTTTCTCCGTTTTCGCGGGTCTACATGCACCAGTTTTTATTGAAGTTGAACTATCTTCAATTTGATCTACTTTTCTCATTGGAGATTTTATTGTCTTTTTCCTAAAACCTCTTGTAAGCTCCCATATGCCTCAGTTCAATATATTTTGTTTCACTGCTAGAAAAGTATTTTCTTCCTTGAAATTTATTGACCCTTCCAAGATTACACAGTGCCTTGTCATTTAGTTGTATGCTTTCTGTTCAATGACAGCTTTAAGAACATTATCCTATCCTCTCAATCTATTATCAGTCATATTACTGTTTCAAGTTTGATCTATTATTATTATTATGCTCATCGGACTTCTTGCTATAACTTAATCTTTTACCAGTTTTAAAATCTTGAAATGTCCACTTCCATAATCTTTTATCCAACCCTCTTGAATTTCTCACTTTCTTGAAGTCTCATGATAGTTATAATCCTTATAATCTTTTGGTCGACAACTTCATAGATTTACCTGATAGTATTTCAAGACTAGGGTGCCAAAAAAATCCTATTGGAAAATGTGAACCCTTGCCTATTTTGCATTACATTTGGTGCTGATGTACCACTACTAGCTCATCCAATTCTATTTTCAAGCATCCTTGTAGAACATTACTCAGGTAACAACCTAACATTAGCAACTTAGTAGAGTCATTGATCTATGTCTGAATATATATAACATAGTTTTACTTTGGCTGTGAATTGTCAAATATAATCTCCTCTTTTATTGTTTTTAGTGCCAGCCATGTAAAATTTGGTCAAAAAACAGGTGTCAGTCAAGTTTATGTTAGAAATTTCTGTTAAAAAATATTGAGAATTCTTTGGCAAAATATTTTACTTGGTCCTATAAAACTTTTGTTATGGTAAACTACAAAAGGGGAACTTGGTCCTATAAAACTTTAGTTATGGTAAATTACAAGGAAGGGTTGCCAATTGTGGGTTTATTGTTGGTATCCTGATTTGCATTTGTAAGAGGCTGGTTCCATAACTTCAATTTGTCACCTTTTAGTCATATGATAACATTCATAACTGTTTCCAAGGCTCCCCTTCAAATATTGTACTTCATAATTTTATAATTTTCTTGTTGAAATTCTCAATTAATTTCTTTGTATTTTCTTCTCTGAAAATTTGGTTTCCAATTTAGGAACTCAGTGCCATTGTTCCTGCTCGAGAAAAGCAAAAAATTGTACGTACTGCTATCAGCAAGGTAGATATTTTTTAGAAGGGAATCACATGGAAGTGACAAACATTTACGTCAACTTCATCCTTTGAATATAATTTATTCTCTTCCCCTTTTAACTTTACCTTATTCTTCAATGCAGTTCCGTTCAGCCATACAGTTGCAATTTGATTTCCACCGGGCAATTTACAATCTTGGAACTGTTCTGGTAGTATTTCTTCTTCAATTTTTCACATATTCAATGACATGTTATGCTCTGTTGTCTTGGATTGACATGTAACACAAATAATATTAAGAATGTATAATTGACTTGCTAAATGACTTTACAGTACGGATTAGCAGAGGACACTTTAAGAACAGGGGGGTCAGTGAGTGCTCAAGAAGTTTCTCCAAATGAATTGTACAGCCAATCTGCAATATATATTGCAGCTGCACATGCATTGAAACCAAATTATTCAGTAAGAAGCCATTGTCTAATCATCTTCCTTTACAAATATTTATTGGCTATGTGCATTATTTGGATTGGAAAGGCTTGTTAGTCTAGTAAGCATGTGCTTTTCTGTTAAATTTATCCTTCTATTTTGTCCTGTTATTAATTTTTTTGCAACTTATATCATGAAATCAGCCCATAATTTTTTGGTGTGTGACAGGTATATAGCAGTGCCTTGCGGTTGGTACGATCTATGGTGAGTACATATTATCCTAAATCATGTTTCTAATTCTATAGTAGCTTTCAATCTGGGAAAACATAACAATGTGTGACAGAACTTAATTTAAATGACATAAATTTTCTCTTTCGGTCTTTTATTGATTTTTTATTTTTTTTTATGTTAAGTAACCAAACTGTTTTATTGGATTTCATCCCTATTTGTATCTTTCTGTTAGAAGTTAATTTACCTTCTACTTGAATTGATATGCGCTATATGGTATAGTTGTTTTATTGGATTTCATCCCTATTCCTATCTTTCTGTTAGAAGTTAATTTACCTTCTACTTGAATTGATATGCGCTATATGGTATAGTTATTTCATTTCATTATATACAAATGTGAGTGCTAGTTATGTAATCATTCATTTATATACAAACTTTGACAGAACTGAATTTTCACAGTTACCGCTACCACACCTTAAAGTTGGATATTTAACCGCACCTCCTGCGGGGGCAATAGTTGCACCTCATAATGACTGGAAACGATCAGAATTCTTTTTGGATCACGAAAAGCTTCAGCAGGTAATGGCCGACAAATTGAATTTTTTTAAGAGGCTACTGACATTAAGTTTTGAATTCATTGGATAACCTCTAGGCTCTGGTATGAGAAATCCAAAATTTAAATTAAATAATTTACATGCCTCCCTTCGTACAGGTACCCAGAGTTGAACAGAGGCAAGCATCTCAAAGTCTCTCAACCAGATCAGGAGATGCCATGAATGGGGATAAAAAAACTATCAAAGTAGAAATAGCAGATATTGTTTCTGTATCAGCATGTGCTGATCTGACTTTGCCACCTGGTGCTGGCCTCTGCATTGATACAGTTCATGGATCAGTTTACTTGGTAAGCAACACTTAAATAACCTGAGTGTATTTGTATTGTATAGATTTGTTGCTTCCTTCTTCTACACTTGTTGTAGGTTGTTTAATCCAGAGCACCAAATAAATTTTAACCAAAGACAATATAGAGCAATTGTGGACTGATAAAACCATGAACTTTTTCATTATAAAATAATCAAGACCACATTCAATAATGAAATTACCACTTCCGCAGTCCCAACAACTTGTAACATTAGTTTTAGTTTGCCATTTTTGCTATGGCTTGTTCTTCATTGACAGTGTATCTGATAATATAATAAATTGTCGACTTTAATTGGCAATGCAATTGTGTGAAACTTGCACTCTTGTTGTGCTATTGAAATGGTGGAAACAGACCCTTGATGGCATGACCTTCTTATGCTTCCAGTAGTGCACACCGTGCTTTGATATAAGGCTAAACCCTATGTATTTCCTGGGTGACTGGCCCTCCCCGACTCAACACCAATGTAATTAAAAATTGTTCTGCCAAGTCCAAGTTTTAGTAAGATTATAAAGGGTTGATGGAATCTTTGAATAGTGCTTCATCTCAAGCCAAAAGCATGAGAATCTCTTTAGCTTTTTAAGTTGCAGCACTAATTTTCATTTTTGTACATTGCTTTATCAAGGTTGCTGACTCTTGGGAATCATTGGATGGATGGCTGGATGCAATTCGTTTAGTCTACACTATTTATGTGCGAGGCAAAAGTGATGTATTGGCGGGTATTATAACAGGATGATTGTAATTTTGTTAATTGTATTACCAATTTGGTCTGTCAAATTGAGTAAGAACTCATCATCAGCCTTTTGCACTTCTTTGCGAACTTGTGTATAATGTTGAGTAATGTATGAAATAATTTTAACACAATTGAAAAATCCGAGTTTACTCATTAGCCATCTATTAAATGTCGTGGATTTTGCCGATAATTCATATTTTATAAGAATTTCAGAATTTGTGTGGTTTAGACCTTTTACATCTGTTATGTCTTGCAGCTGAGCCCTGTTTGATCCTCTAATTTGATACTTCATTGGTATACATTGGTAAGGCTGAAAAATCATGATTGTTCAAGGAAGGGGTTTTTCTTTTAGTTTTGTTGGGGGTGAGAATGTACCTGCAGCAAGAACTGTATTCCAGAAACCTGCGTTATTTTTGTCAGAATTCTGTCATGTTAAAACTGTGTATTAATGCCAACAGTATATGGTAATGTTCTTCTGTATTGAACTTGATATGTGCTTCAGAGTGCACAACGCCACAACAGTGACAAAAAAAGAAAACAAAAAAGAAAGGTGCACTAGCTAATGTTCTACATTGCTTTATGTGTTGGGTTAAATTTTATGAAGTAACAAATTTCATGCAGATAGGCGGATTAATTTTCGCTAGAGCAAGAATAGCAGCAGGAAGAGTCCACAGCCCTTCCCCGCAAATTAGTCCAGAAGCAATTGCTGGAACCATCAACTCTGCTTTCTTGGAGTTAAGCTTGTGCAACACGAACACAACCAAACTACCTGTGCACATATCAATTGCAAAGTATGCCCCTACCAGAAACGGTACGGCCATGACCATCGGTAATGGCATCCATTTCCCAATCTTTTTGGGTGAAAAATCTCTTAACATGTTTGTTCCTATTGCAAAAGCAAAGAACCCAAAACAAAGTTGCAAGCAATGTCGAGGTAGTGCTGAGAAACCTTGAACCCCTATAACTGCCATGTTTCTGTAAATTAGCGCATAAGGGGCTTTGAATTCTCCATGTGGATTTCCCACATCAAATGCCTTGTAGAACAGGAAGAAGCTCAGAGGACAGCATATACACCCCATTGCAGTGCCAACTACTTGGCATGCGAACATCGCCCTGGGAGAGGTGCGTGTGCAATGAGCAGTTTTGAAATCTTGCATCAGATTGCAAGACACCGAGATCACGGATTTAATGAGACCACACCCAACAAGTGCTGCCACTACACCATTCTCTTTTCCTGTCACAGTTGCCAGCAAAAATAGTGCAACTTTCCCGTAATTATATGCCATGTTTATATCGGTGAGACCTGCTCCAAAAGCATTGCAGAATGCGAGAGATGGAGCAAATACGTAAGCGACAATGACATAGTACCATTTCAGCTGAGGAAACATGCGCGGGATTATAATTATCGAAATTGTTGTGAAGACTCCATATCCAACCACCCCGATCCACATTGGAATGCTCTCCTTCAAGAATGTTTGAGCTTGTTTAAGGTCACCATTTGGATTCCCGTGCATATCATCAGCAGCTAATTCTAAGGTAAGAAAATGATGTCAACATTAGATATATCCCATATATTAATATTAGTATTATTCTTGAAAAATTCAAAAGAAGAAAGGGTAAAACTAAAAAGACTATGTTCTTTACCCTTTTTATGGTTCTTGCTCTTGATTCTTTCATGTACGCCAAGGACAGTTGAAACTAGAATCTTGGTGAAAGTATATACGCCATCACCAAGGATTAGAGCAATTGATAGAAAAACCTTATAACCATATAAACCTTTCATGTTAGTTTCTTCTAAGTTTTCAGGGAACCAATTTCCTTTACGCCGATCAACAAGCGGATACATAACTCCATAAGAGAGCACAGCTCCAAGGAGCAGAGACAAGTTCACAAGGTGGGAGCATATCATTCCTGCTCCCACAAAAGTCGTGCTAAAATCGAAATAAAATCTGCATAAATACATCCAAATAATAAGATTAGTAACATGTGCAATGCAAGATTTCTCATTCCAAACCAATTATATATTATATGCTTGAAATTAAATCATACGTGTTCTTCCAAGCTTGCAATCCAAAGGTTGGAAACTGTTCAAATCCACAGTCTTCTTTGCCTGAGAAAAACCACTTAAAGAAACCCCATAAGAAACTGATCGAAAAATACTTCATGAACCCATGTACTTGCTTCCTGAAATATTATAATATAAGATGGTGATTATAATTAGTACCTTTATTTTCCAAATTGCAACAAACAAAAGTTAATGAATGAATAAGAAGAGATGTTTATAGTACTTGGCCATTTTATCATCCTGTGTGTGAAAACCATTGATGAGAACCGCTGTTGCAAAACCACTTGGATAAGGTAAATTGAGGTCAACTATCAAGACCTGCATAAGAAGAATGTGCAAGTTAATTAGACACTGAATTTTTGGTAGAGTCTTGTTGACTTGCAAAGCCATTTTGTTAACGGGTGCCCCTAGGGCACTCGTTAAGGAATCTAAAAGTAGAAAATTTGTCTTGAAAATATAAGCTGTTACTTTTGATAAAGTAATTATTACACCACTTTTTAATAAAATCTACTTCTTTTGGATACTTAACCAATGCTCCTGGGGCACTGTTTAACATTCTCCTTAATTAATTGGAGCTTCTTTAACATTTAAAAGTACTGAAAGATGGAAAGAAAAGAAACATCCAAATTTTTGTACAAAAAGGAGTCCAAAGTATTATAGGACTACAAACCTTTCTGAGTGGAATTAAGACAAAGAGTCCAACAAAGCAAACAACAAAAAGGAAGCCAGACATCCAACCAAATGCAGGTTCTTTAACTGCGCTTGGGTTGTTACCCTCAGTGCCTACTCCAGACAACACATATGTCTTCCTGTTTAATCCCAACAGATATGAAGCAAATCCTCCTACAACACACACAAGCGCAAATTAAATTCATATCAATGTTTTAACCATTTTGTTCTCAAAAAAATGAACTCTGGTTGGTAATCCAGAGTTCGGTTAGAAGGTAAGTAAAGTCTAACTAAAATAATTGTTTCAGCTGTAGATCGAACTCGACTACACTCTCGATCGACTCAACCTTAGTTGAATCTCGTTAACGATTGAAGTATGAGGAAACAATAGATATGTATGTATGAAAACGACCTTACTTGACATGATCTGATTTATAATATAAGCTCGTACTACCGTGTCCTTGATTTCTAACGAAACGGAATATATGATGTATGTATTGAAAATGATAAATATGTAGTAGGCTTTGAACCTTACCGCTAACAGCAATGCTATAGCAAGCAACAGCACAAGTCTGAATAATGGTATTTTCTTGGCGAGTGAATGGCTTAGAAACAAAGCCAGCTTTTTCAAGCACTTTAGTCCAACTTCTTACAAACACAAAAGCAAGTAAAGCAGCAGAGACATTCAAATTTGGAACCATTCCTGTTGTAAGGTTCAGCTTCATTGCTATTATACTATATATTATTCCAATCATCATACTCACAAACAATCCTCTTATTGTTATGTGTTCTGTCCAATGTTCATCAGATTGGATTACTTCAGCTCCTATAACTGGCAACCTTTCTTCCATGTTCTGATTAATATCTCTTTCAATTTCCATTTTTTTCTCTCCAAATTCCATGTTGATGTTTAGTGGACTTGATGGAGAAATCATCTTTATAACTTACTGCACCTGTCACAACTTTACTATATTAATAATACATAGTTGATACATGAGACAAAGGTAGATGAAAAACAATGATTAAATTATAAATATATTGTATATATTATTATAGCAACTGACCTTAGTTTATTTGTTCTTTCTCTTTTAGTCTTTTTGTAACTGATGAAGCAATGAAGACATTAAGATGCTTTCTTCCAGCAAAGGCGCGGATACGGTATGGACTTATTATATAGTGTGGGGTACATATATAGATAGATAGATATGTCTTAAGGACTAGCTGTAATAATATATAATGTAATACAAGAATAAAAATGTTGATTCTTTTATTATTTTAAACTTTGTTCCAATCTTAAGTCGGTTGCATCGTAACTCACTTGGGTTGTCCTAATGGTGTTGGTCTGGTCCCTTGGAATGTGCTTATCTTCTTAAAAAAAATTGTTACACCGCTTTTCTGAGTTATTGTCTGTTTTAGGTCTTACATAAATGGTCACGATTTTGTGCTTAAATCCATCTAATTGAGGAAAGTGAGTGTTAATAAATTAAAACTTAACCTCGATTCTAAACAACGTAAAACTGTGTAATGTAACAACATCAATTATGTTATAATATACTTGCTATATGTACTTGATACTTGTGATGAACAAGTTGTGGTTAAGTATGAACAAGTTGTGATCAAGTCTGTTTATTTTTTTGACAAAAGTTTTGATTAAGTTGGCTGCAAAGTCATTGGGTAAATAATGATTGGCTTTTATGGTATAAAATGAAGATCGCATCATCCATATGGTATACTCATGAGATATAAAGTGATGAAAAATAATAATAAATATTCTTGTCAATCATGAACCAACCAATTTCAAAGGAAACATCAGCAAGTACGACTGATATATGGAAAATCGATATTCTCATTTTAGATTTTTATTACATGATAAAATTCTATAACAAAAAAAATACAATTATATAAGAATTAATTTAATCATTTTCACATCTCTTTCTAAATATATGTAGAATTCTATCAAGTTATGAATTATTATGATTTACGAAGAAGGCTGGACAAAATTTGCACGTAAGCTTAATTAGTTTCACATAAGAAAATATATTTCCCAAAAATAGATATATTTTACTACAACTATCACTTCATTCCCTAATTAGTGCCAAAATAATAACTTATCATCTGAAATAAAATGTCAATTAACATAATGTTCATCCCTGTGAATCAAGGTCCATAGTTTTAAAGTGAATAAAGAATATATACCTTTAAAAATATATATAAATATAAACATTTATACAGTTTGTAACATTAATTAGATATTTATACACGAATACTATAGTTTTTGAGGGAATACACTAATACTATAGTAAAATTAGAAGATCGTTATCTGTAACATAGCACATAATATCAATTGATACCATATTATATAGTACTACAGTAATTCAAAATCTACCGTTCATTTCAGCATATAAAGCGTAAAAGATCTAACTTGATATTCTATATATGTATTGTAACATCCTGTCATAAGTTGAAACTTATTAATGAATGTAATAGTTATATGTATTTTTTAAAGATAATTAATCTAATAGATAATCATCAAACAACTCTACACTTGATTTTATATGATTCGGGTACTGTAATCTTAGGCTTTGTTTGAGAGTTTGGAGGGGAAGGGAGGGGAGGGCTTTGGGGGGTTGGAAATATATAGAAAAATGGACAAAAAATTCACATTTTTTGAAAGAAACAGTTTTTTAGAGAATGATAAACTAATATTTATGATTAATATACTTATGATTTTAAGAATATTATAACAACATAGATTGAATTTTGAAAAATTCATATAAACCCTCCATAACCCCCAAAACCCTCCCCCAATGCAATTTTTGAGTTCCCCAAATGAGGGGGATTTTTTATCATGAGTAAAAAATTAACCTGCAAAGCACTCTCCTCCCAATGTCTTCTATTTCTTCCACTTGCTCCTTCCTTTTTTCCAAAACCCTCCCCTCCCCTCCCCTCCAAACTCCCAAACAAAGCCTTAGAGTTTGTTTGCGAATTGGTTTTTAGAGATTTTTGGATGGAGGACTTTGGAGGGATAGATTATAATTTGATGTATATATATTTTTTTTTGAAGGAATTTTGATGTATATTTGATACTCTATGTGAAATTCAGACATTAAAAATGCAACAATATTAAAATTCTTGAGTAAAAACTTTAAAAACATGTAGTTCTATCTTGTATTTACGAGTTGGATTTTGACAATTTTTTGAGTGACTTTGAAGGATGAGTCTAGTACTTAAAAAAAATTAAAATAACAATGTAATATTATATAATGTATGTTTGGTGCAACGGTAGGTGTGTTAGAATCACGACGATCTACCGTGATTTTCTAAAAACTACAATTTATAGTTTCTACAAAATCACGAAGAATCACCGTGATTCTGACATACCTACCGTGATATCAAACATAGGCTTAGTCATGTATCACATTGTTTTTTCAATCTTTTAAAATATCAAATATATTTTTTTTTTGAAGAAACCAAAATGAAATATAATTAAACAAAAGTGATTCTTATAGCACAAGATGTGCCAAAAAGAACCACCCACAAAGAATACAACGTTATGAGTCTGTTGCCATAATGTGCAACAAAAAGAAAATACCTAAAGAAACTACTCCCTAATACCCATACATAATAAAGGATTCCGCCACCGGTCATTGTAACTGAAAGCAGAAGAGAGCAATTTGGCTTTTAACCAAGAAAAAGACATAAACCTGACGTAATCTAATAACTTGATCAAATCCTGAGCTTTGTGTTTAAAAACCCTGTTATTTCGTTCCTTCCAAATGACCCAAACAGTAGAGTGCCAAATTACTTGGAAGTAAATGTATGTATATCGCGGTAAACCAGCCAAATATATATTTTAATATCAAATATATATTAAAATATAATTTAACTCAATATAGTCATTCCCTTCAAAGCTCTTCAAAATTCAACTCGCAAACACTCAATAGGATCACATGCTTGTTGAAGTTTTTGTCTCAAGAATTAAAATATGGTTTGAATATACAAGTTTTCAGAAAAGTTGAAAGAGACTCAACGAAAGTTGGGTCGAGTAGAAGGAACTAGACTCTATAACATTAAGAACCAAAAATTTAAATTCTAACCAAAAAGGCAACCACATAACATTAAGAACCAAAGTTCAAATTCTAACCGAAGAGGCAACCATGTTTAGTGTCGGATATCAAATATGATTATTGCTAATAGAGAAAATTTATAGAGAGAAAAAAACAAAAACAGAAAGAGACTTATGTCAGCTAGTCCAAGCTTTCTCAATAATAGACTACACTATATAATTAATTATAAAATATTAATTATATAATATAGGTTACACATCCCACAGGACTATACAGTCACGGAAGGTATAGCATAGCATTTAGAAATATCAGAAGTTTCGTTTAGGTGAAATGTCCCAATAAAAGAAAATTCTATACATTCAGAATCAGAATATATAAATACATAAACAGACACACGCACAGCTAATGAATTGGATGCACTTGCAATATCAACAGTGGAACTAGAATAAACAAAGAAGTGCCTAAAGGTTTTATTACTTTTTTAGACTTAACAATTATATTAATGTTTCCTTTCAAAAAAAAATTATATCAATGTTTAATTTGTTATCCAAAGGTGTACCACTAAATGGACATAGTTTTGTCCTCGTGAGCATAGCTCAGTTGGTAAGGACAATGCATAAAATATGCAAGGTCCGAGTTTCAAACCCCGGCCACCACAAAAAAAAAATGAACATAGTTTCTCCCCTCAACTTCTTCTGTTTTTTTTTAGAGATTATTATAAAATATTATAATATAGAAAATTAGATTATTTTTTTTTTGGTAGTGAATATAGAAAATTTGGTTAATACCATCTTATAATTTTAGAGACTAAATTAAATACTTATTCTGTTTTTTAGTCATACTTATTCTGTTTTAATTCCCATTTTCGATTGAATTGACTAGTCAACTTTCATATTTGGCCTACCTTTTTTTGGCTGCACTCTTAAAAGATTCTCTAGTGACCTTTGTATTTGAATTAATACATTTGAGAGGATAGTGACCAAAAAAATGAGAGTAATACATACTCAACCCACCTAAATTGGTGTGAATTGGATCTATTCCATTAACAAGTTTTAGTTGAATAGATTTGATAGATTGTCGGATTCAATTCCTACCCCTAATCATTGTATTATATATCATGATCATTATTTCCAAGGCCAACTTTGACCTTAGGCCACTAACATTCAAAATTGAAGGACCAATAACCACGAGATATTGTAACAAGAGAAATAGTTGAGATTCAATTCTCATAATAGAAAGTTTGGGATCAAAACTGATATATCATAGTAATACGAATGAAATTACTTTCATTATTTGTCCATTCAAAGTGTAAAATTGTTTTATCTTATATTTTTCATCATCCAAACAAAGTGTAAAATCAACCATTGAAATCTAAGCAACAGATGTACTGATTGCAGTTGCTAGTGGATGAGTTGATCCGTCAACATTCAGCATCAAGTTTGAAAAAGATGGGTAGAGATAAACTTGTATCGATGCCTTTTCTTTTGTCAAATGATTTGATTATTTATAATGATACATTCATATCTTATCACCAAGTAATGTAATTTAGCACAAAAGACATACATATATGCCAAACAATGATCTTTCGGACATATATAGTCTCGTACTTTGGTCAATACGTAATTATGTTTGCATAATTCCATGTATATTATGCCAAACAATGATCTTTCAGAAATTCCCAAAAAAAAAAAAGATCTTTTATAAATAGGGGAATGATATAGCTCAACTCATTTGATGTTAAGGGTCAAAGGAATAAGAGGATTTAGGTTTTTTTTTTGGTGAAAGAAAAAAGAAATACTAATTTAATAGACTCTACTCTAGTTAATATATGATAATATAAAATTTAGGGTTAAAGAATGATGTTTCAATACAAAATATATAAGAGAAATGATATTTTGACAACCAATTTTTTTTTTTTTGAGGAAATTTTGACAACCATTTTTTGACAACTTTCTCTCTCATACTCACATGATGTTGTTATCCTCTCTCTTCCTTTTTCTCTCTCCATTGTTTTTGACCAATAAGAAGTGAGAAAAACAAGGTTGTCAACAAAGTTGTCATCAAATGGATGTCAAAATAGCATTACTCAATATATAATACCCTTAGTTTTTAAAGAGTTATTTATATTTCCTCCTTTTAAATGTATTAACGAGACTCGAACCTATAATTTCAATGTCTAAGGCCTGTCTTTTTATCACTAGAACGAATCATTGTAGTAAGTTGATACATATTTATGTATTTATCGGTTGGTTTAATTTTTCTGTTTCTTTAGAAAGGAAAAAAAAAAACTAGTTATGGTAAAAATTTACACACTATTTTGAGATGATGATTGTGGAAATTATATTTCTATCATGAGGACCATAGAATATGGAGCACTAGAAGATAAATAGATAGGTTTGAAAGTAAAGTTTACCACATACATCACATCATGCACAAATTCGGTGTCTAAATTCAAGAACAATAAGAAGTGAAGGTTTAATTTGTTTTTCCTATTGGCATCAATGCAATTATTTGTGGCTAGCTGTGTGATGCGCATATTTTGTTGATGGTGTAAATTTGTGAATGATATGATCACTGGCTACGTCGTGTGTGGATACTTGATACTTAGTGGATAATGGCTCCCACCATACATGAAAATGACACGTAGCATAAAAGTCCTAATTCTATACCATGGCGTGTGGTCGACATGTGCTTCTGGCTTGTGCTCTAGACTTTTGCCAAGTACTGATTTTGACATCGATTCTTTTATCTTTTCAGAACATCCCCACAAAATTCTCTGTCATTCTTGTATATATCATCAACTAAGAAAATAGAAGATCATACTTTCAATTTTACTTTTGGTTAGGTTTTTTTAGTCGAAAGCTAGAGACTAATCATTTGAAGCACTCGATCCATTTAAAGAGACGACTCCTTTCAGCAAGTGTTACTTTATGTGTATTGATTAGAGATCGAATTCATGACAACATGTTATAAATGACGAAGTTAATTATATGCCAATTGTATTATAATATGTTGGTAAGATCACAAGTTTTAAAATTGAATACATCTAGGTTAGTAAATTTTATATTTCATATGTAAAATTGGGAGATATACTTTTATTTCTATAAAAATAATAATTAATATGGTGTCTTTAGTTAACAAACTTTTTCTTTGAATTTTCCAAATATATTGAAAAGTAGTCCTAATAAAATATTTTAACTCATATATAGAATCACAAAGATATGGGGTTTCTCTCCTTTTTGCTATGTTGCTGTATTCAGAAATTGGTGTTGGAGATGAGCAGTGTGGATTGTGGTTTGAGGTGTTCTCGCACATATATAATCTGGTGTCAGGTGCGGTGGCGTGTCAACAGGGCCGACCCAACATGTTTAGAGACCTAAAACAACTTTTATTGTGATGTCTTTTAAAATAAATAAAAATTATATAAGACTTTATGAAAATCAAATAAAATAAAAAAATCTAAATTTTCTTTAGACCAAGAGTTTAACCTAGCATAAGGAGGATATGGGGGCATAGCGTTTACAAACTCAACTAGAGAAACATATATAACTACGTTGTTATGATTCAAAATAGTACATTAGAACATACACTTGGCAAAATGTAATTGGTTGAAATAAATGGACATGTGGCTAGTGATTGTGTATAAATAGGGAAATGATGATCACTAAGGGGCGTGCATAATTTGATGAAAATTTATACTTCTTCCCTTTGACATTCTTTGGAATGATTTCTTCCTCTTAGACTTGTTCTTAGATCTATCTTTCTTTAAGCTCCTTCCACTTTAACAAATTGTTTCCATTATCAATACTTGTATTCTCAATCAATTATTCCTTTGTACTCATCCTTTACTAATGAAAATTGTTTGAGATTCATTATTTTACTTGTGCTAAGTTCTAATCATTACATACGATATAACTATGTTGAGGCCTAAAGCCGTAGCTTGGACCACTTGACCCTTGGAGTGCATATTTTTTCTGTTGGATAACATTTATGTTCAAGTAAATATAGTTGATATGTGGTATTGACGAAATGTGTTTGATGAGCTATAAGAAGCTTATTGACAGTCGATGGATGACAA
The DNA here is from genome assembly GCF_051527215.1 of Medicago sativa. Classification (NCBI taxonomy): domain Eukaryota; kingdom Viridiplantae; phylum Streptophyta; class Magnoliopsida; order Fabales; family Fabaceae; genus Medicago; species Medicago sativa. The sequence goes on along the minus strand of NC_140749.1, from coordinate 70,476,252 downwards.
TCTGTAAGGCACTTCTCTATTTTTCTAAAGTCATTTGGATACATTAAAGATGTTTTATCGAAGGTGTCTATTTTTGTGTGAAAACTCGTGGATGATACCTTCTTACAAAGGATTATCATGTGGTATTTTAAATGAGGATCCATGTTTTTGTGTTAACGGGTGTGGGTGTGTGACGAATCATTTCAACATCTATTTTTTGATTGCTTACTTTTTGAGAGTATCTAGTACATGGTGTTAGACATTGGTTAAGAATTGTTACTGCTTTTCCTAACCAGGTTTGTATGCATGCTCAATAATTTTGTGACCTTTATTAGATAGGTAAGGTGATAAGAAAAGTTTATCGTTATTTGATTGACGTGCATTTGTTATATCTAGAAAGCACTAAATTATATGCTATTTTTGCATTATGAGTGCATTGTTAGTCAGGTGGTTGATCATATCAAATTAGTGTGCTTTGAATGAGTTGTGCTTTGAATAAGTTGTGCTAATATAATTCTTTGGCTTTAAAAAAAAAAAAACACCTTTGTTTTAACTAATTAAAATCATGTTTGAGCAAGGCAAAATTAATTTTGATACTTCCGATTGTAAAACTATAATGGCTACATAGTGTTCTTTATACTTTTTAGTTAGTAAGGGTTCAACTCATTTAAAGTATATGTGAGTTTTAATCTCAATGTTGATGTAAAGACTTTGGATTTTCGCAAACTTTGTAAGCCCTAAACCACCCAACACAATTAACCTTTAATTCTTTCAATAAAAAAATATTTCTTGGTCAAAATTTATTATTCTATCTTATAAATGAGTGCAACTAATGATTTTTTAGACAAGTATATCATCTTAAAAATATTCCAGTTATAATACACGTATATTATCTTAAATGAGTGCAACTTTTAGTGAGTAAAGGTAAGGCCATGAAAAACATAATTTCTATGAAGGAAATAGCATCGAGTCAAGAAATTGATCTGCAATAGTCTGGAATTTTTTGTAGCATGAATGTGGCTAACGAGTTCAAGAATATAGGCTTCCCTTCGGTGATTGGTTGAAGCAAGAAAGTCGCTCTTAGATTCTTTTAGGGCATAATTCAGAAGAAGATCAATTGTTAAAGTGGTAAATGTTTATCACGAGATGAACAAGAAAGTCGTATTAAATCAGTACTATAGACTATTTGATTTGATTATTTATCCTAATTGTTTGTATATTTAAATTTCTAAATGTTTTAACAATGTAATTTAGCAACTATCGCGTATATTTTAGATAATATTGATATTCTACAATTTTTATTATTCTACTTTTGAGAAATAGTAGTTTTGAAGCATTGTTATTTTCATAGCATACAAACTCTTTTCTTCTTTTTCAAGTATCAGCCTAGTAGCTAGAAGTTGTGAATAAGTCATAAATCTGGGGTTCAAACTTCTGCTTTTGTATACCGCAATGTCTCTGCCAACTGAGTTATGCAACAAGTTCATTTAAATATGTTTTGAAATGAGTTTTATAAAAATAAAAATGCTTTGAAAACAAATAAATATATAGCATGTTCAATATTTTACTGTCTGAACACCCTTTTTCCTTTGAGGATTAGTTTGCTTACACATCTCCGTTTCTACATTGGGCCACACAAAGGGTTGCTGCTTGCATTACATGTCCCTAAGATTACTATCGTGCACCCCACCCCTAGCGTGAAATGTAATTTCAGTCTCCCTTCATTCCTTTTTCTTCTCTCACTCTTTTTGATTTTATCTCTCAGGCTTCATTTTACATCGTCCAATTGTGGCTTTGCATGAGAAATCACTTTAAAATTAAATAAGAGCTTCCAAGCTTAGGTGCATGTGACCATTTTTATTATTACCTAGGTGCATGGGACATCATCACCTTATCATATCTCCCTTGCATGTGACTTCTTTTGTTCATTTATAAAACAAATAATATGAATCATTACTTCAAATTAATCTTCATCTAATGATTATAATTAACTGTTCTCATTTTTTACCATGATTAAGTGTAAAATCTCACCAAAGTTATGTATGAGAATTTGAGTTGATTTAATTCAACCCTGCAAAATCGGTTTGTAAAGTGAAAATGTTCTCACCTATATAATTTATATTTATATCTTATCTTATTCAATGCGAGACTTTTAATATACTCCGCCATACTTGATACATCTAAGACATGACCCAAGTGATACGATAGCGGTGACATGATAACAAAATGTCCCATCGAAATTTAAATAGACTTGGATATTATATTATAATTCGGATTGAACTCAACCGCACAAAATCTTGTAAGTGATGACTACATACACTTATAAACTTATATTTGGACATTATCTCATCTAACAGTGAACTTTTATTGTCTTCACTTATTGTTTGTTTTATTACATAATTTCATTTTATTCCTATTTAAAATTAAGTGTTGCCTTAAGGTATCTTGAATAATTTTATTTGCTAATAATTAAATGCAAAACAATATGAGATAAATTTTTAAGTTATTGTTTGGTCATGCAAAATAAATATTTGCTTGTGTTGAAAAAACAATATACAACAAACATAAAGGATATATTTATCTATCTTCGATATTTTGAATATAAACTGATATAATTTTTGTAGTCTCCATTTTTTTTTCAGTTACTAGTATGTTAATTTTTTATCACTTATATTTGATGCATATTTATATAAATATTATGCTAGGAAACTAAAAAGTAGAAATTTTGCATTAGAAACAACAATTGTTTAACATTCAAAAAATTGAATACACATTTAAAAAAAAAATTGAATACACTTTACAACGATTTTCCTAAACAATATTTCTTTTTTAGTTTTCTTAGCAATTGTCATAGGGATACTCTTTAACATGAGAGAGAGAGAGAGAGAGAGAGAGAGAGAGAGAGAGAGAGAGAGAGAGAGAGAGAGAGAGAGAGAGAGAGAGAGAGAGAGAGAGAGAGAGAGAGAGCAGTTATGTAATTATGGATATGGATTCAGTGTTGTGGAAAACAACACAGTTGTTATCACAACCATTTGATGAGTTTGATAAAAGTATAATTGTACCATCCAATAAGATCCTATATAGTTATCATTGAAAACTGTGTGAAACTGTGTTGTTTTACTACAGCAGCAAATCATAGTCCGTTAAAAACATGGTGATGCATGTGTGTGTATGAGAGAGAGCATGATTATGTTGAAAACACGGGGATGTATGCATGTGTGATGCATGGGGTGGCACTTTGGTGCCATTAATGGCACCGTGTCATTAGATCAGGGCCACACATTGCCCCAAGTGTGTGTGTGATGTGTGTGTTGGGTGCCATCAATGGCCACGATTTAATGGCACGGTGCCATTAATGGCACCCAAGTATTGTCCGTGATGCATGTGTGTGAGAGAGATAGAGAGAGAGCATGGTTATTTTTTATTTTTTTTTAAGAAGAGAGCATGTCAAAAAACAATGGTGATGTATGCATGTGTGATAGATAGACAATTACAGGAGAAACAAACAAAATGCATGTCAAAAATCTCGTTTCCTTTTAATCCATGTCTTTTCCTCTCAAGTACAACTTACAGCACGGTCATCTTGGACTTTTTAGTATTCGTAAATAAGTGGAATCAATTATATTGCCCTACAAGTTTCATCCTTTAGCACTTTATTCTTTTTTAAAATACATGTTGACAACTAGTTTGTCATATAAACAAATAAACTCAAATTATATATGTAATACTCGAAGGCGACCTAGAACCGGTCCTAAGATTTTTGATACCTGGGATGAATCAATAAAGTTGTGTCGTTTTAATTATTGGAAATTTTTTTCTTTCCAGAAGATTTATTCATCGTCAAGTTTCTCAAAAAATATATTTTCAATATAATTAATCCAAACGAGTTAAAAAAAAATATGTTTGTAAAATACTCACTACTAAGTAAAAATAATAGTTTTTAGTGCCTCTACAAACGTGATGCTCTGGGTTGCCACCCCTCCGGCCCACCTCAGGGCCACCTCTGAGTCGAGCATTTGGATATATACAATGCACGTTGCCAAAAAAATGGTCAGTCTCACATGTGAAGAAGGAACAACAACTCCATATACTGTTCAATATATATTAATTTGATTGGTCGAATATATATGTATACTGTTTTGTAATTGAAATGATACTGATAGTTACCCCTTGATTGTAGCAGCAGGAAGAAATTCTCAGTGCACTAATATGGGCCATTCATATGAGTTTCAATGTGAGCTACACAGTCTACACGCCAATTAAATTGACTGTTTTTTTTTCCACCATACTAGTTTCTTACGCACCCTACAGATTTATAATTCGAAAAGTGTTAAACGCCCTTCAAAACACGTTAAAACACCTTCACAGATCCCTTATTTTTTGATTTTGAATTTTATAATTTGAATTGGGTGTGTGACAAGAGATAAAGGTGGAAAAAGAAACAACCATGAAATTTTATTACTTGCCATCTTTTATTTTTTGAAAATTTAGTCGTCGTCTTATTTTTTTAATTTGAAAATATTTGGCTTTATCCAAATCTATTTCTAAAGTTGTATATATAAGTGATTGTGATTTTCCTTAAGAAAAAAATAAGTGATTGTGATTTAATTTGATGGCAATGTAAAATTTTCGCACTATCAAAGGCAAACAATCGGTCAAGAAAAAAAAAGTGAATGAGAACCGGAGAAATGGGTTGTGGTCCTGTCAATTTCTTAAAAAAATGGAATGTTTCATTTTAAACGGGCCACTTCCTTGCAGAAGGTTGTGTGTTCGATTCCCTCTGCCGATGTGAGGGCAGTGTTGGTGGGTGATCTGTAAGTACCTCTATAAGTGCCCTTTGGGCCCGGAGGCGTGCCCTGACCCTGGTGGTGACCGGAGCCGAACCCACCTAAACTTTTTGTAACAAAAAAAAAAGATAGACACAAGATCTATTTAAAGAGATGAAGACACGTGGTTTGGTGGATTCATCAAATATAGGTTCCGATGTGAACCCATCAAAATCTGTCACGTGTCTTTAAGAAATGGATAAGATTTTGATACGTAGAACGTAAGTCTCATCACCAAATAAATCTTATCATCATTAATTATTTTTTTTTAAATATCTCCGTGTTTTTTCTCTCTACAAATAAAACCCTCTATTTCCTTTAAAAAATGGGGAGAATACTAACCCCAGAAAATAACCTTATTTGCTTTCCATTATAATTTTTATTAAATGTCTATTCAGTTATGCAGAGACACAAACCTTTTTTAATATTAATTTAAACTAAAAGTAATTAAGTTATGTGCTTGTTGTAATATCCCCACAAGTTGGAGATTGGTATATATTTAGCATGCCTAATTTGCAAATAAAAAATGTGAAAGGATGAGGTACGTAGCAAAGACTTGGTAAATAAATTAACAAGTTGATTATTTTACGGTATTGGCAAGTTGGCAGCAGCAACAACTTAATTTCAGCTTGAAGCTTCTCACAAACTTAAATCATTGAATGAAAGGCGTACAGTATTTATACAAGTGATGAGTTGCACTTGCACCATAAGCTAGCTATTTCTAACATATATGATTTCTTACGATACAAGTAACTCCCTTCTCTAACTACTTTCATATGAAACCAGAAACGTAGAACTGTCAATGTCAAGTACAGTTGGCATTAACTAATCAACTACCATAAACTAGTTTGAACTATGTTCTTCATTTGAGTTACGTGCTCGTTTCGTAATATCTGCAAGCACTATAATACTCTCATTTATGTTAGAGATTGAGGTGAATGTGAGGTAGTAACGATGATGCATGCATTGGGTACAAAGAAAAAATGTCCTTGTATGATAAAGTCTTTCAGACTATTTAAGAGAAAAGTTCGTTGAGGACGTTTAGCAAGAGTGTTCGTCGTAATAAGTGTACCAACGTTTGATTAGGGGTGGGAAAAAAAAAACTGAACTGAACCGAACAATAAAACTGAACCATTGGAGCTGAACTGAAACAGTTCGGTTCGGTTTGGTCGGAATAGTTCGGTTTGGTTGGAACAGTTTGTTTCGGTTTGGTTTTAAAGTTCTAAAATTCTACTTCTTTTGGTTTTTATATATATTTTTCAACAGTACCAATAATAACAATTCGGTTAGAAATGCAAATAATTTAGTTTCGATCGGCTATTTTGAATTTAGCAAACAATTCAATTCGATTCGGTTTTTATCTCGAACCGAACCATCCCCACCCTGCGTCTGATCAAGATCATGTACTGCTAATCCTCAAAGGTGAATGTTGTGTAATATGATCCTTTAACATGCAAAGTACATGCACAATTGGGCCTTGGCTCAATAAAAAGACTTTCCACTTTATTTTGCAAGCTAGATTATTCTCATTAGTCTTTGGTCTTGTTTATTTTTTGTTATAGTCTCTAATTTTCATTTAGAATTCTGCTCTTTACCCAACACATTTTGCTCATTTTCAACTGAAATTTTAAAAATACACCTGCGTGAGTTAACTCACGCTAGTGTTAAATATATGTGACTTAACTCACGCTGCATGAGTTAACTCACGCAGAGATTTACACTAGCGCGAGTTAACTCACACAGGGGCATTATAGTCATTTTAGTTGGGAATGAACATTTTTGATTGAGTAAAGAGCAGAATTCTTTCATTTATTGTGTGGTTTGTATCTAGATTATTTGAAACGAGGGAACAAGTTTAAACTATTGCCGCCTGATTTGTCTTTGATTTACTATTTCATCGTTTTAAACAAGCACTTATTTTCAAGGAAAAAACACTTATTTTATTGTAAAAAGAAACAAGCACTTACTTACATGGTGAAAACCTTATCCTCATCCATTTATTTTTCATAACACTATTTTTTACCAAAATTAAGTATCTAGTTACCAAATGGTTTAACGCTTAAATACTATTTTGGTCCTTTAATTCATTTTATTTTAAAAGTTCAGTTTGGTCTCTTGACTTTAAAATTGGTTAATTTGGTCTCTCAGTTTATTTTAAAAGTTCAATTGGTCCCTTAACTTTAAATCAGTCAATTTGATCCTTTAATTTATGTAAATTAACACAACTTGGTAACTTAACTTTGTATTAGATAAGGCAACTTGGTCCTTTAACTTATGTAAGTTAATGCAATTTTGTCCCTCAATATATGAATATAATAGTATATTTTCATAATTTAAGGGATTAAGTTGCATTAAACTTTCTAAATTAACGGATCAAATTAATCGATTTTAAAGTTAAGAGTGAAAGTTGTACTTTCAAAATAAGTGAAAGGACAAAGAGATATTTAAGGTTTTTTTTTTTTTTACAAATTTAAGCCTTGTTTCAATGTATGGTTCAACTTATTAAGTAAAATCTGAAATAAAGTAAATATTATGAAATTAAAGGTGTTTAATATTCCCATTTCCTTTGTAAAAAAAATAAAATAATTCCCATTTCCATCAAAAGGAAAATAATATTTCTATTGAATTTTTGTAAGCTTAATTATACTATTGATCTGTTTGTCCTCGTGCCGTGAGCTTAGCTCAGTTGGTATGGACAAATGATGAGTCATAAATTAGTCTATTTTAATGCTTTATTTAGTTTAGTTTTATTTAGATTTGATTTTATTTTATTGCATATTTATTTCCTTTTTGAATATTTTACTTTAAATTGCTTTTTATTTTATTTTAGGAACGAATATATGGTGAAAGGTGTCTTGGAGCAAAAGAAAGAGGACTGGAGCAAATACAGTACAAGAATACGAAGATACGAGACAAAAATATGTCTCTACCAAGTCAGAAGCTTGGCACGGCCCGTGCCAACATATGGCACGGCCGTGCCACCCTCCAGGATACTCTTTTGCTGCTTTTCTTCAAGCCCAAGTTACTCTGTTGTAGTTTTACTGCTTTGCCCTTATAGTTGCTTAGATTTTAAGTCAATTGTAAAGCTATAAATAGAGTAGCACTCCATCATAAACATTCATCTTTTGTTCTTGGAATAAAAGTTCACTTTTATATTATTGTTCTTTTACTTTATTGCTTTCTCTCTTCTTCCCCCATGTCTACAATAAACGTTAGTGAGTAGACTCTTATTTGTCTTGGGATTGTTGGATAAGTCTAATGACGTAATCCTAAACAAACCAAGCTTAAACCCTAATTTTATGTAACCCTAATTTCTAATCTAGATTCACCGTATTAACGTGGATTAACAATTATCAAACTGTGGAAGCGAAAGCGGAGGGTTTGATAATCGTTAATCCATCATCCCAAACATCAATTCATAAAGCGAGAGCGGAGTTTTGATGTTGGAACAAGTGAATCTAGACAATAATTGCAAAACAGTGAAATAGTCTTTGCAATTATTGAGACAAGAGTAGTTTTAATCCTCTATGCATCCTCTAGTAATCAAGTCAGCGAAATAGGCTTGGTTGCTAGAAGTAAACTCTCACCGGACTTTCATCGGAAAGGTGAGGGGCTAAGGGAAACCGGTCTTTAGAAATTAAGGTGTAAACCATGAAATTAGATGTTTAAGTCTTGTCTAGTGAAGGGTTTGTTGTTATGATGGACCAATGATCCCAAGGCTCTTTTATATTATTGTTATTTACTTTCAGCAATTAAACCCCCTTTTTATAAACTTTTCTCTCTTCTAATCATTCTCTAAAAGTTAATTGAATTCACAACTCCCTAGCGGAACGATACTCTTCTTACTACCATTACTTCGATAGGTCGTGCACTTGCGGTTTGGCCCTATCAACAATGCATTAAAATATACAAGGTCTGGGGTTCGAACACCGGCCACCACAAAAAAAATACTATTGATCCGTTTATTTATCACGCTCATGAAATAATCTCACTATTGATCCGTTTATTTATCACGCTCATGAAATAATCTCATTTTTTAAAATTTAACTCTTTGATTTAAAATTTAACTCTTTGATCTCTCAAGTATCACAATTGTTGCAATCTTTATCCAAACTCATATTTTTGTCACCAAAGCGGTGGTGTGTAATGATTTTTGGTCAAATACCAGCTTTATCGACTTCTACTAGACCATTGACCCTTTGCTTCACACAGGTCTTATTGAATAAAAGGACACCAATTCGTCTGTCTATAATACTTGTCAAGAAAAATGTATCATTCCAAACTAAAAGATAGTTCACATATAAGTTGTACCATTTTTTTAAGTTTAAAAATCTAAAAGAACGACTAAAACTGAGTGTTTTTGAAATGGGGGATCAATTACGCGTTTGAGTAAACATAGAGGGACAAAACGCCTATACTGATTAACCTTGACTCTCATTGAGAGTCATTACTCATTACAAATGAAACAACTAAGCATTCATACCATTATAGCTTTTAGAAATATCCATTTCAACAAATAAATAAAATAACTAACATTGTTACCGAAACAAAATAGAATTCATCTTAAATGCTTGTTAGCTTTTAATTTTTTTTATTGGTGCTACATAAGTGTGATGAAATCAAACATAGTTTTTTTTTGACACAGAAATCAAACATTTTGTTTAAATTAAATAGAGTTAATATAGTAAAATTAAACAGAGAAATTAAGGTAAATCTAGGGCAAAATATTGCTTACGGGTTAACTTTAAGTAACAAGAGATGCTTTGCATAACAATAGGAGATTTCCATAACAATTAACATTTTGTTTAAATTAAATAGGGTTAATATAGTAAAATTAAGCAGAGAAATTAGGGTAATTCTAGAGCAAAATATTGCTTACGGGTTAACTTTAAGTAATAAGAGAAGAGATGATTTGCATAACAATAGGAGATTTCCATAACAATTAACATTTTGTTTAAATTAAATAGGGTTAATATAGTAAAATTAAGCAGAGAAATTAGGATAAATCTAGGGCCAAATATTGCTTAACTTTAAGTAATAAGAGAAGAGATAGGGTAATTCTAGGGCAAAATATTGCTTACGGGTTAACTTTAAGTAATAAGAGAAGAGATGCTTTGCATAACAATAAGAGATTTCCATAACAATTAACATTTTGTTTAAATTAAATAGGGTTAATATAGTAAAATTAAGGAGAGAAATTAGGGTAAATATAAGGCAAAATATTGTTTACCGGGTTAACTTTAAGTAATAAGAGATGTTTTGCATAACAATAGGAGATTTCCATAACAATTAACATTTTGTTTAAATTAAATAAGGTTAATATAGTAAAATTAAGCAGAGAAATTAGGGTAAATCTAGGGCAAAATATTGCTTACGGGTTAACTTTAAGTAATAAGAGATGCTTTGCATAACTATAGGAGATTTCCATAACAATTAACATTTTGTTTAAATTAAATAGGGTTAATATAGTAAAATTAAACAGACAAATTAGGGTAAATCTAGAGCAAAATATTGCTTACGGGTTAACTTTAAGTAATAAGAGATTTGCAAATTTTCAAAGCACTCTATTTGTCCCCGATTCTTCTTCTTCTTTGTTTATGTTTAGAGGCCCTTAGGATTTTCATGTTCAAGAGATTCGGAAATAGTGTTCATAACTTGTAGTGTTCATAACTTCTTTTTCTCTTTTCTTTATTCCACGTGTTTAATTTCATGCCATTTGATAATGTATCACATAACCACCTTTGGGTAAAAAAAAAATGAGATCAAAATTTTAACAATGTGATATTTTTTAGAAATCGTGGTTAGGTCTAACCCAACCCCACAAAACCGGCTAGTAAGGTGAGGATTGCCCTCACTTATAAACATTGTCAGACCATTTCCTATCCGATGTAGGACTCTTAACACACCCCTCACGATCAATACTATTGGGCTTCGTTCGTGGTCATAAATGGCGGGTGGTCTGATAGCGGAATCCTGATAACAGGTGGCCAAAATGGATCTTGAAGAGGCTCTGATGCTATCTTAAAAATTATGGTTAGGCCTAACACAACCTCACAAACCGGCTTATAAGGTGAGAATTGCCCCGACTTATAAACACATTGTCAGACCATCTCATATCCAATGTGAGACTCTTAACAATATTTGAGAAATGAAAAAGGTGATATCATGAAATGACTTAATTGAATGCATGTGTAAAAATGTTTTAAAGTATCTATGATACTAGGTAAACACTAACAAACACCTCAAAAACGTTTGTTAAAACGTCTAAAAAGTTATGAATGTGTATTCAATACATTAAATTAAAACTTTCAAAGTTATATTTTTATATAAAACCTATTAATTATTTCATGTTTTGAATTCTTAATAAATGTGTTTTAAGACAACTGTTAGCACGTCCAAAGTAAACAAATCTTTGTGACCTTAGCCGGACATTCTATAATCTATGTAAAAGCCGAATTTCAAACCGAACACCTAGCTTATTCTCCTTATAAAAGAGAATTTAAAATAAAATAAATAAAAAAAAAAGAAGAGAGAAACGGGTCCCGTGAAGCTAACAAGGAAAGAAGAAAGACGTCGGGCGTAAAAGGACGGGTGTGCAAAGTCAAGCCATACACAAGGATACCTTTACACGAGTTCTTTCCCCCAAAGTAAAAAAATCATTTCAAAAAGTTATAATCCAAAACATTTGTTACTTTTTTAATGCTAAAAGATAGCTACTATCATTTTAAAAGGAATAATTTAGTCGATACATGTAGAATTATCAATTAATGACTATCAACAATGTATTAGTCTGATTGTTAATATTCGATCTCAATTCTTGACCCTTGCATATAGGAAAAAATTGATTGGGAGGGGAGAATTTATCGACCGATTTTTCGACGGTAAAAATTAAATTTTTTTTGAAGGAGTAAAAATTAATTATTATTAAAAGACGGTAAAAACTTCGTATTTGTAACATAATAACTAAAAAAAAAAAAATACTATTGAGCTTATATATTTAAAAGATAAATTATCTCGTTCGTTACCAAATATTTGGTCTAAGTTGATACTACCTATTAATAATTTGATATGTAAAAATAAGAGAACCGACTATATTTTAGATGTTGTACCAACCGAACGAACATCTAACCACTTCGCCATATGGCCAAAAAACATAAAAACCATGACAATAACTCTTTTGCTATCCAAAAAATGGTATAAGTGCTACTTATACATGACCAAAAAAAAAAAGTAGCACTTATACTCTTCACTCCTTAACTATATTATACTTATACCGACTTTGACATCGAAGCACCTTTGCACGTACTCCCCTCAAATAACCACGATCATATAAAACATCTACCACCTTCAACTGCACCACCTTCAACCTCCCCAAGGTTGATATACAAGTTTGAATAAAATGGTCCCAAATAATAATCATCCACATATCGTAAATTTAAATTGAAGTTGTCAACCACACCTTTGGAATCTAACTAAAAAATTATAAGATTAATCAAACTTTAAGATCCAAAGAATAACATGTCAAAGTCTCAAAAAGCTTATCCTTCCCTAATAGAAACTTACAACCTACATCTAAATAGCTTTTGCCTACACCTAAATAGTTTTTGCCAAAAAAAGATGACAAAGCCCAAGACCCATAAACTTATATAAAATCCAAAATATCATAATCATAATTAATAATAAATTTCAGTCAAAATCACAATAATACCAAAAATAACAATAACAAATTACCAAATTAATTTAATAAAGTAAAATAAAATTGCAACAATTAACACGGCTTATTATCTTTGTAGTAGAAGATAGATTGAAAATCGAAGACTGCGAAGAAAATGGGTAAACACAAAGAAGAAGCTTAGTACTCATCATTAAGTGCTTTTTTTCTTTAGTTGTTCGAATAATCGATTTTGAAAATTGAGTTTTGTGCTTGTTATATATAAAATTGACTTGAGTCAACAAACAGAAACCAAACACATCACTAAATGGGTTCAGGAAGCAGAAGCTACTCAGCGAATCCTCAAGATTACAAGCTTCTAGAAGAAGTTGGTTACGGTGCAAGCGCAACGGTTTATCATGCAGTTTATCTTCCATACAACGAAGAAGTAGCGGTGAAATCTCTCGATCTAGATCGATGCAATTCAAATTTCGATGATATTCGTAAAGAAGCACAGATCATGAGCTTAATCGATCATCGAAACGTTGTGAAATCGTATTGTTCCTTCGTTGTGGATCGTAAACTTTGGGTGATTATGCCTTTTATGGCGCAAGGTTCTTGTTTGCATTTGATGAAATCAGCTTATCCTGATGGATTTGAAGAAGATGCTATTGGATCCATTTTGAAAGAGACGTTGAAAGCTTTGGATTATCTTCATCAACATGGACACATTCATCGTGATGTTAAAGCTGGTAATATTTTACTTGATTCTAATGGTGAAGTCAAACTTTCGGATTTTGGTGTTTCTGCTTCTATGTTTGATACTGGTGATCGTCAGCGTTCTAGAAATACTTTCGTCGGTACTCCTTGCTGGTAATTTTTAGTTTTATACTTTGTTTTCGTGCTTAATTTTTTATTCGTTATGCATGTTTTATGAAGCACTGACACAAACACGAATATATAGGTGGTGTAATAATTTTAGAAAATGGAATGATTGAATGTAAATATCAGTGTTGTGTTTGTGTCAGATTAATATGTATTTTCAGTGCTGGATAGTGTATATGAAGTGAAATGAAGCGCTGACACAACACTGATACATTGATATTGTAATGATTTGAGAAACTGGAATGATTGCATGTAAGTATTACGTGTTGTGTCCGTATCAGACTCAATGATTTGAATGTTGTTTTTGTGGTTTTGAAGGATGGCGCCGGAGGTGTTGCAACCTGGTACTGGTTATAATTTCAAGGCTGATATTTGGTCTTTTGGAATTACGGCGCTTGAGTTGGCTCATGGTCATGCGCCTTTTTCGAAGTATCCTCCAATGAAGGTATTTGTCTATCTATGAAGGGATAAATGTGGTTGTTGTTCTATTCGGCTTTTTGTCGTTATGAGTTAATTTAAAGAACAGAGAATGTTATTGGTGAGGTGAGGGTGATAGTGATTTGCTACTATAAATTGTTTGTTTTGTATATATATAGGTTTTACTCATGACCATACAGAATGCACCTCCTGGCCTTGATTACGATCGTGATAGAAAGTTCTCGAAGGTATGCCTTTTCTTTCTGCCTACACGTTGCATTGTTAGTTGATACTTACCTGAGACACTTCTTTATTAATATATGTGGTTTTATTCTGCTTTTTCATTAATTATGGCTAATAAATGACGGGAGTGAAAAAGTATTTGGATTTCGACAACATTTTGTAAAATATTATGTGGCCGCGGTTGGGGGATGCATCTGTCATATTCGATTGCGATTTTCTCGCAATATTAAAGATGATGATGCAATCTCTATTGAGACCGCAATTGGGGTTGCTTACACTCATACTATTATTTAGCAAATATTAACGATAAAAATGTAATCTCTACTGTGACTGCGGTTGGGGACTTACCATTCATATTTGATTTGTGATTATCTACTAATTAAGGATAATGATGCAATCTCTAATACGAGTGCGATCGGGGACACATCAGTCATATTTGATTCTGATCATTTGCAGTATCTACAATATTAAGGATAATGATACAATCTCTCACACAACTGCGATTAGGGACGCATCAGTCATATTTGATTGTGATTATCTGCATTATCAAGGATAACAATGCAATCTCTAACACAATTATGCCTGCATCGGTCATATTTGATTGGGACCATCTGTAGTATTAAGGATAAAGATGCAATCTCTATTGCGGCCGCGGTTGGGGTTGCATCTGTCATATTTGATTGTGATTATCTATAATATTAAGGACTGATGCAATCTCTACTGCAACTGCGATTGGGGTTGCATCACTCATATTTGATTGTGATTATCTGCAATATTAACGACTCTGAAGCACGGGTACTCCAATTTGCAAAACGTACCCGTACCGGGTACTCGTACAGTACGCACCCATGATGTACCAAATTTTTTTTTTTGTTCTTAAACCTTGGTACGGTTACGGTACAGCGGTGGTACTCTCAGGGTACGCATAACTCTTTTTTTCTTGAGAAATGAGGCTTTTCATGAGAATTAATAGCAATTATAGTTTGTTTTTTTATGAACTCAAACGGTTCAAGAGCCACAACAACATTTACTAAACAAGAATGTGGGATATTGGTGGAGATGAATGGAATCTATCTGACAGATTGAAGTTGCTAGTCTTTCTCTGGATGAACCTGCCACGGAAGCTAGTCTTTTTACTGAAGATGAGGAAGGAAATAGTGATATTGACACTGTTGGAGTGTGATTTTTCCTATTGATGCATAGACATTAAGTTTTATCCCGTACTTTAGTTTTTCAATTTGGATGTTTTAGCGTCGTAATTTTTTTTGGTTGAATTTTTGTCGTCATTTGAGCAATATAATTTCCTCATGCTATGTTATTTTGAATTAAAAAAAAAAATATCCTAACGTACCCGTACCTTTGTTTTTTGAGAAATCCCGTATCCCGTACCCGTACTGGGTGCCGTACCCGTGCAACACAGATTAACGATAATGATGCAGTCTCTACTGCAGCCACAATTGGGGACTTATCATTCATATTTGATTTGTGATTATCTGCAATATTAACAATAATGATGCAATCTCTACTGCAACTGCAATTTAACATGTTGGATATTGTTTGTATATTGAAATTACGATGTGCTGAACTAATAATTATAGTAAATTAATAAGTATTAGTACTTTAAAAGTATTCCTCAAAAACAAAAGGAGTACTTTAATAGTGGTAGTCTAATTAACGTACTTCCAGTTGTGATCAGTCTTTTAAGGAAATGGTTGCTATGTGCCTGGTAAAAGATCAAACGAAGAGGCCGTCTGTGGACAAGTTACTGAAACACTCATTCTTCAAACAAGCTAAGCCTCCGGAGCTTTCTGTGAAGAAATTATTTGCAGATTTACCGCCTCTTTGGACTCGTGTAAAAGCCCTCCAGGTTTGATTTCATGCATTCTTCAGTGCCTGTTCTGTAATTTCTCTTGTTATGTTACATTTGCATGACTTTAGTACAATCTTGCAGCTTAAAGATGCAGCTCAACTAGCGCTGAAGAGAATGCCTTCTGCAGAACAAGAAGCAATATCTCAGGTAAAAAGCTGATATCCAATTTTTATTTGTCATAAACTGTGGTGCATTGTTTTCAGGATCCAGTGGATCCTGCTAGCATTTTTATATATGGGTCAATACAGGCTAAGTTTGTCATTTTACTTTTCTTTCTCTTGATACTAGTTTTTTTCATTACTTGAAAACTTTATTGTATAGCTTATTGCAGTCTTGTTGTTAGATACAGTGCATTACTTGGAATGGTAGACCTTTGGTTGATTTTCGTAGAATTAATTGTAAAAGGAAAGAACTGGCAATTTCTGGACTTCTTTTTTTAATTTATAAATCATAGTAATAACCAAGATTGCACACTTATTTGACCTTGCTATGAAAGTTTGCTAGTTTGTTAAATGCTTTCGCAAAGAGCATTTCTACAAAATGCTATGTTATAAAGAAAAAGATATGTGAAAAACTTATTTTTCTTGCTTCTTTGTTTCCTTGGAGAATGTCCTTGTTTTTGCTTATCTTGAATACAAGTTTTTTTTTCTCTCTCTACTTTCACTTAAAAGCCCTATAATGGTTTGGCCAAATGCCTCAAAAAGAATTAACAAACAAATAAATGAAGTACTTTCCATAGTCTATAGTCTATATATACAAAGGGGAGGTCTTTTTGGTTATTGGTCCCAATTCTAAGAATGTTTTTGGTTTTCAAGTGAGATAATGAGATAACCTATCTTTTGAAAGCTTGACATTTTAAAGGTTCAGTTAACATCTATTGAAGCGTATGTTTTCTTCCAGAAAAGAGAAAACAACATTGTTGATTTTACAACCATTGAAGTCTAATCCATCTATATATTTCCCTTTCTAGAGTGAATATAAGCGAGGAGTTAGTGCGTGGAACTTCGACGTTGATGATTTGAAAGCTCAAGCTTCATTGGTATGAATTATCGTGTTTTCAGATTATACTTGGCCAGTGTTTTTCTCTGTTTAGTCAGAACTAATATTTTATGATCTTACTAGGTACAAGAGGAGGAGGATGATATTGCAGAGATAAAGGAAGAAGATGAAAACAAGTTCTTCAACTCTAATAAGGTTGGTTGAACTGTTCTGAACTATTTTTATCATAAGAATGCAACCGTTATACCTTTTCCCACTAGGTGGAGTCCCCAAGTTAGCTACATAGGTGCCACAATATCTTATAACAAATCACGTCTTTTGATTTCTTACTGTAAAAATAATCTATGAAATTCTCTGTTAATTGAAATGACAGGATACAAGTGATTCCCAGTTTGGTGTGGACAAGAGGAATTCGGATAATTCACAGCAAGATGAGTTCACATTACAAGTTGGTGGTAATGATGTGCCCGTGTTACATGTTGGTGGTAATGACGTACTGCAGAGTGATCAAAGAAATGGATCAATTGCTGAGGCAACAACATCTACTTCAGAGAAGGACATGGGAACAAGCAAGATTAAAACTCAGGCAGTGAAAGTTGGCAAAACCCAAAGTGGGCCGCTGGTGCCTGGAACAGTGCTTGGTCATTATTTACCCGAAAGAGGGCGTCTATTTGAAAGGTATGTTGCATATTTCATATTATATCATTGTTTTTTGCTCTTATATTGGGTTATAATTGGAAGTTTTAGAGATTGGAATGAAAAGAAAAGGGACAGAATAAAATGGAAGGATGAAAAGTAAAAAACCGTCTTCCCCATGTTTGAACGGTAAATGAGGAAAAAAACAGTAAGATTATGTTAGGAATCTAGGGAAGAGAATAGAAAATCGGTATAAACAAAAATAAGTACAATTTTTTGGATGATTTAAAATAAACTAAAAAAAAATTTCTCCTCTAAGGGTTTCCTCTCCCGGCAAAGCCTTTTCTCAATTCACTCATTGCGACCAAATCTGACTGATACTGATACCTGAACCCTTGTACCTTCTTTCCATTTATTTATCGAATTCGTTGCTGATTGCACTAACTGTCTCTAACTGATTTTCCGTTCTGTTATGTCCTAACAATGCTACCCCTTAAAATTCAACCTTGCCCACGGAGTTGCAATTTGGAAACTGGAAATCTAGGAACTATACCCATTCTTGTCTGTCCATTTTGATCTACATTGGTCCAGGAACAGTAAGAGGCTATTTTATTCTATCAGCTTGCGCTTGGCCCTTGCATTAATGTCCAAATATCAGCGTGGTTGGCAGATGCATTAGCTCACCTTAACAAGTTTCATTACTAAAACCAATTTGGACTTGGTCAAGAATCAAACCCTCTCTGCAGAATGTCAATTCTGTCTCTACTCCTTTCTTTTCCTCCATGTTTCTTTTCCTCCTCCTCCAGAGCCCACTTCTTTGCACCAGCGTGATGGATCTCTTAGGTGCACACACCTGGCCATGTAGGCTGACGTCTGTCAGCTTCAGTTGTGCTGGCCAGTGGGGGCATAGCCGAACTCCTAAAATTTTCTTGCCACGAAGCGGTACTTCCACCCGTGCTTCACCACAGTAAACATACCTATCTCCTTCTTGACCCTTATCTTTACACCAAGACACAACTGTGACTGGTGATTTCCTTTTTATCGTAACAAACTTACGATGGATTTCGTCCGTCACCATCTCTATGAAATCCGTTAGTGTGTACTATAAACACTTTAGCCATGTCGGTATCTCCTCCTTTAACTTTTGCCTTGACCACATCAGCCACTGGTTCATCATTTGTTTCTGTTACCTTGTCAGGTTCTGGTTTTGTTTCTTGATTTTCCTGTTTCTTCTCCAATGACCGAGCTTGTTCTGGTCTTGCGTCTTCTTTTCTCATATCCAACCAAATGAGTCACTATCATTAAACTAAGAACTGTTGACATCATTTCCCGAGAATGAGATCCGACATTGCAAAATTCTAAACTACTCCATCCATGTTTTCTATGTGCTAAATGTTTGATTGTGGAGGACCCAGCCCTTGCTGCCACTTTTGCACCATTTACTTCTTCATTTCTTCCCTGACAAGAAATCCTATCCTACAGGTTGCACTATCGTTTTAGGAACCCAGAGTTGAGAAGTGAAAAATTGATCAAAACAGGCAAAAATAAGGAACATTTTTCTTAAATGTTTTAGAACAGGGAAAAGGATTCTCCTCCAAGGGGTTTCCCCTTACAACAAAGCCTTTGCCTTGTTTAGTCAATTCTAACACATCTGAACGATACCTCGACCTGTACTCCCCCTATTATCTTACTACTCCATCCATGTTTTCTATGTGCTATGCATTTGATTGTGGAGAAGCCAGCCCTTACCTCCACATTTGCTACATTCTCCTTTTGGACTTGCAGCTGACAATGTGGAACCGGAAAATAATTAAGTTTTAAGTTATTGTATAATTTATTTTAATGATGATTATTGCAGACATTAAGTTAGAAAATACATTTAATAACCCATAGGCAATCAATTTCTTACTTTATTTTGTATGGAATTCTAGAAAAGTTTTCAGTCCATCTTTCTAGAGGATGTGTTTTCGGTAGAATCCTCTTATTCACTTTTATCTTTATTGAGGGGCTTATAACTATACTATGTAACTAGTTTAATTTGAATTTAAAATAAATAGAGCCAGCGTTTATTGTACGCAGCTTTCCAATTTGTCACTTTATGCTTATAGGTGATTGAGGTGTCCTTTTCCAATTTAATTTGCAATGCTTTGCTGCTTGTAGGTTTGAGAATGAAAATCAGTTACCTGGTGAGAAAAGTAATCGTGATATGCGAAGAGCTCCAAGCTTTAGTGGTCCATTGATGCTTCCTAATCGAGCTTCGGCAAATAGTTTATCAGCCCCAATAAAATCCTCTGGAGGTATTTCAATTATCATTTGTATTGTAAGCTATTTTGCAAGTTCTGGTACTTTTTGAACCAATCCTGTTGAGCACTTGGTTTTGATTTTTGTTCCATCAACTCTTGTTAGGATTCAGAGATTCCCCAGATGATAAATCAAAGGCTAATCTAGTGCAAATTAAAGGGCGGTTCTCAGTGACATCAGAAAATTTAGATCTAGTGAAGGTATAAGTTTATTCCAAAAATTGATTTGTTCCTGTCTACAACTTCAACTGACTTCATTTGTTGCTCAGGATATTCCTGCAAGTTCAGTTTCACGTCGATCTTCACAGGTTGGTTGATGGTCTAATTGATTATTGTCAATTATTTATGTTCTTTACCTGTCTTATTTGATATTCTCTCCCTGTTACATTTACATATAGGATTCTTCACCACTGAGGAAATCTGCCAGTGTTGGTGATTGGATGTTGGATTTCAAACAACAAATGGTTTGTAACTTACCATTTATTCTAAAGCCAGCTTTCTTATTTATCATAGTTTTTGTGATATTGACATCTTTGGTTGGTTAAAGAGTATCTATGATGTTTCATTGATTATTGCAATTGTTTGATATATAATGTTTTTCTGTCTTTGTTGGATGTATTTCTCTTTAGCCAATTGGACAGTCTTCCAATGATTCTGCCAATTTGAATGTTCCCGCATCAGTTATCGTGCCTCACCTTCACAATCTTTACCAGCAGACGTCTATTCAACAGGTGAGAAACTGAAGTTTTAGAAATGACATATAATTTGCTTGTGTTTCCGTTGGAAAACTGATAATGTAACTTTAGCAACTTATAATCTTATTGGTGAGTTCTGTTTCATTCCAGGATCTTATAATGAGTCTGTTGAGTAGCTTGCAAACTGCTGAGCCAAATGATGGTGAGTGGAAGATTTTCCAATTATGTTTGAGGACATTCTTTTTCCTGTATAGCGTTGGTTACATGACAAGTGCATTTAATATTTTCAGCTTCTCAGAATGGAAAGTTGCCACCAATGCCTCGCAGTTTAGAGAATAATGGCAGTGTAAGCAAATTTTCATTCCATTTATCCCGTCACTTGGATGCTTAATTATTTGTAACTATTGCGTATTTCAATATCTGGCTAAGCATTTGTCAACTCTGTTGTGGTGACATAATTCACACATAGTAAAACATGATTTTTCACGAGCTTGGTTTTTCTCTCGAACGTTTTATAGGTTGATACAGCAACTTCAGAAAGAGAACAACTTCTACTGGCCAGAATTTCAGAACTTCAGTCTCGGTTAGTTACTATAAGTTGTAAAATACTTTTTGACTAACCCTTTCTCTTTGACTTCAAAAATCTCACCTGGTCCTTCTATCTTATGTTATCAGGATGGTCAGTTTGACAGATGAACTTACTTCTGAGAAGTTAAAACACATGCATGTAAGTTATTGTACTTTCATTGTCATGCTTGGTTGTTCTTTAG
Organism: Medicago sativa; assembly: GCF_051527215.1. Taxonomy (NCBI): domain Eukaryota; kingdom Viridiplantae; phylum Streptophyta; class Magnoliopsida; order Fabales; family Fabaceae; genus Medicago; species Medicago sativa. The sequence continues at coordinate 70,454,981 of NC_140749.1, read as the reverse complement.
CCTTTTTTGGTTTTTGCTTACACTACATATATGCGACGTCCAACTTGGAGAATTTAGGTTGAAACCTTAAGGGCTCATCTTGAAGATATGATAGGATAAACTATTATTATATACAATATTATAAACCATTGTTTGGTATACTAATATACTAATGTGACAAGTCAAGTAATTCCATTACCTTATTAGCTAAAACTTTTCCTCAAGGCTAAGGCTGAGTTAAAAACTAACAATAATATACTAATGTGACAAGTCAATTAATTCCATTACCTTATTGGCTAAAACTTTTCTTCAAGGCTAAGGCTGAGTTAAAAACTAACAAATAGGATAAGGTTATATGAAAATGTAGTTTTATAATTCAATACATCTTTATTACATTTATATATTTTAGTGTTGAATACTTTATTAAAAACTATATAAAGTTACGATTATTATACAATTTATGATAATTTTCATGTTAATATCATAAAAAAAAATTAAATGTTGATTTTTGAAAAAGAATTATAGAAAATTATGTTACATATAATTTATCATTTTTGTCATTTTTTTTATATATCATTTAATGTGATTTATATTATAACACTATTTTGCATCTCTCAAATATATATATTAAGATAGTGCAATAGTTAGTATAGTTTGTCATCAAACACAAGACATGAAAAAAGGTATACTCTTATTTATCATATATACTCTTAGTAAAGTTTCAGCCATACTAATGAATAATTTGGTTATCCCTTTTAACAGTTGCAACAACAGGTAGCAGCTTTCTACAGCCAGCAACAAAACGGGGAAAGAGAGGAAGGTGCATGAATGCGGATAATAACTATTAAGTGTTTAGTGAAGTAAGCGTACACCCAGCAAATGATGATAAATTATAAGTTGCACTCCATTCTCTCCCCCCCTCTCTCTCTCTCCCTATCTCTCTGCCAAAGAGGTTCAGCTTTTTGCATGTCGATGGTCGATAAGAGTCATGTATCTTCTCCTGTCCAGCTTGCCTTGTTTTCGACAAACCTTTGTAACGATCTGAAAGCCAGGCAAGTGAAAATGAGCAAAATGATCTCATTATTTATTTCATTCAAGATTCAGATGTACATAAGCTTTTCTGTTGTTGTATCATACTGCAATCTGCTATGCTTGCAGATTAATTAGGAGTTTAAGTTATGGGGACAAAACCCCGTTGGGATAGTAATATCCCTACATATTATGTTGTTTATAATCATAAATTATTATTCCTATATCGGATTTGAGCTTGTATAGGTTTATTATATTCTACATGCTGAATAAGAATAGATTTTTGTACCAAATGAATCAACACAGTTAACTGTTTTTCAACTATTCAAACTTAGTGCGTTTGGCTTCATGTTGATTTGTATTAGAATTGATTTTGCTCGTTAAACGTGATTTTTTATTTGCGACAAGGATAACTGATTTTGCTTTCCAACATCGGTTTGAATATCTTGTGTTGGATCAAAAAGTTTAGAGCAAAAATATACCACTGTAAATCACCTCAGTCAGCCATAGTCAAATTAACTTTTTTTTTTTACAAAATAAAATAATTTAATTATTGTTTTCCAGCATCAATAAATAAAATGCATTATGCACGTCTGCTCCCTTTATTTTTTTTAAATGGTTTTTTCCCTAAAATAAATGAAGTTTTTTGTCCCCTATTTTAAAAATTGACTTTTTTTTATTCATCTAATTTACTTTACTTTTTGAAATTTTGGTCTCATCTCATTTTTGAGTATTTTTGTGATGTGGCCTATTCATTATGATAAGGTAGTGTTAATAGATACTCCCTCCGTCCCGGAATATCTGATCCATTTTCTAAAAAAAAGTGTTCCAAAATAACTGAGTCATTTCAATTTTCAATACAACTTTCATCATTCCCAATACAATATAACTCTAATTAATACTACTTTCATCATTCTCAATATAATATATTCCACTTTCCCCTTTATTTATACATTTTTCTTAATCTGTATGAAAAACTAAACTGCTCAGATAAAACGGGACGGAGGGAGTATGCTTTTGCTAACATGAATATTCAAAATGAGTTGTATCTTTGTCCATCCCTCTCTCTCCCCCTCTCAGACACATACAGAAACGCTCTGGTGAAACTCCTTTTGCCAACAAAAACACTGCTTACCCACAATCGAAATAGAGATGCATCATGAAACTTACATTTAGGTTCCTTGTGATGTGGCTTCAAAATGGACAAGTCTAGGTGTCACTTAACGACACACATCATCAACTATTTGACCGAATAAGTATTATGACTAATGTTACAATTTAGGGGAGCAATTTGATTTCATATATTTGTGATCCCAAATTTCAAGACCAAAAATGTAGGTGATTTACTCGGAATTTATCATACTTCAACAGTTAAACTAATCCAATGAGGTAATGACAGCACCTTGGCCAAGTCTGTAACCAACACAATTCTAGAAGACTGGTGTAAACCCTTCCTTGTGATTGTGAGTACTATTGGAAGGTTGTTTGCTATGAGTTGAGATTCTCTCCATTGAGGATCCTAACTCGTTTGTTAAAGGCATGTATGTCAATGTCATCAGTGAGATTGAGTTCTTGTTCCACAATTGTAAATAAATCACGTGATTCCATTTTGTTGAATGTTAACCATGTGATGTGCCTTCGCTGTTGGTATTAATTTTGGCCGCACCGCACATGAGAGATGACAAGAACAGACCATTCCCACTTCATATTCCAAACTATTATATAAACTGCCAACTGGCCATGTGCAAATTATTAACCATATACATGAACTTGTCTCCTTTACCCTCTTTTTCCTATCTTATAATCTTTGATTTGATTAGTCTTACCTTTATTATATTGTGTTGTGTGTCAACATAACATTCTATTAAAAAACAAATGTAAAATTTATCAACATGTACAATCATAAAATTTACAACAAAATCTAAAGTTATGCTAAACATTACCTTTAAAACAACAACAACACTAGGATCAAAATGTTCCCTCTTGACATTATTATATGACAAAAAGATAGATCGGATAGTCAAGTAAATTGACACAAGTGCCCCTTTCAATTTCAAGTACTATATCAATGTTCCAATTCCAGCCAATCGCCAGATTTGCAAGCCAATAAAAAGTCCTCGTTGAGGGGGGTCCTAAATCTAAGAAAATAATAGAAACCAAAATGGCCAGTCATAACAACTGGTTCTTGGTTTCTTCTCTCTTGCTTACATTTCTCCAAATCCAAACCAAAGTGTTTTGCTACCAATTCAAAGTTGGAGATCTAAATGCTTGGGGTATACCCACCTCAGCAAATCCACAAGTCTATGCTAAATGGTCCAAATTTCACAACTTCACCCTTGGAGACTCACTTTGTAAGTCCATATATACAATATATTCCAACTTCCTTAATTTCATTTTAGTGTTACAAAACTCAAAAAGGGTGTGCATTATTAATTTCTAAGTTTATTATATTTTTGTGTATTCATATATGTAGTGTTTCTATATCCACCAAGTCAAGATTCATTGATTCAAGTAACACAAGAATCTTACAAGAGCTGCAACACTAAAGATCCAATATTGTTTATGAACAATGGTAACTCTTTGTTTAACATAACATCACATGGTGATTTCTATTTCACAAGTGGAGAAAATGGTCATTGCCAAAAGAATCAAAAGATTCATATATCTGTTGGAGGAATTGGAAATGTTGATGCTGAAGCTAATGGTCCAAGTTCTTCATTGCCTGCATCTGCACCCTCTTCACAAACAGTGTTTGGAAACATTCCAGTAGCTCCTTCTTCATCAAATTCACCTCACCTAATTTCAAATTTTCATGTGTTCATTATTGGATCTCTCATATATGCACTGTTTTTGGCTTTAATGTAAAAGCAAAGGAGTATGTTGAGAGTCATAAATTATATTGTAATATATATTATTTTTTCTTTAATTTAGATTCTTTTTGTCAATGATCTCAATCTGTAATTCTTTATGTGGTTTCATTTTTTTAAAGTTACTTGTTCCTTGATTATGCAATACTTTGTTTTTATATAAGAATTGAAATGTACTTCCCCTACTGTTTTTATTTTGTTTTTTACCCCAAAAATTTGAAATGAAATACTACTTTGTATTGGAGAATTTTGGATGTGCATATCTTAGACGCCTGTTTAATTTGTGAAAATATTTACTATTTTTATTTTTTAAAATATGTGTTAGTTTTTTTTTTTTGAGGGTAAACAAGAGCTTAACATTTCATAAAATAGAGAATATTACAATCAGCTAATGTTAACATTGATGGGGTATTCCCCAACAATTTTGGAGAAGCAATACAAGAGAAATAGTCTACTGGAACATGTTTTGCAATACACAGAAACTTTGCAGTCAAATTTGAGGAATTAAACCACATTTCACAACCTAACAATCCATCCATCAACAACTTCCATCTTCTAATACTGACAAAGGAAATGTGAGAAGCCAGAGTCTTTCTTTCTATCCAGTTACGGATCATTTCTTCAACCACATCACGCCCATTTCGACTACACATGGTCTCGGATTTGTTCACTTTATCAAGTTGGACAAAGATCCATTGACGACGGACAGAGGTAGTGATACTGGTTTCACCCTCATAAAGGGCAACAAAGCTTAAGTTATACCTACAATCCAAGCTCAGTTGAGGCGCAAGATGAAATCCAACAAAACTTAAAACCAAAATACAGAACACATAACAATACATAAAACATCCTGAACAAACAACAGACCCACAAAAAATAAAACAGAAATCAATTGGAGATAAACAAACCAAACCAAGAATCACCCATGGTGGTTTTGGCAACGGACGACACAAAGCAAGATCTGGAAGAAGGCTACCCTTCACAGATGTTCGAACACCATCTGGTGGCTTTCGCGGAGGCCTTTCCGGGTCGAGATCGAGAGGTGAGAGGCTAACCAGAGATTTTTGCAAGGCGCAGGGGAGTTGAGGCTGTAATCGTCCCTTTCGAATGATCACAAAAGCTTGAGGGGGTGGCTCCGGCGGTGGCCGCTCCGCCAAGGTAGAGGAGGCCGCAGTGAAGGTTGGTGAAGGCATCAGAATCAAGCCAGGAACACAACTCCCAACCTTCTCCTTTGATAGTTCAGACCTTTTCCAAACCTCCATAAACAGCCAGATCTGGATCTAGCTCCAAACATAAAGGTAATGGACAACTGGGAAGACGGGAACCAGGAGGTACTGGGGGAAATCCAGGAGGTGCTGGGGAGATCCAGGAGGTGCTGGGGAGATCCACCACTTAGATGAATAGAGAAAATCTAAACAGAGCTCGGGAGGAGAGGTAGAGAGAAGTCAGAGCTTCTCTCTCTAAAACCCTGTGTTAGTTTTACTTCTTAACAAGAAGAAAATATAATTTTTTTTTGGGTAAAATATGCTTTTCGTCCCTGTAATTATAGGGCATTTGAATTTTCGTCCCTGAGCTTACTAATCCTCCCATCTTGTCCCTGTAATTATTAATCATTTGAGATTTCATCCTAATTAACTTTTTTAGCATATGTGGCATCTGATTACTTACGTGGCGCATACTTGGCACCAGCTGATTGGGAAACCACCTCGCTGACTCAGCTTTTCAGACCTGAAGGTTCAATTTTGCCCTTAATGAAATATGAGATGTGCAAAATGACAATATTGCACCTGGGTTTCCACTTCTTTCTTCCCAATCTTCTTCCCTCTTCTTTCTCGACATTTTCTCTTATTCTTCTTCTTTCTTCCTTCTTCCTCCCTTTTTACAAGCTTGTCGCACAGGGGTAAAAGCTTGTCGCTGGATCCATAGGCTGGTGGTTGGTTGTTTTCGTCGACGGCGGCGAAGGGGCGATGGTTATTCCCGTTAATAGGCCGAAAGCTTCGCGTGCGTCGGTCTGTTCGATTGGAAGCAGGAGACTGTGGCCCTGATCGGTGGTGAACGTTACACAAACTAGTGCCAGTGCCACTTCGGTAACGGAGACGGAGTTAGTTAATTCGTCGAATTCTTCTCCGGTGGCGGTGGTTTCAGATTCGGGTTGGATGGATCAGAATCCGAGGGTGGTGTTTGAAGTTTAGTGGCGTGAGTGGTGAAGAGAAAGAAGGGCTTGCAAAGAAGATATTTGGAAGAAGAAGAACGTGGGAATGGGTTTAAGATTTCCATTGAGGTTGTTGTTAAGTACACCATTTTTTTCTTCTCCATTCTCACTCACATCTCTGTTTTGGATAACACATTTTTTCTTTATTTTGTGTTGTACTTCTTTCTCCCTCTCACGTCTCTGTTTTGCGAATTGGATGGGTGGGAATTTCGATTGGAATGGGGAAGTAGAAGTAGGGTTCATGTGATTGAGAATGGGGGAGAAGAACAAGTTTATGAAGAGAGAAAAAGAGATGGAAGTGGAAGCTTGTCTCGCACAGAAAAAGCCATTCCAAAGTGGTTTTTGGAGATGGGGGAGAAGGAAGAAGAAAGGGGCATTGTTGTCTTTTCACACAAAGTTGAAGTCAATGAGGGCAACATGGTCTTTTTAGTGTGGCTTTTGCTAATGACTCTCCACGTCAGCAAAAAAACGTGATTAGGATGAAATCTCAAATGATTAATAATTACAGGGACAAGATGGGAGGATTAGTAAGCTCAGGGACGAAAATTCAAATGCCCTATAATTACAGGGACGAAAAGCATATTTTACCCTTTTTTTTTAAGGAAGAAGAAAATATACTTTTAAAATGAGTCATTGTGATGAAGAAAAGATAAATGTTATTTAGATATATAATTAGGGGTGTTCACGGATTGGTTTGGTTCGGTTTTGAAAGGAAAAATCATCCGATCAAATTTCTTTGGTTTTGTTATTTGTTCATCCAATTAATTTGATTTTAAAATCAAATCCAATACAATCTGATCCAAAGTTTTTGGGTTGGAATGGTTTTCGGTTTTCATTGTTGTATAGTTTTGTATTTTCTTTTAAGAAAATATATTATTTTATGACATTTCATAAAAAGGTATGATTACGAAAAAGATGAATTAGTAGAAAATAAAAGCAAATAAACTAGTAGGTTAAAGAAAATAGTTACATAATCGTAAATTAATAATATTTCTTAAGGAAAAAAAGTCAACATTATTGAAAAGTATAGAAAATAAATACAAGATAGCAAATTAAGGAAACATTTATAAAAAATTCATGTAATAATATATATACAAGTATAAATATTTCGTGTTGGATTGGATTGGGTCGGTTTATATTAAGGGAGCCGAAAACTAATCCAATCCATTTAAAATTGCGATTAATTTAGGTTTTGATTTTCGATTTTGTTTGGTTTTTGGTTTTTCGGTTCAGTTATTGCAGTTTGCATTGGATTGGATTGGACATGAACACCCCTGTATATAATGCATTTCAAGAAATGATGAAAATAACTCTTGATATTTTTATTGCTTTTAAATATGAAAAATAATTGTTCATTTGAGGAGTTTTTTTCTTTCTTTTTCTTGTTAACAAATAAAGCTACTACAAATTTTAGAAAATGACGATAAAAAACATTTTCATAAAATAAACGAGACTTTATTTAACATAGCATCACACGGGGATTTTTTAATAATTGATGAAAGTATATATATATATGAATGATTTTTTTTTGAGGGAATATATATATGAATGATTACCACTCTTATCAAATATTATATATTATAAAATTAAAATTTTAAAAAAGTCTATCATAAATTATTAATTAATAAATTTAAAATAGTTTACATTTTATTATATTTTATTTTAATTAATTAATTAAATTTAATAAATTCATAAAATATTATTATAAAATATGACAAGAAAATACGTAGATTATATTATTATATCTTTAAAAATAAATTATTTAACATAATATATTTACATGATTTAACTCAATTTTATAATTACTATATTTTATTTATTTTAATATATTTAATTTCTAATAATTTATTATATTTTCTGTAACATCCCGTCTCACCCCAATCCATTTATTTATTTTACAGATCATCAGGTTGCTCGTGGCAAGAGGAGACAGATATGCTGTTGGATGAGTTATCATCATGTGCTCGCTTCGTACCAATTGTAGATATTTTTCATGTATTCAAATACTTATCTTATATATGTATTTGACAGTCGATATTTTAGCAGATGTACGAGCTTGTAACGATGTTATATTCATTTGGTTGAAATTCTGTTCTTATTTTAATGTATTTAGTAATAAGTTAATGCACATGTTAAATATTCTAGATAAATTTAGTATGAATTTTAAGTTTTCTTAAATTAATTCATAAATTTTCGGTCAAAATAAATTTAATTCATAACCTTGTTTTTAAATATATAAATAAAAAAATTCAACATATGAATATCTTCGCCAGTTATAGTTTTACAAGTTTACCCATCGGGAGAGAGAATTAGATTATGTTTGACTAAGAATATTTATTACATAGAAACATTAAGGACCACCTTATTCAGATTGGTGGGTTAGGTGGGTTCTCTAAAAATTTCCGCTTGACTTTTAATATTATATGAGTTTCAGTACTTTCTATCATTTGGAAGGAAAGAAACAGAAGAATTTTTAAGTGAAAGTGAAAAGAATAAGATCGTATTTCATTTTATTCGATTTCGATTATGTATTTTAGAGGCAATTTTTTAATTTCCTTTTTCGTTTTTTTTGAAGGATTAATTTCCTTTTTCTGTTGTCGTGGCTTCTGGCTATTGTAATGTGGACTGCTTGGATTTTTGCACATCTACTACTGGAGGAACTTTGTTTGATTTTTCAGTATAATTTCTTTAGCTTCTTAAAAAAAAATATTATCCCCACTTAAATTTATTGAATATTGTATTTGTGAAATATTAACTATACAATCGTGTGAATATAAAATAATGAGTCCCGGTTTGGTCATACAAATAAAGACGTATTTTTTTATTGTAGCAAAAATATAAATAAACTTTAATTAAAATATGAACAGAGATAAAATATGATTTATAAAAATTAAATTATCTTCAATTTTTTAGGATACATAATGGTATAATTTTCAATATCTAAATTTTAACTTATTAATAATGATGATAAAGTCATCATATACAGCTAAAATAAAAAACTAACAATGAAAGTTATTGACGGTCTTTAAAAAAGTATAGTTATTGACGGAAAAAAAAATCCTCTCTAACCCCCTCATCACTAAATTTAGCAAAACATTTTTTTTACGAGTTTCAAGTGAGAAGGGAGAGGAGGGGTTTGAAAAAAAAAAGAGGAAGAAGCAAGTGGAAGAAATAGATGATATCGAGATTAGAATGTTGTGGAAGTTTATTTTTCTTTATGATATAAAATCTTCCTCATTTGGGGAACTAAAAAATTGTATTGCTGGAGGGTTTTGAATGATTTACATTAATTCTTCAAATTTAATTTATGTAGTTATAATATTTTAAAATTAAAAATAAATCAATCAAAAGTATTAATTTATCATTCTCTAAAAAATTACTCTTTCAAAAAATGTGAAAGGTTTTACCATTTCCCCCTATATTTCAAACCAGTCAAAGCTCTCTCTTCTCCTCCCTTCCAAACTCTCTCTTCCTCCTATATTTGTTTGAGAGTTGGGAAGGGCGGAGAAGAGAGAGCTTTGACACGTGAAAAATATATGGGAAAATGGAGAAATCTTTCAAATTTTTTGAAAAAGTATTTCATTAGAGAATGAACCCTCCAAAACTTCCTAAAACCCTCCTCCTATTTTTTAGTTTCCCAAATGAGGAGGTTTTTGTATTATGAAGAAAAATGAAAACCTCAAAGTTCTCACCTTCCAATGTCCTCTATTTCTTCCAATTACTCATTCCTTTATTCCAAAGCGCTTCCCTCCCTTTTTTTTTTCTTTCCAAACTCAAAAAAAAAGCCTTAGAGAGAGGTTTTATAATTTTACTCTCTAAATTTATCTCGCTAATTAATTTTTTTAGTAGTTATATTTTATCGTTTATTCTATTTTTATATAAATAATAATTTATAATGCATAGTTTGACCTTGAAAGTCAACTTTTTGGATCGGTTACTTACCATAACCTCAAATGACAATTCAAATATATAAAGGGAATAGTGAGTTGTCTTATCAAAGGATAACTACAAATTTATTGTGTAAGATGGAACCAAGCGAAAATGAAGAACTAGGTGGTGATGAAATTGAAGTTGATCGAAAAATTGTTGAACCTGGCCCCAAAAGGAGGTAGGTTTTATTGTAAATGCAAATATGTTTGTCGTGGATAATCATTTTCTTTTATGTAATCTTGCTATTGTTGTGATTTTGCAGAAATGCAGAGATCGCGATCTTAAATCAAATAGGTTCTTCATATAGGTCTCTCAGAGAGCCTAGAATACATATAATAACAACCAGCAAGATTGATCTCTTAGACGATGGATATAATTGGAGAAAATACGGGCAACGAGTTTGCATAGGAAACCCTAATCCTAGGTGATATTGCTTCTCCTTCACACTTTAATTTTATCTATTGAGTTATCCATGAATGTTATGGTTGTCTTTATCGTATAAGATTTGTTAATATTCATATTCACTAGTAGGATTATACTATTGTAAGCAATATATTTTACTAGTGCCTTGACATGAGATCCATACAGTTTACCAACAAGTGGACATGTCTCTTAAGCTGACAATGGGGTGCAGGGGGATTTTCCACCTATAGTATAATTCATGGATAATCTTATAAATTGACTTGTAATATTAAAAAAACCAGTAGAATTTGTAACTCTAAGCTGAAAAATATGTAAAAGGTACTTCATGTGCTTTATAACCTGTTGAACTTTGTGATCAAATTTTATGTATTATGTTTTTTGTTTTTTTTTTTGTTTTTGTGTTAACCCTCTAGATTTCAAGAGAAGGGGACCCAATAATTTGAGTCTGCCGTGTGGGAAGTATAGCATGGCAAAGAATTGATCCACACAAGAATCGAAATCGGGTTCCCCTGAATAGGGGTGTACACGAGTTGGGTTGGATCAGGTTTGACCAAACTAGTTACCCAACCCGTTCAACTTTTAACGGGTTGGGTTCATCACCCAACCCACATTTTCACTATCAAACCCGAACCTAATCAACCCATTTGTGAACGGTTTGGGTTCGCGGATTTTGCGTCTAAAATAAAAAAATATAATTTCGATAGAAAAAAATATGTGGTTTGGAATAAGAATCTATTGTAAATGAAATTAGGGTTAGGTTTGACACATATACCTGAAACCAAACTTTGTGGGTCGAGTCGGGTTAGACCCGTAAACAATATATGCTCATGTAATTAGTGGACCTGGTTGGTTTCAATCACCAGGTTCGTGGGTCAACCCACACCCATGAACACTCCGACCCCCTGAATTTCACGTATTATTTGTTTTAATTATTTTTCATCTTTGTTTTCTTCTAAAAAAAGTTGATGTTCAAACATTGATGCTTGCCTGTATAATGTTTAGGAGCTACTACAAATGTACGGTACCAGGTTGTAGCATTCGAAAGCGTGTAGAGAGAGCTTGGGTGGATCCTAAAGATGTCATCACAACGTATGTAGGAAGACATAATCATGACGTTCCAACATCTATGGCTAATAGCCACACTATTTCCAACACCATTTCTGAGGAGCCTAGTTTTGACAATATTGGTAATGATGGCGACAATATTTAACAACAACAACCTGTAGTGAAGAACAAATAATCTTAAGCTGCTAGTTTAAGGTTTGAAGAACTGTAACTTATTTCACATAAATGTATGTGGTGCATCCTCATCCATAATAATCTGGCCCTTCTAATTGACATTGCTGAACTGAAATAGCTCATCTTTGAGTTGAAAACAAATAATAAAGAATCTTATGATGAACTATTGCAATATTTTCGTGCTAAAATGCTACTCATTTTGGAATTCTTTAAATGTTTGAATATTTTTTTTTTTGAATGTTTCGTGTTCAAAATCACGACGAGTTAAACAAAATCATAATATCATCATGATTTTGTTGAACAGAAGTGCTATATGGTGCGAAGGCTTTTTCGCACCATATAACACGAACGCGTGCAAACCATTTGCTAAGGCTAACGAGTTAGACAAAATCATAATATCATCATGATTTTGTTGAACAGAAGTGCTATATGGTGCGAAGGCTTTTTCGCACCATATAACACGAACGCGTGCAAACCATTTGCTAAGGCTACTTCTTGTTTATAATAAATAAATTAAAATAGGCAAAGTACTCCAAACCGCCATTATCACCACCGCTGTTAGTTGTTGCAATATTTTCCATCTGTACGGTGCAAAGATGATCAATACCTCAGCCATATTTAGTGTGACTATGCAGCAGTGTATTCAATGGCATGCAACTCTGCAGTATGGCTGCCACTCTACAATGGTGTTCCCAATTAGGAGAGAGACGTCTGTCGGTCGACATCGACATGCCGAAACTACGAGACTAATGGTGATTGAGGAAGAGGTATATCAGACTCGTTGAGAAGGAGGGATCACCTTTTCTCCATGGTTGGTGGGCGGTGGCAACAACAGCATAGCAGGAGGGTTAAATTTGTCATTTGGCTGAATTAAAGTGATCGTGAGAGAAGGATATTTTGCATATTTTGTTATATTGTAAAACTAATTGTAAAAAGTTATACCAAATAGAAAAACATACAATATATCAAAGTCTTACAATAATGACAATATTTTGCATATTTTGCTCAACGTTATTAAACAACTTACGAACATGGGGAATAAAGCTATTTTTATGAACGTTTTCACTCTCAGGCCGATCCAGCTTTCAGTAGCGGATCTTGAGTAAAATTGTTGGGGGTACCAAAATTGTATATAATATAAATTAAACAGTTTCACAAAGAAACAATTAATAACCAACAGTCTGGTGGTTGCTCACTCTTAATTAAATTAAATCAAAGTCTGAGGGAGCTGGTTCGAAAAAATATAAAAATTACAATAGAAATATTAAAATAGAATATTAAAAACTAGACGAAGAAGGTCTCAAACCGGAGCAATTTCGCTGGAAGTTTGGCACCCCCACCACTGCAACCAAGGAAAATTTGTGATTTATTCATGCCTAATATCATATATATATAGCAATCTTGGGGGATGCCATGGCACCTGGGGGTCTCCAAAGAGATCCGCCCTTGCCAGCTTTTATTAGTCTCAAGATGTCTAAAGATGTGGACCTTAATAATAAAGAGGTTTTACCGATTAGTAGAGATCGCACTTAGTTATCTTAAGTTTTTATCGACATATTTTCTGAACAAATAATTTATAAAGTGTTTTGGTGGTTTAAATCAAAGTAATCTAAATAAATATAGATAGAGTTGTGCTGGGGTTGAATTTCAATAACTATTCCTCATATGTTTTCTCTTAGTCGAATGTATACTTTGTATGCCTAAGTTATAACTCTACTCTTTCCTCAACGTACGTCTCCAAACTAAGGTTAACGACGCTAAATAACATAGAAACAACTGACTTCCGATACTTGGTGGCAAAATAGTCGATTGTTTCTATGACCTAAGCTTGAAAAGTTATACATGAATATAGACTTACCTGCGATCTCTCGATTGATAACACATATATATAATCTAAACCATGTCCCTTAGATAGTCAGCCTTACTAGGGTCTGACTAAATCAAAAGATCAATTGCGGCACACTTCATCAACGACAAAGCATTACAAAAAGATTTAGACTGAAATTATATTGAAAACATAAATCATATACAACCAACCAGACTAAGAATATTACATAGATTCCTAACTATTTTACATCCAATCAACAAAAGAGAGACTTTAGTTACCCGCTTGTTGCATGACTAACAAAAGAGAGTTGTTGAATCTTGGAGAAACATCAACAAACTTGTTTCCAAGCTTCCTTGTCCCTCCAATGGCTCCAACCACTCTCTACCTTCGTTCTATCTCTCTCTCTCTCTCTCTCTCTCTCTCTCTATGTATATATGTATATGTATATGTATATGTGTGTGTGTGTGTGTGTGTGTGTGTGTGTGTGTGTGTGTGTGTATATATATATATTCTATTATGGGTTTACAATTGATTACATATACAAATGACTTGCACTTCTATTTATAGTATTTCTGAAGTTGTAGATTCACTGAGCGCATAATGCTTGCTTAGCGAATCGAGTTTTCTTCAAGGGAGGAAAAGCCAATTGTTCTTCAGATATTTTTCTTTACCCCAACCTTTCTCGCTAAACAATACTTTTGTGCTTAACGAACCGCCTCTGCCTCACCTTCCAGAATCTTCAACTGCCTTTGCTCGCTAAGCAAGATTTGCATGCTTAGAGAATCGACTTTGGCTCAGATCTTCTTGAATCCTATGTTTAAGCTCGCTTTAACTTCCCCGTGCATGTTTAGCTAATCATGGTTATCTCCAGATGTCTTTATTATGCTCTAGCATAACTTTGACGTGTGTGCTTGCTTTCGATTATTCCGCATTGGTGCAGTCATTGTCTTAAACTTATAAAATTGTATAGAAACTGGACGTAATAGCTTTCTGGCATACTATACTAATATAAACGAATTATATCAAATTGGGGATTTTTATGATTGATTTCTTGCAAAACAAGTCAACAAGTGTTATGGAAAATAACAATATTTTAGAACTTATCAAATACTCGCCCCCATTTTATTTTTCGGGAGCTTTGTGACACCATTTTCACTAGCTGGAATAGATCTCGAGAGAGGTGGACTAAGCTAAAATATGATGGAAATTATAAAGAGTCTTTGAATCTTGTTGGATGAGGTGGTCTCTATAGAATTCTGATGACAAATGATTCCAAAACTTTATTGGCATGGTAGCAATGAGTGTTAAAATGAATGATAGCTTATCCATCTTAGCGTGGCGGATCCAAAAGCTTATCGTTTTGAATGGACATGTCCTTTTTAATCAAACTTGACATTGGAAAATTGGAGTGTGGATTGGCTTGCCACATGGTCATATCTGAGGTAGGATGAAGAGGGTGATCGTCCTAAGCCTAAAAAAGTAAGTATGAAATTTGGAACCCAGCCAAAAAAAATTAGGGGTCCATGGCCTTAAAAAATTACTTACATTCCAAAGGGAAATGTAATTGTTAGTAATGAGATTACTGTGATGATGTTTTTTTGGTAGAAGTTAAACTAACCTACCAAAATTAACACCAGAGAGAATTAAATCTGAGACCTTGAAGGGGTCACACTTCAAGATCCTAAGTCAGTATCACCAGACCAACCCAAGTGAATTATTGTAATGATGTTATAATGAATTTAGTAGTCTTAGTTTTTGTAGTGCCACTTTTACTAACTTACAAAGACAAATAAGTCAGGGAAAAAGCAAAAAATAAATAAAAAATAAATCTCACTTCCACCTTGAAGACATCATACAACAAAAGGAAAAGCATAGATCAATGAACAATTTCGCTATACATGTTAGATTAAGCAAATCCAAAACATGTGCACTCATTAATCGGTTCAAAATACATCGTTGTCTGTAAAATTGAATAGATAGAACACAATTTTTTTTTACTCTCATGGTACTTATTGATGAATTATAAGAAAAGAAAACCTTTCTTACATAAATAAAAAAAAGGTTGAGATTAAGCATACAATTGATGGTGGATCAATTGGAAAAATATCACAGGAATAAGAATTGTACGTATAATGTTGATGGAGGGACCAAATTGTCAGATTATCAAATTGGCGAATCACTTCTACAAAATGGTAAAAATAGGGCACCAAAACTACAATCATGCCTAAGTTAAATACTCCAAAACTAATCGAAATTTAGAAAGAAAAAAAAAGCTTAGTGCAACAATTAGCTTATGATGGTAGACCTCCACCATTAATGATGAGCATAAAGCTATTCAAGACCAAATTCTACAACTTTTGATCTCTTGCCATGTAGAAAGAAGAAAAGAAATGAAGAACTTAATTACTAATAGTCTAACAATATCCTATATTTAAGTAAAGTAGAACATTAATATCACTGTGTGAAGCACTCTTCCCATGTCACTCTATCAGGGTCGGCTCTAAGATTTTTGGTGCTCTGAACGAAACAATAAAATTGTGCTCTTTTAATTATTCCAATAGTTTTCTTCTTACATTTTTTGTTGCAAAATATTCATTTATAATCAATCAAACCGAATTAAAAAATAGTACTAACTACTAAGTAAAAATAATAATTTTGATGCCCCTAAAATATTGGTGTCCTGGGCTGCCACTCCTCCTGTCCACCCTCAGAGCCACCCCTGCACTCTATAAAAGTCCCTAAACACTTTAATGCCTCGTAAATCTGTAACATGGAAAATGCCATAGAAATAAAGAAAGCATTATTATGTACTTGAGATTTTGCAACTTGTCCTTCATAACATATATTGGAAAGTAATTAGGATCACAATTCCATTTAGGAACTAAATTTGCTTCAATATATTCAACAAAAAATTGTCAAAAAATTACACTGCACGTCATATTGAAGAAAATGCGGTTCTGAAGCTTGTTTGCATGGTAATGAGCAAAGAACTCTGAATAAGTGAATGTTTACTTAAAGTTACTAATCTGTAAGTTACTAATCTATCCTTTTTTTAAAAGTTAATCTCCTTGCCTAAATCTTTCATTAGTGCCCTTTATTGTAATTAACTAAATAGTGGAAGTTTCCTCAATCAAAGTCACATTCTCTCTATTTTCCACTTGACATACGCACGGTTACACAATAGAAAGGTTTGTTTTCACAACTTCAACTGCAGTTCTGCAAAGTTTCCAACAATCCGACGAACAGAAGGTTTTTTCCTTTCTTTTCTATCCTTTTTCCCATTTTTTTCTCCTCATTAGGGTTTTCAATGGATAAAGTTTTCATTCTTTCTCCCCCTTTTTTCTATTGATTTACATGGATAAATATCAATTTTTTGGTGATTTTATTAGTTAATTCTTTGTTTCTATTAGATTCATCTATTTTTTCTTGCTACACTGTTAGATTCATCAATTTCTTCAATTCTTACATACTTTGTTTTTATATGACCATGTTCTCAATATCTATTATATTCATTAATTTCATGTTTCTTTGTGCTTATATTTGGCTATTTTGAATTGTGATTTCCAAGCATCATAGTTTTTATCTCTATGGTAGACAAAACTATTCCAAATTCCAATTAGTAACAGGCCACTGTTTTCCTCTGTAATAATTGTTGTACAATACTTTATTTAATTGCCAACTAGGGCTAAAATGTGGTTTTTATTAGGGTTGAACCATGTAAGGGAATTTGAGTTCATTGAGATCCGAAAAAGGACAAAAATATATGGAAAATTGCTATAAGAATTATCTAGTCTAGCCTTAATTTGTATTTTGAGTCACAAAAAATATCAAATTGAAGTCACCATTCTCTCCATTGCAACAAACACATACATAAAACGATACATGAATAAAGCAATATTCTTTGCAATTTTTGGCTATTACAATATCCATTTTTTCCTTTCTACAAGTTTTGAATGAACAAAAGTTCTATTTTCTGTTTATTTCTTATTTTTAGTCTTATTTATGTGATAGTTGGTCTATGTTGGTTGTAAATGTGTTTTCCAGACTGACATAAATATATTGCATTGTTCTTTAATAGTTAGTTAGTAGACAGGGCCGGCCCAACACATCTTGAGGACTCAAGCGAACTATAATATGAGGCTTTTTTAAATGAGAGAGGTTAATATAAACTTCATAGGTTTTATAAGAAAAAACATTACAATTAAAAAAAAAATTGCATTATATACGTGGAAGTGATGTAAGTGCAGTACTCCAGCGGACAAATAATGCGCATTGTAAAGCTGTATGGCTTAGTGTTGAGCCCATGTTGTAAGCATCATAAATCCTCACGTCTACCATCTTTGTTTCATGACAAAGTTGTATATTTAATTTGTTGTGTGGCCTTTATGCGTTTGTATATACACACATAAATTTGTCTATTATGAGGTCTTTATTTATTCTAAGTCCAAAATTCGGGGGCTTAAAGCGAGGGCGACCAACCCTGTTAGTAGATTCAAATTTGGGATATCAACAAAAAGAAAAGGAAAAAAAAAAGAGAATAGCTTGTAAATTATAATTGGCCTCAGTATTTTTTCTTAATGAATTTCTTTTTCCAAATCATCTTTCTATTCATCTCGTATATAATTTCTCACTTTTCTATTTTTGTGGTGTTTAATCTTCTAATCTTTGTTGAAGTTAGTGACTGTTTGTTTTAATTTGTATTATCATTCTGCTTAATAAATCATTGTCATACCTCAATTTTTGACCTAAGGTCCTACGTTCATACACCATTTGACCCTGATTTAGTCACTGACTTCAGTAAAAATTTCGACAGAGATGTATTTTAAAATACATCATTTTTGTTCCGAGTCGGACCATTTTCTCTCTCTATTTTTTTTTTAAGTTTTATTTACTTTTTATCTTTTGTTTTATTATCTTTTAATGTCCATCTTTTATTAACTTTTTTTAAATTTTTAATACTGGTTTTTTATTCTAGTCATTATTTTTTTTCTTTTCTTTATTTTGTAATGTTCAAAATGTCCAAAAAAATAATAGTGTCAAAGTTCAATGAGTCCAAAATTAAAATGTCAGGGTCCAACAAATTTCTTTCTTTCCACGCCATTTTCCTTGCCACAATTTTAGGGTCAACACATTTCTTTCTCCCTAAGGCTTTTCCTTTTCCGCCAAAACCCTAATGCTATAAAACTAAACCTAAACACAGTTTCAGACCGATTCACTTTCTTTCCAATCAAAAGGTCCAAGCCAAAACACAACACACTCATATTGTCTTGCATCTCTCTCTCTCTCTTATCCTTTGGGTTCTTTTTTTTGTTTTATTTTTTAATCTTATCAATTGTCTTTTCTTATGTTTAATTTATGTCAAAACCACGGTTCAAATCAATTATATATACTTGCGAATATCAATTTCTTTGCAGGCTCACTCGTCTGATTTTGATTCTTTCATGATATTTCAGCCTTTTAATACTGCAACAACTCTTCTATACTTAATTTTCATACTTTTTTTTTGTTTTTTTGAGCAAACAAACTCTATACCTTAACCGTGTGTGTTTATATGTTTTGAGGCAATTTTTGTTTGTTTGTGACACTAAATTAGTTTTTGTTTGAGGCAATGTTTACCATGATACTACTTTTAACCGTGTATAAACTATTTTGGATTCCATTTATGTTTTTTTTGGTCAATTCATATTGTTTCTATACTATTATTTTGGTTGCTTTTGTATGTCGTATAATTTAATTTAATCTTTGATTAAACGATAAACAAAGGTAAATAATAATGCCTTGTTTAATTTGTTTAGTGTTTTATTATCATGCATTTCTATTTTTGTTATTTATTTATCTCTTTAGTTTATCAATTGTTAATTTTATCTCATGCATTTTTATAAGTTTTGATTTATTATTCTGCATTTGTATTATTTATTCATGCATATATTTCCCCTTTTCTTAAAAAAAATTAGATGTTTTGTTTTGTTGTTGGCAGGTTTTATAGCCACATAATCACTTTTCTGAAGGGTTGAGTTGAGAAAGGCTTTGAAATGCAGAATTTGATTGAACCCATATTGTACACTTGCTTTAATTGTAGAAACTATGTTGCCACTCATGATGATTTGATTTCGAAATTCTTTCAGGTGATCACTCTCACTTTTATCTATTGAGATTTGAGACTACCCTTCCATAATAGATCAAATTATATAAACATAATATACTATCATATGATTATTAGATTTGGAAGAATTTTAGTGCATCTTTGGATTTTCTTTTGAGGAGGCAAAATTGATTTGGTGTAGAATTTTGTGATATGTTGGGATATTTTTAAGTTAAATTGATTTTAATTTTAAGTTTTTGTCTTTAGAATTAACTTTTAGACTTAAATTTATTGTTTAACTCATTTTTATATAAACTTATACAAAGATAGATTAATTTACTTTTAACTTACTTTTAACCAGAAGCAATTCTCGTTCAAATTCAAATTTTGTCATTGTAGAATTAAACAGACTAATTTTTATAAGTTTGGAGGATGTTCTTGATTAGAATGGCTTGTAACATTAAATTAGTTTTTGTCTCCAAGCATACATTTTACAATCACATTTATTGTTCAACTCACCTTAATGTTTCTTAAAAAAAAAACTCACTTTCATGTGAACATTTCCAAATATGAAATAAAAGGAGTGCCACAAACACTCTTTTTTCAACAGTTACTCTCTTATTGTATGAAATCAATACATGTCTCACATTTAAGAAATATGTTTCATATGGAGTGGTGGAAGATTCACATGAATTTCTTCCAATAATAAAAGAGTAAATTTTGAAAATAGAGTGTTTCTAGCACATCATCACAAAATCAATTTTTCCCAACTGTAGAACGTAACACGCACTTAATTTACTTGTTTACATTAAGACTAGACTATTTTCACATGGATATGTGCAAATTACTTTTACAAGCACGTTAGCATATCTTTAAAATTAGAATGAGTTTGACAAAATAACAATAACACATCATGATTCTGGCAAACTCAGCATAAATCCAAATATCCACTAAGATCTTATGGATTTGAATTGATTTTTTTACAATATGTTCATGCAATGAATTGGTGATACTAAGTTTATTAATAATTTCAGGCAAGAAATGGAAGAGCTTTTCTGTTTTCAAATGCAATGAATATTAAAGTAGGGCAAAAAGAGGACAGGCAACTCATGACAGGTCTTTATACAGTTGCTGATGTCTACTGTTGTGAGTGCAATGAAGTGCTTGGTTTCAAGTATGAAAGAGCCTATGTGGAAACTCAGAAATACAAGGAACGCAAATACTTTATTGAGGAGAAAAAAATTGTCAAGGAAAATTTGTAGTCTCTTGTCTTAATGTCTTTATGTGCATGTATCCTACATGTTCAATTTCAATTTGATCATTTATCTTGTTCAACAGATCAACGTTGTTGCCACTATCGGGCCATTTACAAAGGTTTTATTTTGTGTCTGCTATAACAAAGAAGTCATTTCTAGGATTTTAGCTCTCAACAGAGATGATATTACAATTCAATCAGCTCTCATAGAGAGGAGATAAAATCAAGCACTTGATTGATTTACAGGAAGATCTAATACTCATTCCATCAAGTCAATGATTCTAACTCTCACTCAAAGAGGATTTACATTTGAGTGCTCATTCTTATTGGATTTTTCTGATTATGCCAAATGGTCCAAATTTCACAACTTCACCCTTGGAGACTCACTTTGTAAATCCATATATACAATATATTCCAATTTCCTTAATTTCATTTTATTGTAACAAAAGGTTGTGCATTATTAATTTCTAAGTTTATTATATTTTTGTAGTGTTTCTATATCCACCAAGTCAAGATTCATTGATTCAAGTAACACAAGAATCCTACAAGAGCTACAACACTAAAGATCCAATATTGTTTATGAACATTGGTAACTCTTTGTTTAACACAGCAACACATGGTGATTTTTACTTCACAAGTGGAGAGAATTGGAAATGCTATTAGTCCAAGTTCTTCATTGCCTGCAGCTGCACCGTCTTATAAGAAAGTGTTTGGAAACGTTCCAGTATCAAATTCACCTCACCTAACTTCAACTCTTCATTTGTCCATTATTGGATCTCATATATGCACTGTTTTTGACTTTAATGTCATATATTATATTGGAGAATTTTGGATATGCATATATCTTAGACACCTGTTTAATTCAAAAAATAAATAAATATATAATTACTACTCTTATACATATTATATATTGTAAAATCACAATTTAAAAAAAAAGTCTATCATAAATTATTCATTATTAAATTTAAAATAGTTTAGCTTTTATTATATTGTATTTTTATTAATTAATTAAACTTAATAAATGATAAAACAGTATTATAAACTATGAGAAGAAAATACGTAGATTATAATTTATTTATTTTTTTGGTCTAGTGGCTAGAAATTCACCTCTTAAAGGTCAATAAGTGGGGTGTCCGGGGTTCGAACCTCGGCCCCTGCATATAATATGCAATGTCCCTGCCAATTGAGCTATGCTCACACGGACAATTATATTATATTATGTAATATAGAGTTTAATGGTGGTGGGTTGACGGTCAAAAACAATTTTGCACATACAACCAATCAAACATTTAGAATTGTCACGTAAGTTAAAAACATTAATTGATGTGACAATTCTAAATGTTTTGATTAGTTGTATGTGCAAAATTGTTTTGGACCGTCAACCCACCACCATTAAACTCTTTATCATCATATAAATATATTATTTGACTACAATTTATAATTACTATATTTATTTTAATATACTTAATTTCTAATAATTTATCATACTTTCTAAATTAATTCATAAAATTTTGGTCAATATAAATTTAATTCATAAACTAGTTTTTAAATAAATATAAATAAAAAATTTCAACACATGAATATCATTGCTAATTATAGTTTTACAAGATTACCCATGAAGAGAGAAAATTAAATTATGTTTGCCTAATATATTTATCACATTAGACATAAAGATATGTAACATAATTAGGGGTATGTTGGTAAAAAAAATATTAGCATACTTAATTTTTTTTTAGGTAAGTCAGGAGAAAGGACATGCATCAGGTGAAACAATGACATCCCAACTAGGTTGACACCCCGCGAAACCTCCATCCTATGCCGCCAAACTCAAAAAAGATTTTATTAAAAAAAAGGGGAAAATATAGGGTTACTAACGGTCTTCAAAAAAATATTGTTATTGACTAAAACAAATATCCTTATTATCTAATCCTAAACTACAATGTAAACAACTTATGCAAAACCCTAATCCTAGATTATGGGCGGGAAATGTACATTTAATGTTGAAATTTGAATTTCAAATCTAACACTAAACTCTACACCTTATTAACTCCATAAGTGTCCTTCCAACGATTTCCAATGTCCTGTGCACTACTCAAGGAAAGGTTTGTTGGATACCAAGGAGTATTGATGATTTTTGTCTCCCATGTTTAATTACCAAAAGAGCAAAACAACTTCCCACCACCTTTTATCCTCTTTCCTCATTAACAAAAATCTCCCAAACCCACCCTCCTCATCATCATCGGTATCTATTCTCCCTCTTTTCCTCTTCCAAAAATTCTCACCCCAAAAACCCCAACAGCCTACCTCATCCTCCCTGAACTCTCGCTCTATCTCACCTTAACTAACACCCTCGACATCCACTCTCTCCTGCAACGTCCCACTCGCCGCAACTCAAAACCCTACCCCCCATTAACGTGCTTACTTGGCAGCAGAAGTTATTCTCCGCCGTATCACTATCATTAACCATGGCGGCACCAGCTCCGGCTATTTCATCTCCGCCGACTCTGTCTTCGATTCTGACCCAACACGTTCTTCTTACTCAAATCAGAACCTCTTCTCTTCTCTCTTCTCTCTCATTTTCGCACTTACAGCTTACATTGAAAGTAGTGCACACCCTCCATCTCTTTTCCAACTACGACGATGATATGAGCGGGTTCGACGGCCGCGTAGAAACGAAAACCGGATATTGATGAGATAAGTTATCTCAAAACGTGCTTGAGGTATGCAGATGAGCACATAAATTTGATGAGAAGCTATATGATTTCGTACTTATGCTTCGTGATTGTCCTAACTCCTAAGAATCATTGGTCTTTGTATGATATTTTTAAATTTTTTTGTAGGGCTTGAATATCTTCTGATGAGTTCAAAGCATCAAGTGAATTGGAAAAACCTGAAGAAAACAAAAATCATTTTTTTTATTTCGTTTTGTATTTTTTTGATGCTTTATTCTTTTGGGTATATTGTTATTTGTGTGTTTTGGTTGCAGAGAATGGTCAATTTTGAGTTCTTATAATAGGTTAGTCTATGAGGATTATGATGATGATGAAATACATATTGGTGATTTTAATCGCATTCCTTTTTGCATTGTGACTATATATTCTTCAAATTGTTAAATTCTTTATAACTAATTATTTTTCATTTTGGAACTAGAGTATGGTTATGCAATTTCTAGCATCAAATTGTTATAAAATAATCATTACTTCAACTTTTGAAGCTTCAAACATGTCATTACCGGTTACTTTTTGTTTTAACGATCAAAGCAATAAAAACATGCATCAGTAGCAAGGCCTAATCCTTTGCACGCTTTTAAGTCCTTCAATATGCATTGAACTTAATATTCTTATGCTACAAAATTTCAAAGACTTCATTTTCAGCCTTTGACATGATTCTGAACACAAATTCTAATAATGTTGTATGGTTTCATTATGCTTTTAGGAAGGCGCTTGCTGACAGTCAACCAAGAATCCGAGGAAGATTTGCGAAAACGGAGGAATTAGATGTGAAGAGGCAATAAACCTTTAAATTGAAGAAAAAACAAGAAAGTAGAAATCAAGTTGATGCATCAGATCAAAAAAGATGGAAAAGCTTGGTAATGCTATGTGATTGGAAAATTATAGACTTGATGGAATTCTATAACTTGAGCAGGTATCATGGAATAAGATAAACCTCAAAACTCCTAAAGTTTTCCTTATGTCTGCTGTATTAGCCTTTTCTTTGTAGATGGATATGACCTTCTAGATATGTATATAGGTTTGATGAATAATAAAAGAAGGAAAAAAAGAGAGGTAAGGCTGTACCTGTGCATGTGAACTTTTAATTTAATTGTATTATGTGAAATAATGTTGAGAATTTAGAATTATTTCTAACAATGATTAGTGAAAGTACTAACTTTTGTCCATATTGATTCATACAAATTGCCATTAGTACTAACTTTGGTGTACATATCTTTTCATTTATTATATTGAACCACCAATATTTATTATGTACTAGACAATTCTTATACTATCATGTTCAAGTATACCATGGCACCAAATGTGTATTGATATGAGTGTCACGTTACAATTCAGAAGGAAAATTGCAACACTAGATGTACATTTGAAGAGTAGGAGAGTTAGGGAGGAACTAAAGTTAATGCTGGATTGTATTTAAGTTTGTGTGTAAAGATGATTGAATTTCGATTATGATTGTTTAGACATTGATGAGGTTTATAGATTATGTAGTAAGGAGAGTAGTTATGATAGAGGTAAGTCATATCAAATTTTTGGAATAATTGTGATTGACAGTACTACAATTTTCAACAGACTTATGTTGGCAGAAGTGTTCAGGATTTAATTGATGCACAAGTATTTATAAGATTCAGTACTTTTTAATGATTCACTGATACATCATCGCTTATGTTTATCTGATATTCTAATTTTTATATTTTCCTGAATGTGAAAATGACAATGTTGAAATGTTTTATATGAATGCATTCCATTTGATTGCTATGAATGTAATTTATGAATATCTCAATTTCAGTTATGAATAAGCTTAACATAATGTGATATCGCATTATTCAATTATCGATTAAAACCATATTCTATTTTGCGACATCGTTGATTTCAACCTTGATTACAATATGATATGACTAAAAATCGTTTACATTTGGAGATTGAAAATATATGATAAGCTTTGTAAACACCGCAATTTAGGAGATGCACTTTATGACAGGTATTGATCACGGTTAAATAACCGCTATTTAGATTGAAGTGCTACTAAATAGCGGTGATAATAATAAGCGCAATGAATAATAAACTTCGTAGAAATTGCGGTGCGGCTATGCGATCGCTATCTGATACCATATGTGTAACATTATTCCTGTGTATATGCCAGAATAACAATGTTGCTGATTTTCCTTCTGAGCTTGATATTTTCTATGTGAAACATATGCTGTTCAAAGTTGAGGTAGCCGATGGAAATCTTATACATAATTGGCGTAGCTACGCTGTTAAACGAATCACTGATGATGGGGATATGATAAAAAGGTTCATGGTTCTACATAATATCAAGTTGCTATGTTCATACAATATCCATATTGTAATCAACCTATTATATGAGGACTGTTTATAATCAAAGCTTTTATTTTGTGCAGGCAATTACTGACGATGATAATGGTGTGTATGATGACAATGTCGTGACTTTGAGTGATTCTGTTCCAACTCAGGTATATTAATTGTATTAAAAGTAATGAA
This sequence comes from Medicago sativa, assembly GCF_051527215.1. NCBI lineage: Eukaryota > Viridiplantae > Streptophyta > Magnoliopsida > Fabales > Fabaceae > Medicago > Medicago sativa. Next base: position 70,428,906 of record NC_140749.1, on the reverse strand, counting down.
CATATACATGAAATGATAACAAAATAGACGCAGCTGTTTAGGAATTGTATTAAAAGTAATCAACATATTCTTGCTTCTGTTGGATTTTCTCAGATGTGTTTGGATACAAGCAGTGATGTTCTAAACTTGGTTGATGAGCGTGGAAATAGATGGACTTGCACTCTGCTATATGTTCCCGGAAATGATGCACACTTTAATATAGGCGGTGGCTGGAGCATAATGGTGAAGGGTAGAGGCCTTAAAGCTGGTGCACGTGTGGTGATTGGAGCCCCTGGAGTTGGCATGAATGCTACTGTTTTTTTTTTGTTGTAATGCGTCGTTGATGTGTCGGTTTAGCGTAACACCGAACTTTTACAGTCTTTAATTTGTTTGCTTTTTTTTTTATGGATCGAACTGAACAATGTTATTCGTTCCAAGTTTATTTATGCATTCATTTTATTTTGGACTCTGCTGGATTTGCATTTTAAGTGCTGTCAGCAAGCTTGCATTATTTGTATGGGTTGTGTGGAACAGACTACAGTTTAATTCATTGTGTTTTATTTCCTTAATGAACTTCTGTTGCGTTTAATTCTATTCAACTGATATACAATGCTTCATATTTCATTTAATTGAGTTCATGTTATTTATATCTGAATCTCAAAAATATACAGATAGATACTGTACAGAGTTTCTATGTCAAACGGAAAAAATTGCTTACTCATAAGTTGTAAACGAATCTTACATGTTTTATTCAAACAAATTGTGGGAATGAATAAATTGCGCCATTTGCGGTCAATTATTATATTTTGTTTAGCTCACTATAAGCAATCACCGCAATTTATAAAGCAATTTGAACACAAAAGTTACAATTTTTTAGTGACAACACAGATGTAACATTTGATAAGGATATGGCTTCAATTTAAAAAATTGTTGCTTGGTCCTTACAATTATTTATCAAAAACAAAAGTTCATCTTCATACAATTATTTAGTGACAATAAGAGAGCATTTCATTAACCATTAATTGAATCACTACAATATTATTGAAAGGACACCAATAGGCAAACTCTTAATCTTTTATTTCCACCTTTGGATATGGCTCTTTGTTTGCAGTGCATTTATGTCACTCAAACAAGTAGCTATGTATCTTCCTCAACCCGTATTCTCTTATGGACAACTTTATGTCGCAATATCCAGAGTGACCTCCAGGAGTAGTTTGAAGATTTTAATGACTGGTGAGAATGGTGCGCATGGATATCACTTTGAATGTGGTTTACAAGGAGATTTTCCGTAATCTACCAAACTAAGGTCTTTTTTTATTGTAATTTTATCATAAACATTTTATGATGTACTGCAAGCACATTTTAATTTTAATATATTTGCACGTTTTATTTCCAATCGATATGACCCGTGCGGCAGCACGGGTGGATGGTCTAGTCCTCTTTAATCCCCTAATCACTAAATTTAACAAAACATTTAGGCTTTATTTGAGAGTTTGGAAGGAAGGAGAAGAGAGAGCTTTGATGGATGGAAAATATAGGGGAAAATAGAGAATTCTTTCAAATTTTTAGAAAGAGTATTTTGTTAGAGAATGATAAATTAATGTTTATGATTAATATATTTTTAATTTAAGAATATCACAACAACATAGATTAAATTTGAAGAATTCATATAAACTCTCCAAAACTCCCTTAAATCCTCCTCCAATCAAACTTCCGAGTTCCCTTAAATGAAGAGGATTTTGTATTATGAAGAAAAATGAACCCCCAAAGCCTTTACCTTCTAATGTCCTATAAATTTCTCTCACCAATTACTTTTTTTAGTAGTGATATTTTATCATTTATGCTATTTTTATATAAATATTAATTTATAATATATAATTTTGACCTCGATAGTCAACTGTTTTGGATCAGTTACTTACCATAACCTCAAATGACAATTCAAATATATAAAGGGAATGGTGGTTTATCATATCAAAGGATAACTACAAACATTTTGTGTAAGATGGAACCAAGTGACAATGCAGAACTAGGTTGTGATGAAATTGGAGTTGAACCTGGCCCCAAAAGGAGGTAGGTTTTTATTGTAGACACAGATATGTTTATATAGTGGATAATCATTTTCTTTTATGTAATCTTGCTATTGTTGTGATTTTGCAGAAATACAGAGATCGCGGTCTTAAATCAAATAGTTTCTTTATATAGGTCTTCCAGAGAGCCTAGAAATAATAACAACCAGTGAGATTGATGTCTTAGATGATGGATATAATTGGAGAAAATACGGGCAACGAGTTGGCAAAGGAAACCCTAATCCTAGGTGATATTTCTTCACCTTCACACTTTAATTTTATCTATTGAATTATCCATGAATGTTATGGTTGTCTTTATCGTCTAAGATTTGTTCCAAAAAATGAATTCAATTATTCACATTTATTAGTAGGATTATACTATTGTAAGAAATATGTTTTACTAGTGCACTGACATGAGATCCATATAGTTTATTAATAAGTGGACAGGTCTCGTAAGTTGACAAGGGGGTGCAGGGGGATTTTCCCCTATAGTATAATTCTTGGATTATCTTTTAAATTGACATGTAATATTTAAACACTAGTAGTAATTTGTAACCTTAAGTTGAACATATGTAAAAGGTATTGCATGCGCTTTATACTTTGTCAAAATTTGGGATCAAATTCCATGTATTATTTTTTTTGGGTGTTAACCCTCTAGATTCCAAGGGAGGGGGACCCGATAATTTGAGTTGGCTGTGAGGGAAGTATCGCATGGTCAAGAATTGGTTCATCCAAGAATTGAAATCGGGTTCCCCTAAATAAGGGTGTACACGGGTTGGGTTGGATCGGGTTTGACCAAACTAATTACGCAACCCGTTTAATTTTCAATGGGTCGGGTTCATCAGCAGAACCACATTTTCACTATCAAACCCGAACCATATCAACTTAATTATGAATGGGTTGGGTTCGTGGATTGTGCATCTAAAATAAAAATATATATATATAATTTTGATAGAAAAAATTATTAGTTTTGAAATTATAAGTAAATACGTAGTTTGGAATGAAAATCTATTGTAAATGAAATTAGAGTTAGGTTGAACTCATAATTGTTTTTGGTATGAATTGAGCTCAGATAAAAAATAGGCATATATTTTTCTTAAATTTTTGACTTAAAATGATATAGTAATATAATAAATCAATACCGACGAGTTAGGTCCAACCAAAAAATAATATGGGCAAGTTGGCTCCACGAGTTCAAAAACTTAAGAAAATTGTTGTTGACACATTAGCTTTGGCTAGGATATACATGTAAAAGACGTTTTTACCCCTTCGGTAGTTAACTGCCGAATTATAAAACCGGTTGCAGTTAACTACCGAGGAAAACTTCGGCAGTAAACTAGCGAGGAAAATTGAAAACTTCGGCAGTTAACTGCCGAGGAAACCTCAAACCTGTTTTTTTTTTTTTTTGACAAAAACCATTAATTCTTTAAACCTAAATTTTCCTTAATTAAATTTAATTCTTTAATTATTTTATGGAATTAAACATAATTCTTTTTATGATTTCATTAATGTGATTTTGTTGCCATAATGAAGAAATATGGATTTTGTTGCCATTAAATACACGATTCTTTTTATAAAGTTGTTGATTTCATTCATATAATTTTGTTGCCATAAATAAAAAAATATGAGATCCTATAATTACTACATATTCAATCACGTTTCTTAATTAAAAAGAGGGTTTTTTTTTTTTAAGAATAGAAGAGTGGTTTTATTTGTACAAAAAAAAAAGGTATTATTGATAGAATAATTACAAATATAATTATTTGAAAGAGAGATGAATAATATTTGAAATATTATAATTTGTCTACAGCAAAAAAAATCTGAAATATTATAATTAATTACTAATAATTACAAATATAATTATTCTATCATTTGTAACGTTTTTGTTGTTGCATTTTTTTTTATTGAATCATCATTTTAGGTCCATTAACTACTGATTGCAGATATTATTCATCTCTCGTATTTCTTCATTTATGGCAACAAAATCACATGAATGAAATCATAAAAAGAATTATGTTTAATTCCTTAAAAGGATTAAAGAATTAAATTTAATTAAGGAAAATTTAGGTTTAAAGAATAAAAAGAATTAATGGTTTTTGTCAAAAAAAAAACAGGTTTGAGGTTTCCTCGGCAGTTAACTGCCGAAGTTTTCAGATTTCCTCAGTAGTTTACTACCGAAGTTTTCCTCGGTAGTTAACTGCAGCCGGTTTCATAATTCGGCAGTTAACTACCGAAGGGGTAAAAACGTCTTTTACATGTGTGCCCTAGCCAAAGCTAATGTGTCAACAACAATTTTCAAAACTTAAACATTAAACATAATACCTGAAACTAAACTTTGTGGGTTGGATCGGGTTAAACCCGTAATTGATAAGTTCATGTAATTAGTGAATTTGGTTAGTTTGAGTCACCAGGTCCGTGGGTCGACCCACACCCATGAACACTCCTATCCCCGAATTTCATGTATTATTTGTTTTAATTAGTTTTTGATAATTGTTTTCTTCTAAAAAAAGGTTGTTGTTCAAACATTGATGCTTGCCTGTATCATGTTTAGGAGCTATTACAAATGTACGACACCGGGTTGTAGCATTCGAAAGTGTGTAGAGAGAGCTTGGGTGGATCCTAAAGATGTCATCACAACGTATGTAGGAAGCCATAATCATGACGTTCCAACATCTATGGCTAATAGCCACACTATTTCCAACACCAGTTATGAGGAGCCTTGTTTTGACGGTATTGGTAATGGTGGCGACAATATTTAACAGCAACGACCTGTAGTGAAGAACAAATAATCTAAGCTACTAGTTTATGGTTTGAAGAACTGTAACTTATTTTACAAAAATGCATGTGGTGCATCCTTAAACATAGTTATGTGGCCCTTAGAATTGACTTTACTGAACTGAAATAGCTCATCTTTGAGTTGAAAAAAATAAATAAAGAATCTTATGATGAATTATTGCAATATTTTCATGGTAAAACACTACTCATTGTGGAATTCTTTTAATGTTTGAATCTTATATTTGAATGTTTCATGTTAAAAATCACGACGAGTTAGATAAAATCATAATAACATCATGATTTTGTTGAAATTCCGATTTTTTTGCCAAACTTATCATAATCTCAAACATGCAATAATGTTCTTTACAACAAATTCAATCAATCAACCAAGTTAGAAACATTGCGTCCCTAATTCTTTTTTTTTAAACTTATTATTACAATCTAAATAATAAAACTAATTATAAAAAGTTATACCAAATATAAAAAATACAATATATCAAGGTCTTAATAATGACAATATTTTGTTCATAGTTATTAAACATGGGAATACAACTATTTTTATGAACATTTTTATCGTCGGATCGATCCAACTTTTATTATTCTCAAGATTTCTAAAGATGTGGACCTTAATACTCACCCCCATTTTATTTTTTGGGGGCTTTGTGACACCATTTTCTTTAGCTGAAAAATATCTCAAGAGGGGTGGACTAAGCTGAACTATGATGGAACTTATAAAGAGTCTTTTAATCTTGTTGGATGAGGTGGTCTCCATAGAATTCCGATGGCAAGTGATTCCAAAACTTTAATAGGCATGGTGGCATGAAGTGTTAAAATGAATGATAGCTCATCCATCTTAATTTGAATTGACATGTCCTTTTCAATCATACTTAACAATGGACAATAGAATTGTGGATTGGTTCGCCACATGGCCGTATCTGAGGTAGGATGAAGAGGGCGACTATCCTAAACCTCAAAAAGTAAGTACAAAATCTATATCTCAATAAAAAAAAATTGGGGTCCATTAGACGGTACAAAATTATAAAATTGGGGTCCTTTAACATTCAACTTAATCAGGTTTATTTTCATGAGAGATTGAAAGTTGAATTTTTTTTGGAAACTAATTTTGGGTTTCATGTTTTATGTGAGACTATAAAATCTGGAGATATTGTAATATGGGAACACCTTCATAAATAATTCACCATGGACTTATACTTAAAATATGTTTAAAACTTCAAAGACGACAAACATCGTCTATTGATAGTAGATGTTAATGGTACCGCTCATTTTTTAAATTGAAATAATGATTTAAATTATACCAGTTTGACTAAAAAATGAGGAAAAAACTTGTATTGAATTGACATCAATTAAGTCATTCTTAGTGTAAATATGAGAAGGATCATAAGTTTTATTAATGAATAGTATTATCGATCGTCGTAGAAATTTATGATGAATTTAAGTATTGATTTGCGTAGGACTGTTTATGAAGATGTTCCATCGAAGAATTCATCCTAAAATTAGACTTAAAAAAATATTACTGACATTTTTAGTCCTTATAAAATATCGATTTTTATTTTTGGCCATTTAAAATTTCACATTTTTTCTTGAAGGAAATTTTCCCAAATTTTTTTTAAGAAAATTTTCTTAATTTTTAGTCTTTACCTTTTATGAAAACAAATGTTTTTATGTCCGCATTGTTATAATAGATACGGACTAAACTAAAGTTGTTAGAAAAGATATTTTTTTTATAAAAGTTAGAGGAGGCTAAACTTTTTTTTTTTTTGAGAGAAGGAAGCTAAACTTAAAAGATGCAAGTTTTATAGGAAATACAAATATATCAAGTTTTATAGGAAATACAAATATATTTATCCCAAAATATAAAAAATATAAAAAAATTGACATTCGTGACTTTTAGTTTTGAGTACAACACATTCATGACTTTAGCCTTTAAGAAAATAATTAAGAGCGATTCATAGATCACACCCACGACTTAAAAAAATAAAGTATAAAGAAAACCCACGATTTAATAAAATAAACAAGAGGTGGAGTATTTTTTTTTTATTTTTTTTGAAGAAGAGGTGGTGGAGTATCTTGTGAACAAACTACTTAAACTTACGGGATCATGTTAACCATTGCCCCTGGAGCACTAGTTAAACATTTAAAAATGAAAAGTAAAAACAAAGTCAGCATTAAAAGCAACACTTTTTCAAATTTTAAAAAGTAAAATACACAATTTGCGAGAAAACATTTCCTTTTATAATCCCTTGACTAGTGCTCTGGGGGCACTGGTTAACATTTTCCTAAACTTAATACGTCATTTCTTAATATAATCACAACAACTAATGTAAATTGTAAAACAAAAATGTCATCCATGCGTAGAAAACTCTAATAATTTATATGAATTTAATTGATGGGTCATGTTAACCGGTGCCCCAGGGGCACTGGTTAAGGAAGCCAAAGAAGAAATTGTTAGTCAAAAAAGACATTTTTTAAGCTTTTAATGCATTGATTACGCAGCTTTCAATGCAAAAATTACTATATTTGCTTCCTTAACCAGTGTCTCGGGGGCACCGGTTAACATTTCCCTTAATTTATATATTATGTGTCACTGTATAATTATTTTATGTATTGTCGTGTCAATTAATAAATATGAAAACACACGAGTTATTATTGGTATTAGTAAAGTAATTCAACACAATATTAGATGTATTCAATAATTAAAAAAAAAAAAGATGTATTCAATAATTAAACTCATAATTCATTTCCCAACTCATCATTTTATTTAGCTGGTATCTAATTTCTCATTTATTAATATTGCAATTCAAATATTAGTAACTTTACTAATCAGATGATCTGACAAGTAATAATCTCTTTTAACTTGTAAAGTGAGAGAAAAGTGAGGAAAAAAATCTCATTTTGTGGGTGACAAGCACAACTCAGTTCCGTACACAACAAGCAAATATCCTCAAAACAGAAACTTGCATAATTGAAGACAATCAATCATCAACGGCTACAAGAACAAGCAGGTACCAATAATTCAATTTCAAATTTACAATTTATTTATTTTTTATTTTTTATATTTTCATATTCATGTATGATGAAGATGATGATTATCTGCGTTTGGTGTGTATGTTGTTGCCAGTTTTATAGCCACTTTGTGAAGGGTTGAGCTCATAAAAGCTTTGAAATGGAGAGTTTGATTGGAACAAGATTGTACTTTTGCTTTAATTGTAGAAACCATGTTGCCCTTCATGATGATATTATTTCTAAAACCTTTCAGGTGAACACTCTCTCACCTTTCTCTATTAAGATTTGGAAAAATGTTCGATCAACACAGTATAAACATGTGGTTCTCCTTCATTTGATTTGTATTCTTTTCTATCGTTATTTTTAAGAAATGATATTTGTATAACCATTTTAAAGAATTTTTGATACAATCCATTTTCATACTTTCATTGTATTATTAATTTCTTCTTTTTTATCTCTATTATTTTTATCTAATAAAAATAAAGATTATCACAAAAGTTGTCTAAAAATGGTTGTATAAATGTCATTTCTCTCATACACATTTAAATATTACATTAGTGACCCAAAAATTCTAACACATGTGCACTTACTTTTATAAGAACGTTATATATTTTGGATTTGAACTTGATCAATTTATAATAACATGTTTAGGCAACAAATTAGTGATTCCAAGTTCATTTATATATAATTTCAGGGAAGAAATGGAAGAGGTTTTCTGTTTTCACATGCAATGAATGTCACAATAGGGCCAAAAGTAGACATGGAATTCATGACAGGTCTCCATACAATTGCTGATGTTTACTGTTGTGACTGCAATCAAGTGCTTGGTTGGAAGTTTGAGAGAGTCTATGAGGAAACTCAAAAGTACAAGGAAGGCAAATACATTCTTGAGAAGTCTAAAATTGTTAGGGAAAGCTTGTAAATGTTCAATTCAAATTGATCATGACAATTTAATTATTGTTCTTTCTGTGTATTCTTGTGTGATATTTGTTTTTATTCTTTGGTCACTAATATTGATTTTGAATGAATTGATTATTTAAAATTAATTATAGTTAAAATTAAATTAAATTTAAAGTGATTTATGTTTGAATGTAAAAAAAGCTTTAATTTCTAGCTTTAAAATAGAATCAATTAAGAAGGTAACCAAACATGTAAAAATAAATTTTACATTTCTATAATCAGCAAAAATGGAACCTAGCTTACGTTAGACAGCACTCTGGAAAATCCAATTAGAAGAAAATTAAAGTTTTGGAATATAATTCAATAAATTCACATATATTGAGAAGATTAACGTGTTGATTTGCCAGTTGAAGGATACATTAGAGACTATTATTGCACCTTAGGACACCGGAAAATCTAGGCTTATTTGATCTATTGGTCCCCTAATTAATTTCCATTTTTCATTTTGGTCCCATAAGTAATAAAACGTACCTTTTGGTCCCTTAGTTTTGTCACCGTTTACCAAAAAAATCCCATCCGTCAAAAAAATTGCTCTCCCGTTAGTATGAGCCACGTGGCGCGTCCTACGTGGCTAGTATAAAAGCGGCCAAAAAAAATTTCCAGCCAGAATTAGGGTTTTTCGAAATTGTTCTCCTTCTACCCCAAAATCTCTTCTCTCCTCTTCCAAAATCCATAACCCTTAATTTATTTTTTTCTCTTCATCATCTTCTCCCCGTTCTGCAATAATCTCACCATTCCTTTAAAAATCGAAAAACATGTCGAAGCAAAGCGGGCAATCCTACGGATCTGTTGGTTCGAGTATGAGAAGAAGAGAAGTGACTGAATGTAGGTGTGGTGAAGAAACAGTGATTCGTACTGTTACTGATAACACAAATCCAAACTGTGGGAAAAGATTTTGGGGATGCAAAAATTACAAGAATCACTTTGATAAAGGTTGTAGTTTTTTTAAGTTATTGGATGAAGAGGTTAGTGATGAGAGGGATTTGTTGATTGCAAAGCTGCAGAAGAAAAATTCGAAATTGAAGCATGAATTGGAGAAAACAAGGTTATGGTTGAAGAAGGCATTGATTTTTGGATTAACATGTTTTGCTGTTTGCCTGGTCTTAGGGACAATACTGATCTGCAAAATGAGTGTTTCATTGAGTCATATGTATTTGAAATAGTTTGATTGTAATAGAGTAGATGTTGTGTAATGAAGTAATTTATGGTTGTAATTGGTCATTGATATGAATGAAATTGTAATGGTTGTTTTGAGATGAATGAAATTTGAATGGTTATTTTGAATCAATGAATGTTAATGTCTATTCTTGAAAAAATCTGTATTGTAATTGTTCATCTGCAAAAAAACAAGATGTATTATGTTTATTTGAATGAGAAGGATTTATTTGAATTCTGTTTATAACAACTCTGATGCAAAAAACCAGAAGTATTTTTCTTTTTGGCAGAAGTATATTAGCAAAAGTATGTATCCACTATTGTGTAACATAAGAAGTATTTGTAATTGAACATAAACACACTCATGGTCATTAAACATTAACCAGAAGTTGCAAAAAAGCAGAAGTTGCAAATTGTAGCTTGCTTGCACTTAGGCATTACATAACCATTACAGACATACCATTCAAAAAACCAGAAGTTGCAAATTGTAGCTTGCTTGCACTTAGGCATTACATAACCATTACAGACATACCATTCAAAAAACCAGAAGTTGCACTTAGGCATTACTAACATATAAGCAATAAACTAGTTTCATCATTACATCACATAACAGTTACTACTGCTGGGTTGAAACAGAACCCTCAACTCTAGCAGAAGTTTTTTTTCTCTATGCATTTGAACCTTCAGGTTGTGTTGCAGACATCAGTTTTTCCTTCCTTTTCCTTTTTGGTCTACCATCAATTTGTGCACCTTGAGTTCTTTGAGTACTAGCATTCCTTTGAGTAGTGGCAGTTCTTTGAGAAGTGGCAGGTCTTTCAGAAGGTTGAGTAGCAGCATTCCTTTGAGTGTGAGCACCTTCAGCTGCAGCACCTTGAGCAGGTTGTGTAGCAGCATTCCTTTGAGTGTGAGCACCTTCAGTTGCAGCACCTTGAGCAGGTTGAGTAGCAGCATTCCTTTCTGTTGTTGGATGTGTTGTATCAGTCACTTGAGCAGTTTGCTGTGATGACCCTTCGCCTGATACAGGGTTTGATGAGCCTTCAGTTGTAGGAGGTGGTGGCAGCTTGCAAGTGGGCTTATTATGTCCACTTTGCTTGCATCTGCTACATTTCATTCCCCACCTAGCCCTTCTCATCTGTGTATCATCTTTCACAAGTTCATGGGCCTCTTTGTTCCTTTTCTTCTTAGGTCTTCCAGGTTGCTTCCTTATTGGTGGTTGCTGAAGATCATTGTATTCAGTTCTTTCCCACAAGCTTTGTCCATTAGCAGGGTAGATGACACTGCTATAGCAAGCAGCATATTTCTCCTTTTGGTACATGTCTGGAACATAGTCATACACATTCAAGTCTTGGTTCCTCATGCATGAAATGGCATGACAGCAGGGCAAAGCTGTCAATAACCATTTCCTACAGTCACACACCCACCTTTGCAAGTTAACATGGTACTTGTAGCCTGTACCAGACACATGCTTCACCTCATAATCAAACTCTGTGCTACGCCTATACACATAAAATCACGGAAAATATCATGATTTGCTCACATCCAGTACTCACAAAACATCAAGAAAATTGAATAAAAGAGATACAAAGTGACATACCTAACCAACCAGTTACTAGTGTAGGCAGATTCTCTTGCAATCCTCTTCTTGATGTTGGGAAGCACATCATCCTCATAACTTGCAATTTTTGTCCTGTTGGCATCCCACTTTTCCATCAAATACACCCTGATATCTTCACACATTGTCACAATTGGCTTTTGTCTAGGAATGACAATGGTTGAGTTGAATGCTTCTGACATATTGTTCACTAGAGTGTCACAATGTGAATTACCTGAAAATAATCAAAAATCATTACAGTGTTTAGCAGGTATTAATTTGAGTTTTTTAAAGAATGATAACTTAATGCATATGAGTTTTTTAAAGAATGATAACTTAAAGAGATGTCTCCAATGCTTAGCAGGTATAACATAATAGTAGTTTTAGGGAAACAAGAGGCATACCTGAAAACTGGGACTTACTCCAATGCTTAGCAGGTATTAATTTGAGGTAATCATATGCCCCCGGACTTATATCTTTTATCTCTTTCATTGCATCATCAAATGCATTTTGATAAGTTGCTTTAGCTGCCCTCCACATTAACTCTTTCAATTTCTTCCCAGGAAACTTCTTTCTGAAGTTATTATAGAGATGTCTGACACAAAATTTGTGCTCTACATCTGGAAGTAGTTCATCAATAGCAGGAAAAAGACCCTAGAAATAGAGTTTACAACAGAATATCAGTTTTAGAGAAACAATAAAAGTTATAATCATCAGACATTTCACAACACAAAATTACCTTTTGTTGATCACTAATAAAAGTGTATGTCTTGCACAGTTTGGTTCCACCTAAGTCAGCAATTAGAAGCTCCAAAAACCATTTCCATGAATCCTTTGTTTCACCTTCTACCACAGCAAATGCAATTGGTAGCATCTGATCATTTGGATCTCTCCCAATTGCAGCTAGCAATTGCCCACCATAATAACCCTTCAAGAAGCATCCATCCAGTCCAATCACATGCCTACACTGAAAAAAACTATCTTTGCAAGCTTTGAAACAAATATACATCCTCTGAAAATGAGGACATAACACTGCTCCAGGCCTCTCAACATCTTCCTCATTACCTTGAAAAGGCATAGTACTAACTCTCACAGTAGACCCCACATTTGACCTCATAAGCTCATGAGTGTAATCATATATCCTGGTATACTGCTCCCTGAAAGATCCATCAATCTTATCTATTGCCTTACCTTTAGCTCTATAAGCTTTGTTCAAATTGATTTCCAAACCCCATTTCTCAACTGTTCTGTTCATGATATCTGTCAGTTTCAAATTTTGATTTTCCCTAACTCTGCTATGAAGTTTACTTCCCAACCAATCAGAATTCAACATCTTTAACTTAAACTCTCTGCTGCATTTGTGGAGCCTTTGAATCTTCCTCAGTTGCCAAGTCTCTTCATTTGGAATCTTAGTACAACAAGCCTCAAACAAGCAATTACCTTTAGCTCCCTTACAGATTACTCTCACCCTTCTCTTATCATTTTTCCTAAACTTTAGATCCCTTCCAGAATGAACTGCATATGTTCTTATTGCATCCCGAAATGATTTCTTAGACACAAAGTATGTACCTAACTCCCAATGGTAATCTCTCATGTTATCAAGCATCTTGAAGGTTGGAAATTTAACACCAGGACCCCCATCTTCATCTTCAGTATCACACCCACTATCTAAATCTTCACTGTCATAATCCTCATCCTCACTCAACCCCCTATCTCTAACTACACCAGATGGTCCACCCTGCTCAGTGTTGTTAACTCCCTCAGCAATCAGATCTTCTTCAAACACGGTTTCACTAACTCTTTGTTGTTGTAGTTGCTTTGGTGGTCTACCCCTTTTCTTCTTAGGCTTACTTCCACTTGCTTCTTTCCCCTTCTCTTTTGACTGTCCTGCTTCTGCTTCTTTGTTTGTCACTCTTTCTGTTTCAGCTACAGCTTCAGTACCTCCTTCTGGAACTGCTTCATTTACCACCTCTTCATTCCTAATATTCTCAAAAGGTTCATTGATCCAGTCAGCAAATAAGTCATCTTCTTGTTGTGTTTCTGTACCTACAACATCACCATCACCAAAACCATCTTCCCCACAAAGCTCTTCTTCTTCTGGGTCTCCAAATTGTACACCTAGTGCACTATCTTCACTTTCATTCCCATCCCCTTTTGACCCATTCTCATCCACATACTCATCCACTACACCAGAAGGCCCACTTTCATTAACTCCCATATTTAAATCAGTTGGGACATTATTTATTCCCTCTTCCAAAATAGTAGGGCCCACATTGACACTTTCCTCCACAACAGTAGGCCCCACATTAACACTTTCCTCCACCACAGTAGGACCCACAGTCTCTCTATCATCCACCACATATGTGGGACCCTCATCAGTCACTACAGTCTCCATATTCCCATCATCTCCCTCATTTTCCATCTCCACAGCAACTCCTTCATTCTCATTATCCACAGCTTCTCCTTCATTCTCCATCTCCACACCTAGTCCTACATTTTCTCCCTCATTATCCATCTCCACAGCAACTCCATCATTGTCCACCTCCTCAACTATTTCTTCCAAATGAACACCTACATTTTCTCCCTCGTTGTGCACAGGATATTGAATAGGATACTCTATCAAAGGGTTCAACTCCCCCCATTTGTGGTTGATCTCCTACTGTATGTTCTACATACAAATGTACTCTCTCAAACATCTGTCCTATATTCATCATCCTCCTACAGTCATTGTCATTCCTTAACCTAATTAAGTCAACCTCTAAGGTTGGGTCATGGTACCAAAGTGAGCTAACCATTGGGTACCCCATACGTTTTACAGTTGATAAAATGGAGAAGTAACTCCAATAGTCTGGTTCACACTCTAGTACAGTCTCAATCCCATTGTAACTAGCATGGTGAAACTCATCAAAAACCCCCCCATGGTGAAGAACCAGCAAAAACATACCTTCTAACTGTTACAATTCAAAACGACATAACAACATAAGTTTTTGCACACAGCTTTACATACAAACAGTAAACCCTAGCATGAATATGAAAAATTTTCAAACAGTGAATGATTTTTTCGTTTAAAAAGGGGTTTTTTAATTAAAACCCTAACCCTAAACCAGAAACCATAACCAAAAACCATTCACGTTTAACAAAACATAAACCCTAAATTCGAAATGGAGAAGAAACACGAAAACTAACCTCTTCGTTCGAATCGAACTCTTCATCGGAGCCAGCCATGGAACGATTTTGCTTCAGTTTCCCCTTCGTCTTCTTCCTTCAGTTCAACAGATTTTATCAGCTTCTTACCTCTTCAACTTCTTCACTCTCTCGCTTTCTCTTTCTATTTCTGAAAAACACTACTGATTCTCTCTCTAGACTAAAACATAACCTTATATACTAGCCACGTAGGATGCGCCACGTGGCTCATACTAACGGGAGAGCAATTTTTTTGACGGATGGGATTTTTTTGGTAAACGGTGACAAAACTAAGGGACCAAAAGGTACGTTTTATTACTTATGGGACCAAAATGAAAAATGGAAATTAATTAGGGGACCAATGGATCAAATAAGCCGAAAATCTAATTGGAATAAAGAATTAGAAATTTAGAATTATAGAATAGCATTCTATATTTAGATAAGACAAGTATATTGATTTTTGCCATTTGAAGAAAACTTTGAGTATTATGACATCTTTGGCCAATTGCTAGGGAATATAGTTGGAAGGAACAATTCAATGAATTACTATTATTTTGCGCATCTAAAGTTGGAACTTGGTGAATGGTGATGCAATCATGCAATGATTACTTGTGCCATAAAGAAACTAGTACTAACTAAAGTAAACTATTTCGAATTTAAATTGATTACTAAAAAACAAATGTGTATGAGAAATAAATAATTTGTAGGTAAACTTTTAGTGTATGACATGTAGGAGTAGTATACACCCTCCACTCATAATTATAAGCAAAAATCAATATGTTAGATAAATAAGACATGTATTTATTATAGACCACATATATCATTTAATGAATAAATCTAAAATATTTTTTTAATGACCACATATATTTTTGTTATAATAGTGACCGGAAGGTATAAGATAATGGAAATATGGAATATTCGAATGAGTAGAAGTAATGTCATGGTGGAATTGGTCACTAGTGGTTACCAATACCATGTCGGCTGTCGCTAAAATTGAACAATGATCATTCATTTCAGTTAATTACCATGAATTCCCTGTCTTTGGGGCCACTTGATACAACCCACTAGGGCCAAGAAAGAACCTTATAAATTCGGAAGGAACCTTTTTAATTTTAGGGTTAATAGTGTTTTACCCATGTAATATAGGTCATTTCCGAGTTTACCTCCTGTAAAATATTTTTTTTGGTTTACCCTCTGTAAAAAAAAAATTCCAGAATACCCCCCTAATAGGCCATACAAAAATGAATTTATTTTTTTCTTCAGAAATTTTGGTTTTTGTATGACCTATTAGGGGGGTATTCTGGAAAAAATATATTTTACAGGGGTAAACAAAAAAAAAGTATTTTACAGGGGGTAAATCTGGAAATGACATATATTACAGGGGGTAAAGCACCATTAACCCTTAATTTTATATACCACTTTTCTAAAAATATACTAAATTTTTGTTTCAGTCTCTCTAAAATTTTCTTTCAATTTTTAGTTTCTATAAAATTTTCAATCACTACTTTTGATCCCTATTTTTAAGTAAATTTTTTATATTTTTTAATGAAATTGTACATAAATGTATAGAATATAGTAAAAATCACTCAAAAAAAAAATTAGAATTTTTTAACAAAACATAAATTAAATATGAATTTTTTACCAACAAAAATATAAAAATTTATATTTAATTCATGTTTTGGTAAAAAAATTCTAATATTTTTTTAGAGATCCTTATAATATTATAAATTTTTCTGCAAAATTTTATTCAAAAATACGAATTCTACATGAATTTACATTAAATAAGGGACCAAAAGTATTGAAAATTTTTTAGAGGACTAAAAGTTGAAGAAATTTTTTAGAGGGACTAAAACGAAAAGTTAACATATTTATAGGGATCAAAAACATATTTAACCCAAAAATAAAAATCTCACATGTTTTCGACCAATAAGTTCTCTTAACAGATACTATCGTTTGAAAATAGATAGGATCATTGAATATAATAATATTATATTCAATAAATATTTTTTTTTAAATGACAATTTTCATCAAATGGAAAGGATCCAAATTCATTTTCGTCAGTGTAATTTTAGAGAATGCACATTTCTTTCTTTTCAAACCTTAAATCCTTGATCTAAGGAAGGTATAATGCAAAGTTCCAAGCTTCTTCAATGATTTGCAGGTTTCTTCAATGATTTTGGTGTTGTGCGGAAATTTTGCCGAGAGAAATTATGGATTTTTTGGGTTTCGCAGCAAGAGGAAGATGAGTTATGTTTGATTTCGGTTCGGTTTAAAGTAAGAATTGGTTAATAAAACGATTACACAAGTCTAGTTCAGGCCGAACCACAAACAGTTTAGTTCGGTTTTCCCAAACTGCAGATACATTAAACCGAATAGCTACCTACTTCTTGCTGAACTAAGACCATGAACAGGCCTAATAGCTACCTACTTTTGGATGTGAAAATTATGGAACTCTTGCGTTATTAATTGAGTAAGACCCGTTTGTTCCTTTTGAACTCATAATTAAATTAAAAAATAAAAATGGTTATAGGCTTATAGCTCACAAGGAATATCTCTCAAAAAAAAGCTCACAAGGTATAAACTAAGATCTGAAACATCTACAACAGCTTCACCTTATAGCACGTTGTAGAGCTATTAGATCTAAAGATAGAGAGAGAAATCTCAAACTTTTCTATCTCTAAGATCCAACGGCTCTGAGGCATCTGCAATAACCAAGCCAGCCATTCTGGTATAACTAAAAAAAATCAAGACAATAGCCACCATCCTCACAAGAAAAAAGCAGGGTGGGTAAAAAATACAAATACAGCACTGGACAATGTTCGACAATTTTTTTGCCTGTCGACCACCACAACCGTCAACACCCACGTCGATATCGTCCCCAATAACCAAAACCATACTCTAAAGATCTGGAACACATTTTTAACCGGAAACAGAGTATAATATATGTCATTATACTAAATCATCTCCATGTAAAGCTATATGCTTGATTCAATAGAAAATAAATAAAAGAAAAAAAAACTACAATAACCACAGCAATCTATTATCTATAAATATCTAACGATATAAGTTCATCAAGTCAATATTTTTAAAACAGAGAAGTGAAACACCATTGTCCCCCCTATCTGCAGGTCACATCTTTATGTATTCATAAGATTATTTGGCAAGTTCTATCCTCATGAACCGAGCTCCACAAACAGACTGGCCTGAGGATGCAATCCAGCTTCCTTTAGTGAGAGTGCCAATTTTTCTTGTCCATAAACAACCCGAGGGAAGTTAGAGACTAGGCTGTAATTCTCGACTTCTAAACAACCCAATGAATCAACATAGTCATACAAAGATTGAATTGTCACTGTGCTGTTGAACCTCCTTTCTTTGCGCACACCATTGGGAAACCGTACCAACACCTACAATTTTGATTGGAAGTGGAAAAAATAAAACAGATGTCATCCAAGTTAATACATAATGAAACAAAAACTAAGCCGAAAAAATGAGAAACTAAAAAGGGAGTGAAGGTAAACCACATATGAATTGAGGTTAAGATCTCACATAAAAGGGAGTTAAGATCTCATCATATACTTTACCTGTGTAACATTAGGTCCTTTTTCAGGTTCTTCACCAAGAGATTGAGCTTTCTCTTCACGTAATTTAGCTAATGCTGCTTGTTTCTCTGCAGCTTCCTGCGCTGCTCTTTCACGAGCCTCCTCTTCTTCCTTGAGCTTTCTCTCAGCTTCAGCAGCTTCCCTTGCAAGACGTTCTTCCTCTTCTCTTCTCTGCCGTTCCCTAGCCTGAACATATACACAGCATTAATACACTACAACAATAACAGTGCCAAGATTTCCCAAATAAAAGCCTAAGCAAGGGAACAAGTTGAGAACAGGGAAAAACACAAATCATGGAGTAGAGACCACAGAAAAATGATATACAATTAACCATACACTACAAAAAAAAAAAAAAAAAAAAAAAGAAAGAAACATACTTGATCAGCTTCTAGTGCAGCCCTATATGCAGCATCTTGCTCTTCCCTTAAGCGTGCATTAGTTCGTCTTTCTTCTGCATCAAGCCTTGCTGCAACAAGAACTGGGGAACTTTCTTCAAGCACTCTCTGAAGTGTCACTAACATCTCCTCGGGGGATTTTGGACCTTCAACCTGGATTCAGTAAAATGAATGTTAAAAAACATCACAATCAGACTGCTTTATAAACTACAATACTTAATAATTGGCACATCAATTTATTAAGACAATTAAAAATATGACTTAATATCAATACAATATGAAAATAGTACAGTCTAGGGGGATTTTGGACCTTCAACCTGGATTGAGTAAAATGAATGTTAAAAAACATCACAATAAGACTGCTTTATAAACTACAATACTTAATAATTGGCACATCAATTTATTAAGACAATTAAAAATATGACTTAATATCAATACAATATGAAAATAGTAGTCTCAAATCTCAGGTTAAAGTACTGTTGATATTGAACCTATACATGGTTACCATGAAGTTATTTGTGGCACAATCATTTGGAACAATCGATTAAAATATTCATAATCCTAGATATTTCATAACCGAGAGTGAGGAAAATATTTTAAAGTGATAAAGGACCATGCTGATCAACAAAAAAGATAACAACAATGTTGGAGCTTTATACTGCTACATGAGATTGACCACATGAATCAAACTGTTCATTTCAGGCTACTGAATGGAAAGAACTTATTCCATACATCAAGTAAATCTCCATGTTGTAAGTAGGAAACACCAGTTGCTGCTATATGATAACGGAGAAGATAATTGCTCTCAAGAGAGTTTTCTCATGGTGATCAATTTGATTATTGCTCTATCCCTAGAAAGCAGGTTCTAGATGAAAAAATGGAAATCAAGGAAATCATACAGATCATTTTATTCAGCTTCACTACAACCTCAAAGCTATGGAGATGGACTTCTTACGAGTCCTAATGTCGGAAAGTGGTAATCCAAACAACAAAACTAATAAAATTTTGCAAATGATGTTTCTTTCCCTGTAATCATTTACCCGTCATTAGAGAGAGACACTTAACGCATTGGGCTTTATTATAAGCAGTTAACCTCGCTGTTTTTTTTTTCTTTTTTTAATACATCAAGCCTACTTAGTCCCCATGGCTTTTTCCATCCACGTTTTTTAACAGAATCTGAATATCTGAATATAGTTGTCCCACAAGCTCTGAAGCACGGACACTGCTTGTGGTGAGCGTGTCCTAGTGTCGGACACGTGTTAGTGTCAGACACGCATCAGACACCGATATGACGCTTGTCAGATGCTGGTAGCAGTGCCCTGAAAGAAAAAAAAAAAAAAAATAGAATGACACGGCAGCAACACTGCAAGAACGGGTTTGGAGAGACACGGCGGAGGAACCAAACCGATACACCCCAAAGAAAAGTAGAACAATGGGCTTCTTTCAAAACGATTGCTATGTAGGATCTGAAACTTAAGAAAACCCTAAAGAACAGCAATTCATCATTTGCATTCTGCCCTACATAGAGCTTCTTTCTTTCCTGTCATGTGGATCTGAACAGCAACATTCAGTCACTCACTCACCTCTGAAATTCTCTCTTTGCCCAGTTTGATATGAATCAACCTTCTGTAACCTTTCTACTTTGACTTTTCATTGTTTTGTTTTCCATTCATAATATCATCTCTCATCTCTCGCAATATAATAGGCTAAGTAATGTATACAGCTTTATTTGTTTTTTTGTTGTTGTACTATTGTTTTTATGATAATATTATTATATGTATTCCTAGTTTCTCACGGCATGTGACTACTTACTAGTACTAAGCTACTAGCATTATAATATTCAAACTTGGTGAGTAGAGATAGTACAAGTAAGCAACTTTAAGAGTTGGAGTTTGGATTCTAGTGATTAGTAGTTTTTTTTAATAGCTAATTAATAGTATTTTGATATATTTTGTTTTATTTAATTATAATTAAATTATAATAATAAATATATCTAGCGGTGTCGGTGTCCTGTGTTTTTCAAATTAGCGGTGTTGCTGTGTCCGTGTCGGAGTCCGTGCTTCATAGCCTACAAATGCCATGAGACTAAGGCTAAAACTATATGTTTGAATTTGATCTCTCATAACTTATAAACCGTAACCATATTATGTGTAATAAACCATGTATATCTATCTTACAACAAATACACAACTTTTTGACAATAAGGGCTACTTCAACCACTCAACTATTAGCACTCAACTGCATCAACGAGCTTCCTGAGCTAAGAAAGGAAATACAGACGCGCATATGTGCGGCAGCCGACAACCAACATACAGTCTTGATCAATCATAATGGCAAAGATCAACACACTCACAAATGCAAACACGCATATTGGGGGATACCCTTACTTCAAGAGTAAGGCGTGTTTAAATTTTTCAGCTTAATAATAACTTGCTGTGAGTTGGATTTTATTAATGCACCGATTGAATTCAAATTTCTACGATACTTACCTCATAATTTTTATGTTAATGTATAATACATTTTTGAACTCTGACTACATATCAACAATAGACTGCATACATGTGAATGCAATTCATCTAAAACTTAAGTGTGCAAAATTTGCATGTTAATACTTTATTATTCAATATTCAGATTCGTTAAATGTGTTCTACAAAAGATCACCAACAAAATTAGTTAATAAGACATCCCTGTGGAGTAAATAGATTCCCACTTGTGCGTGTGTGAAACCCAAATGCTTGATGTATGATATGACCCGGCTATGAGAATACAAGAATTTCTTAAAAACTAAAGATATGGCACGGCCTAAACTTATTAACAAAATTTTAAAAGATATATATACATGGGTGTGTGTATTATGTTATACATAAATAGATATATATTAAATATTTGTGAAGATAAATTGACATTTCTAATTAATGTATAACTGTATCAGTAGAAGATGGTCAACATGTAGATACAGGATACTTCAGTTCAACTTTGCTCAGTATTCAGATTAATACTACAATTCACAGATTTTAGTCTCTCTGACTTTCCTTCACTTTTTATCTGTTCGTAACAAATGGGCAGATATAATGAATTCTGTTTGCATGAGGACTGAGGAGAACCGGGGAAGTATGACTTGGTCAAAGAGAAAGGTGCGTGACAGAGAGGGAGGCATAGAAGATACAGAAAGTTAAGGAAAATCATTCCTCTTGTGCCTAGGATCTTGATGTCAGGAGGTAAAATCCCCTGCTAGTCAAGAGCTCTCTCCATTTGTTGTCTCTAATACCAATGAATAGTCAACTTGGTATTAGAGACCCGGTCGGTGATACGTGAATAGTGCAAACAAGAGTGAAGGTAGGTAGGAAGAAAGGCAAAGAGAGTTCAAGGTGTCATAGGGAGTCAATGGAGAGACGCAAATGATGGACGGCATGTGAAAGAACTAATTTGCCTAAAGTGGGACAATCAATCAGCAAATACAAACTTCAAAACAGAGACAGAAGAAAGCTGTGGGGAATTGTGGTTAGGAGGCTGGAAGGGGAGAATGATATTTCCATAACAATCAAATTACAGAAGTGGAGAAGGAGGCTGCATCAGCTTTCTGTATAACGCGAAGGTAATTTAAAAGTTAACATATTAAAACTCTTACCAGAGAAACAGTCACTTTCTAAATCACGCAGGGGCACAGTAAATACAGGGGAGAATGAACATTGACAAAATATTAACTTATTCAAAAACTGAGACTGACATTGAGTCAAAATCTTTTTCGATATTTTGCTTAACCAAATTTGAATCTTAATTATCTTTACACGTATTGATAAATTGGCCAGGTGTATCCAATATGCCAAGGAGAAAAATTCACAGGAATTAAACCCATCAGATTAATTTCCTGTGTTATCCACCGCAAACATATAATGCAAAAGAAATTGATACCTACGAAACACCAAAGGGACACATACAGCAGACACAACACCAACACGTAGACATGGTAATAATTTAAGAAAATGGAGGTGCTTTAATGTAACCAGATGTGTTGGTGTTAGGGCAGTGTCAGGTGTAGGACACGACACTCATTCAATTTGAAGTGTCGATACAACATAAATTAACAACTAAAACTTGTTATAGTTAGGAATTGAAGGTACTATCATCTATTACTCGCAATCATTATCATCTTAACTGAAGAAAAGTGCATGAACTAGTTAATCCAAATCGCATTTTGGACACGTGTTTCTTTACAACACCAAATACATACACATAAAATAAATCATCACAAGCATAATCCAAACACAAAAACATAACACCCCATTAACCCATTTGCATCCATTTCAACCAAAAAATCCAACATCAAAAAAGCCTAAAGAACCATACCTGTTGAAGAAGCGCGATTCTCTGATTAGTAGCAGCCATGACAAGAGCACAAAACGGAAACCTCGACGCCTTCAAACTATTACTCATCTTAAACCCTTCACTAGCACGAATATTCCCACCCCAACACACAAAATTCTGATTCACAAACTCCACAAAAACCTCCGAACAAAGCGTCCTTCTACAAAACTCCGGTGTATCAGGATGATCAGGAGAATGCAAGTAAACAAACAACAGCTTAAACGAATTCCTCGACCGCTGTAACGCATCCATGAAACCCTCACTCACAAAATTCGGCTTAAAGGCACCACCGCCATAATCCCTCTCAAAAGCAGCTACAAATTGCATCGCTTCTGTTGTCGCAGCAGATACAGAAACCAACGGCGTGCCAGCAGAGGAAGCAGCAGCAGACGATGAGTTTGGACCGAGGCCGACGAAGCCAAGCGAATATGAAAGAACACCACCAGCAGCCCATAATCCAAAACCGATTGCTCCTGAGATTAACCCTAGACTACCGGAAATAACGGAGACGGGTAATTTGATAAGCTTCCAGGCTAATCCGGGTGGTGGTGGAGGGAGTGGTGGTTCTGATTGGGATGACGATTGGGATTGAAGATGATTGTTGTTGTTGTTGTTATTGGAATCATCGCCGCCGTGAGGAGTGTCGGTGGCGGTTGTTGTAGTGGTGGTGAAAGATGAGATGGCGAGTTCGAGGTCCCAATTATGAGCGGCGAGGATCTCGTTGCAGAGGTCGGGATCTTGTAAACCGGTGATTGCTTGGAAGTAAGCGAGTTTATCTGCTACATCAGACATTTTTGGTGAAATCTGAAGTGAAAATCCTTAGCACCGACAATTCAGAATTCAGAAGATGATGATAGTAACGAATAAACAGTGATTGAATTGAATTGAATTGAATTGGAATTTGGAGGAAGAAGAAGGGTTTGTGTGAAGTGAATAAATTCGTGGAATTGAATTGTGAATTGTGAATTGGTTTGTTTATCGACCACATCCACTCACTGGTTTGTTAATTGTAACCTGCTGACCCAATATCTTAGAATTTTAGTTACTCTATTTTCCCTATAAAAAGAAACAAACTCACTCTGATTTGATTCTATTTTACTAACTCTTTCTTTCAAAAAAAAATTCTATTTTACTAACTTTTTATTTAGGCTTAATTACACTTTTGGTCCTCGTGTTTTGGCCTACTCGTGAAATTGTTACTACCCTTTTAAAATAGAACAAAATTGTCCTTGAGTTATCATTTTTGTTGCACTTTTCGTCCTACCCCCCATTTTTTCCTCCAAAAACGCAGATGTGGCAAATGAAGACCTACGTGGCATTGCCAATCAGGAAAATACTATTTACATGTCATTAAAACAAGGATTTTTAATTTTAAAAAAAAAAAAAAAGAAAGAGGATTTTTAATTTCAAAAAACAATTTTATCATTTCAAATATTAAAAAAAAACAAAAATTAAAAGAAAGATGAAATCGATTTCATCTCCTTCATAAAATTCAGAAACCCTAATTCCCAATTTGGGTTTCAATCTTTTCAGAAATCATCTCCTTCATTGTCATCGTTGTCTCCTTCCTTGTTTTCGCAACTTTCTCTCTTCTTCCTCCTCGTTTTCTTCTTCAATTTTTCGCAAGTTTCTGACCTGTTTTTGAAATTCGAAAATGTCACAATATACTGTGTCCAGTAATAGTTGTGCTTCACGTAGGAGAGATGTGTGTTGCTGGTGTGATCTTGATTCACCTCTTACTACTGCTTGGACAACTAAGAATCTTGGGCACAGGTTTAATGGATATGGGTTATACAAGGTAAATCTCAAATTATGTCAAATGATTTTGTGAGCATAAGTTGAAACCCAGAATTAACAATTTGTTTTGTCTGGGCAATCAGTTGCATGGACGAAAGGGATGCAGTTTCTTCAATTGGTATGATGAAGAGATGTCTGGGCGTGCAAAGGAGGTGATTTTGTCATTAATGAAGAGAGTTGATGAACTTAAGAAGAAGGATAACATGAAGCTGAAAGAAGATGAGGATTTGAAAAAGAAGCTAAAATTTTGTCAAGGGTTGCTTATTCTAGCTGTTGTAGTCATTATGGGATTGGTCTGTGTTGTTATGTTGAAGGCTTGAAGAGGAAGGAAATTAGGAACTAGTGGTCTGTGTTGTTATGTTAAGCCATTAGGTTTTGTTGTTTATGTTGTCTTGTTCAAGTTAAATCTTGAGTTGTTTTTTGTAATTTGAGTTGTTTGTTGTAATTTGAACTGGTTATGAATGAAATGAAGTGTTTGCCCTATCATTTGATGTTAAACTTGATTTTGATTCACTGAAAAACAGCATAACCGAGCACTAATAAGGCATGACATAAGTCTGCTATGCAAAAGAGGCATAACAGAGGACATATAAGGTTGTGTTTGCACCTTTAGTCCTTATATTTTAGTGAGGATGCAAAAATGGTCCTCTTATTTTTATAAACAACTTGTCAGTATTTGCTTACAGAAATGGAATCATCATACACAATTAAGTAAAATTTGAATTTGATTTTCATCATACAAATAAGTAGATAATTTTGCAACAATTAGAAATTAGATAAATATCAAACCATAATTGTCATTACATCATGAAATTAGTACCATACTGCTAGCAAAAAAAAAAACCATCTGTTTGTGGAGCATACATTGACATGACCACACAATAAGCCAAAAAATTACATCCACCTTAACCAAAAAACTAACATAAGCTTAATCTAATCTTGAGATGGTTGTGTCTGTGGAGCTGGTGATCCCTGAGACACAACAACCTCAACATCCTTAGCCTTTGTCCTCTGTTTCTTCCTTTTCTGCCTAACACCATCAACCTTCACAGATGGGCCTGAATCATTCACTTGTGGTCCAGTTGGGCCTGCAGCTTGCACAGATGGTCCAGTTAGGCCTGCAGCTTGCACAGTTGGTCCACTTAATCTACCCTTCCCTTTTGTCTTTTTCTGCTTGTTTGCACCTTTTGGAAGTTGCCTGTCAGCAACACTCTTGCCTTTACATGTCCTACTGTTGTGACCATACTTGTTGCATTTCATGCATTTGACTGTTTTAAGCTGTCTTGGAAGCACACCACCATTGCCTGCAACATCTCCACTGTGTACAAATTCATCATTGGCCTTCTTCCTTAGCTTTTTGGGCCTTCCTGCCGACCTTCTCATGCCTGGTGGATTGATGTGTTCAGTGTTTGTAACTGGTCAAAGTTTAGGTCCATTTGAAGGTAGCACAATGTGAGAGTAAGTAGTTAAACATTGTGATTTCCTGCAACAAGATATTAACACCATATTAGCATGTGATTAAAGGAATAAATATTAGAGACATATAAATATAGTAGAGATAGAACAATACCTATAGTAAGATTGCACAAAATTTTCAACAACCAAACCATTGTGCCAAATGCAAGGAATAACATGTGCACATGGTATACCAGTTAGGTCCCACTTACGACAAGCACAAGTCTTTTGAGCCAGATTCACAATATATGTATCAGCCTTATTTGATACACTAAAGTGAATCGTTTCCATACCACCATGCCAAGTTGCCTTCCACCCCCTGCAGCTCTTTTGTTTTTTTCAATCAGAAATTGAATCTTTGGACATATCTCACCATTGCACCTTTCAAGCATCTGCCTTTGCTTGACAATCCTCACAGTTATATAATGCTTGATACCCTCAAGTAAGGTGATGATTGGTTTCTCCCTTAGACCAAGAATAGCTCTATTAAAAGCTTCACGCATGTTGTTTACCTGCAAATCACTCTGTGTTCTTGTGCTAAATGCAGATCTTGACCATTGTGCAGGTGGAATCTTAGCCATTTCATTGTAAGCATCTGGATTTATATCCTTAATTTTCTGCATTGCTTGGTTAAATTCTGGAACAGTTGTAGCTCTAGCAGCTTTCCACAATAACTCTTTCATATGTGCTCTTGGGAATCTCTTCTTCCAATTCCCATAAAGATGCTTAACACAGAACATGTGTTCCACATTTTGACCTAGTCCCTTAATAACCTCCACAAGTCCCTGTATTATCACATACATACCAGCATTTAAATATAGGCAGTTATGAGTATATGTAGATATGATTATAACATATGCAGTAAATAATAGAAAAGTGAGTAAGATACCTTTTGCTGGTCAGAAATAAAAGCATATTGTTTAGGCAGTATTTGATTCAGATCCTCCAACAATAATTCAACAAACCACTTCCAAGAATCTTTTGTTTCAGATTCAACCACAGCATATGCAATAGGTATCATCTGGTTGTTTCCATCCCTTCCTACAGCTTCTATTAGCTGACCACCATGCTCACCTTTCAAGAAACATGCATCCAAACCAATTAATGGTCTACATGTGGTAGCAAATGCAGCCTTACAAGCTTCCAAACAAATATAAATCCTCTCAAAAATAGGTCCTCCATCTGATTCACTACATTTGATTATCACTGTGCTATTAGGATTTGACCTTCTAATCTCTTCAGCACAATTCCTTAAATGTGCATATTGTTCACTTCCAGCACCATCAAGCAACTCCAGTGCTCTCCTCTTTACCCTATATGCTTTAAAATGGTTGAGGGTAACTCCCCATCTGATAAATGCCTCATCAGCCACACCACTTGGTTTGATATTAGGAGTGTGCCTTATCAATGGAATCAACTTCTTTGCTAGCCATTCAGTTTTTGCTTGTGTATTCCCAGGAGTCAAAACATAGTTATGAAGTGGTTTCAAGCTTGTTACTTGCCAATACTGACTTCCATCCCTCTTAACAATTAACATGTGATATGGGCATGTAGGAAGACACTTGAGAACCAACCGAGTGAGATCATTTCTTCTGAACTTAAGATTTATCCTTGTTTCCATAGCATGTTCCTTCACAGCCTCCTTAGCAAGCTCATTTAAAGCAAACTGCATCCCTAACTCAAACCTAACAGGATCACCCCTATCAGAAAATTTGAATGTAGGGAATTTTCTTTGGTGAACCAGTTCATCATCACTTTCAACTGGAGTGTGTAAATCACTATCATCTTGGGAAGACCGTTCATATCCAGCTTATGTCTCATTCCCTTCATTGTTCACACCTCCTTGATTGCTGCCAGCAAATGTCTCCTCAGGTAACTCATGTGTCCAATCCCATTGTTCTTCTCCATCATCACCAATGTCAAAGTCAGTGTCAAATTCACTTTCACCCCCACTTGCAACATAGTCTTCATCTTCTTCACTAACATAACCATCTTCTTCAGCATCTTGATTCACCCCATTTCTGACATCAAGTTCCTCCATAACTTCTTCATTGTTCACACCTTGTTCACACCTTCATTGTTCACTTCATTGAAGGTCTCACCATCTTCAGGGCCTTCACCAATACCTCCTCCTTTCCCAGCACTTTCATCTCTGACCTCAGTAGTCCCTACATTTCTAACCTCCTCCACAACAACTTATTCAACATCAGAACAACCTCCATCTTCAGCACCTTCACCAATACCTCCTCCTTTCCCACCACTTTCATCTCTGACCTCAGTAGTTGTCCCTGCATTTCTAACCTCCTCCATAACAACTTCTTCAACATCAGAAGAACCATCATCTTCATCCCTAAGCTCTTCAACCAAAGGACCTTCATCACAAAAATCCACAACTTCAGGAATATCCACTTCATGTTCAACAAATACACCAACCACATTACACCCTCTAGCATCAACAACAAGCTCCAACAAGTCACCATCATTGTTTAAAGGCTTAAGTCCACGCTGAAATGAGAATTTTGGATGTTGGTACCACAAACACTTGAACTTCAAATATCCAAAACTGAGGACCAGCTTTTTAATGTCTTCAAAGCACAACTTATCAGTATCAAAAGTGCCTTCCACCTCATCTACACAGCCATCCACATAAAGCCTTACAGGGAAAGTTACAAATCTACCCCTATGGTTAAACCATAACTTCAAGAGTTGGTCCTCAATTGGCCTATGCAAACAGTAGCAACCACATATAGTCAGCAATAAAATAACAACCAGCACATGTGGACCACTTTCAATAAACAACTCTAAACATAGACATCAACATAACACAACAAAACACAGCATTTCACACATGGTGCAAGTGGGTCAAGGAATCTCATAAAGAACCTCATAAATATTCTCAACCATGACACAAGCAAATATTAAAGTATATGGGTACATCATTAATATGCTCAAACAAGAAATAAACAATGGCTAAAGCATGTATGTACAAGGAATATTCTTTATTGAACACAACAACCCAAAAAACCCTAATTTCTGAGATTCCTTTCATACCTGAAACAGTACTTTGGGTCGATTTGTGGGTCCCACCATGATGGTCCATCTCCAACTTTTGCTTTACCCTTATATGCCATGGTCGAATCGAGCTGATGGAAGCAAGGAAGAAGAAGACGAAATTTTCGTTTCTAGGAAGCAAGGAGAAGAGAAATCGATTTGGGGATTTTGAGAAACTAGGGTTTCTATTTTCGTTTCCCCCTTATATATCTTTAATTTTTATTTTGTTCTTATTTATGAAAATGTTAAAAAAAAATTCCATAATAATATAATTACTTTGTTCCATTTTAAAAATGATATTATCCACATATGTCGTGCCACATAGGTGTTTTATTTGCCACATCAGTTAAAAATCAGCCACATCTGCGTTTTTGGAGGAAAAAATGGGGGGTAGGACGAAAAGTGCAACAAAAATGATAACTCGAGGACAATTTTGTTCTGTTTTAAAAGGGCAGGACCAATTTCGCGAGTAGGCCAAAACACGATGACCAAAAGTGTAATTAAGCATTTTTTTAACCAGCGAAAAGACGGGCACTCACGTGTCGAATGTCCGTCTTTCCGTTCTTTTTATTGCGGTAACATTTGAAAATTATGAACGGTATTTTTTGTATGAAATTTTAATTTTGATTAAAAGTAAAAATATATAAGTTTTTTGTTTTCAAATTATAACAAATCAAAATAATCATGATTGTTTATTTCAATAAAAACAACATTATAACAAAAAAATATAAAATCTAAATTCTTATTTTTTTTAATGACACCATTAACAATTTTAGTATAGAAAAAGTTGGTTGTTTAAGGGTATAATTGGAATAATGGAAAAGTAAGTATATATACAATTATCTAGTTTGTTACATTTTAAAATGATAAAGGAAAAAAGTAGACATTTATGTTTGTTACACTTTTATTTTAATATTTAAATTTATTCTTATCTATTTGTTACATGTGTTATTTGTGTTGAAAGTTGATGGCGTTTTTGGAAAGAGAAAAAGTCAGACCAAAAGAATTAAAAGAAGTTGTTTTCTTTATATATAATATATATAACTATTTTACTAACTTACTTAATAGGGATAGAGGTAAAAAAAATTAAGAAAATGTTAACGAGCTTCCCGACACTCTTTAAGGATTATAAGTAGTAATTATTTATAAAAATATATGTAATCAATGCATTGGAAATTGAAATGTTTGACTTTTTAATGAATAATTGCTTGTTTTGGTATGCTTAAAGAGTGTCCTAGGTCACTCGTTAACAAGACCAAAAACTATTATTGGTCATAGTTCAATTGATACTATTGTCATTTGATTTGAGTTGTATAGAAAAATGGTGTCTGACGAGCATTCAAGCAACGACGATATTGATGCAAGATGGAGGTACTTAAAAGCACTTTGGTCTAGTATCAGAGTAAAGAGTGAGAGGTTGTTAGGATAGAAATTGTGTCCATGAGTTAAGGTGAAGAATACCTTTAAGCGTTGGTGGGAGAGCGGTTATGTTCGACACTCATCATTGGATATTACGTACGACGTCTGTTAGGAATCATCTGGTCGTTATCGAGGAATTTGATGTTGACTGTTGGAGTGGAGAGAAGAAGGTTCATAGTCTATCCGATTGAGCCTAAACATATTTAGGATTTGTATGACTAAAGGTTTATTGTGACATACTACCTCCGTCCCGGTTTAATTGACCTACTTTGGTTTTTCACACAGATTAAGAAAAGTGTATAAATAAAGGGGAAAGTGAAATATATTGTATTGGGAATGATAAAAGTAGTATTATTTAATGTTATATTGTATTGGGAATGATGAAAGTTGTATTGAAAATTGAAATGAGTCAGTTATTTTGGGACACTTTTTTTTAGAAAATGGGTCAGTTATTCTGGGACGGAGGGAGTATGTGTTTCTGTACCTTCGAGATTGGGCTTCTGCCAGACGTAGATTTGTCGATCGTAGCCTTTTGGCCATTCCAAAACAATATTAATATGTAGGACATCTTCACTGACTTTAGGTGTTTTTGGGCCCGTTTGTTACGGATTAAAATAAAAGTGATTTTGACATAAAATAATTTAGAGATTATATTTTAGAGATTTTATGAAAAATCAGAATTTATTTTGCGTTTGTTTACCGTAATAAAAATCACTTTTTTTAAACAAATAATCTAGTTTGTTTGGATACAACTATATAAAAGGGATTTTTTGTTACAAAATTAGCTCGATCTTTTAAACAATATTTTCTCTCTCCTCTAAAAAAAATCTATTTTTTGAGAAGCTTCTCATTTGAAGCTGTTTTTAGATTTTTTTTAGATTCTGATTTTTTTAAAAAGTTGTAACAAACGGATACAAAACTCTTAAAAGTGATTATTTTTTTTAAAATAAGTGATTTTTTTCTTAAAAAACCTATAACAAACGAACTCTTTATCACTACATCTACACGTAGAGAGAGAGTGTGTCTAAAAAGTTTCAGTTTAATGGACATATATCATTATTCTGCAACTCAATTGGCGGTGACACTTGTTGTGTTGGAACACATGTGTGTTTTATTCTTCACATTTGTGTGATTTTCGTCGATAAATTATTTGACTAAAAAATATATAATTTTTTTTAAGGAAAAAAAATATAATTTTATTTGCTAAAAAAAAATTACACTGGTATCCAATGAAAGATTATAATTTGTCTATATCATATCACTAATTTTAAGTTATCTTTCCAGAGCAATGCATTTTTCATTATATAATTGATTTATGCACATCATTTAATTCCAGATAGTTTTAAATGTAAAAACACATTATAATTATAATTAGTAGGGGATTATTTCTAAGACTTGGCTTGTTTAGCTAATTTTAACATAATTCTTTTACACGTTTTTCTTAATATTTTAAAGGGCAATGCCATATCTTACGAAGCAGGGCCGTTCCGGTAAAATCGGAGGCCATGTTCAAATGTTAAAAATGGGCCCCTATGGAAAAACAAGATTTTTTAAGCAATAATAATCATCTATTTAAGTTGTAAATAACATAAAAAATAGTCATTCTTATTAAGTAAAAGTAAGTTTGTATGGGAAGGACTAACTAACTTGTGTTGAACTTCACTAACCACCAATTGTTTTAATATTAAAATTTGGGTTCATATTTCATAATAAAAAGAAACACCAAAAACTTAAAAAGAATCATCATTTTTTTTTTTTGAGGGAAAAAAAAAGAATCATCATTTTGTTTAGTGCAAAATGGGTCTTAAGTATATTGATTGTTGTTGCTTAAATAAATAATCTTTGTTATCTAAACAGTGATAAACTAATACTAATATCGGAAAAAAATAGTAGCAAATTAGTACTAGCATGATTAAACTTAAAACAACAGAAAAAATACTAATTATTTAACGGATTTAATTTGCATTGTTAATGGAAATAGATGACAAAAAATTCAAGATATATAGTAGTTTTCTACATTCATAGATAACTCTGAAATGCATTTTAAATTGTAATGGCCTAGTAGTTGTGTATGTAATTAAGACTTTTATATTTGGTTCAAATTCACATAGATGCTCGAGATTGAACCTCAAGACCGATGACTCAAGTGCATTCTATTTTATCACTAAACTATTCCAAGATGTCTATTGATTTTTTATATTTTGTTATATATACCAACACTTTTGAGTGTTATATTAAAAAAAAATTGAGGCTCCTAAGATTGCGAGGCCCGACACCGTAGCTCACCTTGCACATGCCAAAGGGCCGGGCCTGTTACGAAGGAAAGGCCACAAGAATAGCAAGAATGCACTGTGCGCTTTTTTTAAAGAAAATAATAAACTTTAATTCCTTATTTTGTGTAAATCATGGCCGTGTGTGTGGTGGTGATATTCAATGGATGAGATGATGTCGTGCGTTTCTTGCTTTTGTGTGCTCGCAACAATGAGCATTATCCTCTTTTAAATCGTCTATTTTTTTATACAGTCAATTTTTTTTTTGATAATAATCAAAATAATTTATTTGGTATTTAATAAACATATTAACATTATATAACAATGTATAAATAATAAATATGTAATTAATTTTGAAAAAAATTTAGTTAACTTAAATCCACAAATCATAACTATATTTTTTTCATAATAATCTATAAAATAAAATCATAACTTTCTTAGAAACAAAGGGTCGAAACCCGAAAGAAAAAAATACAAAAATACTAATCAAAGTACTAACTCTTCCATTATTATATTAAGGGAAATGCTACATCAAGCGAAGGAATTTTCTCGAATCCTTCACGATGGTTACTAAGCAGTGTCTCATTGGTCAATCAATACCATTACACCGATGTATTCCATCAATTCCGGCATAAATTAAGAAAACAATTTTGTTTATACCTTTTTATTAATTGATTAAGATATTATAAAAAAGAGATCCACGTTCTAAAAAAAAAAAATAAAAAGGGTCCATGTTGCTTCGGAAAAAATGCTTCGTTGTATATAGCAGCGCTCTTATATTAATCATCATCAAGCAAAGCTTGACAAAAAGATAGAGGAATGTGCTCATAAATATAGGGCGAGGCCCTAGCTGCAACCTAAATTGGCCAAGATATCAAAGTGAAACCAACCCTGCTATACCACACTCCTTTTCTTGCACCATATATGAGCTACAACCTCATAATCAACCAAGATTTCAAGAGCTTCCCAGCCTCTAGTAGAAACCAAACAGACAACTTGCAACATAACTTTATTGCACTCCTAGAATTAAAGTCTTGAAGTTAATGGTTAGAATTATGATACTCAAAGACCAAAAAATATGCAAGAGAAACTGAAAAATCAGTTTTAGCTACAGTATGTCCGTAGGTATAGTCCTGCCCTGTAGCTAGAAAACCATAAAATTGAAATTTTGGTGCAGTAAACAGTGACGAATACGGCTGACCATAGGAAAAGGCTACTAATCTTGTTATTAAGACATATATAGTTGGTGTACAACTAGTGGTTCTTGTTTGTAAAAAAAGCATTATAATTAGTGAGAGGATTCTAGAATCGAATAAACCATCAAATTAGTCAATGACTTTATAAGACACTTTAAATATATATCTAATTTTATGATATTTCAAAAAGGTCATTGACTTTGTCAAATTTTACTCAGTCGTTCTAAGCAAATGCTAAGGACTAATTTTGTAGTAAGTGGATAAACATAAGGACCACGTTGATAGTAACTTTTTAAAACATAATGACATAACAGAAAATAGATCTCTAACTTTTCGAATTTTGATTGATGCCACCAAAATAAGAAGATTGTGAAAAAGAAGCAGTGAAGAAGACTTCAATTTTAATTTTTATCACCGTTACACTCATCCTCTTGAGTTCTTAGAACTTCCGAATTTTTTATTGTGGTTGTTTCATTCGAGTTTCATGTTATAATTTCTTGGTTTTTGTATGTTATACTCCTATTTACTTTTGTTTATTTTTATTTGTAGAACACCTTGTGCTGTAAATGATTTTTGTGAATGCATAGTTGAATTTTGAAAAAATGTCTCTAAAATTATCCTACCCTAATTTGGTTGACATTTTCAAAACTCAAATTGGTACTTCTATTTTTCAGAGAACTAACTCTATGTTTATTCTCAACTACTGATTTGAACTTTATTAAATTTGTATGTTCATACTCACAAAATCAGTTTTCATCATAATTTTTTAATATAAACAATGAAACTTAAACAAATATATTTTGGATAGTACTAATAACCCACTTACGCCTCTCTTTCTCTTCGTAGTCATAATATTTCATCACATTCTCTGCCACAGAAAAAATAGCAACAACAGAAAACCAATGACACTAAAAAAAACTAATACATGAGTTGTTGAGAAGACCTTTTTCAATTAAAAATTCTTAAATATTTTGTTCAATAAACAATTGAATTCATAAAAATTATCAGGTTCTTATTTAAGTTTTTTTTAGAGAAAGGATAAAAATAAGAACTGAATATATTTAAGTTGACAAAGGATAAAAATACATGATCATACAACAAATATATTTAAGAACTGAATGTAAACCCAGTTGGGTGAATCCCAAACTAAAACCTTGTCACTTGTCAGTAATGATAATCCACCCCAGCAGGTGCACAAAACACAAGACTTGTTTGTTCTTGCTTGGATGACAAGGCGAACTTGGATTCTCTTTGGTTGAGATCCAAATCCAAAGAGACATTCATTTTTTTGTAGGTGGTTCTTCATCTTCTTTGTCTGGTTCCAAAGCCATTGGTGTCGGTGCATGGTGAAAGTTCATATGGCCACCAAGTCCCTGGCCAGATGTGAATTTAAAACCACAAATGGAGCACCCATAAACCTTGGATTTTTCGTTGTTGTTGTTGGTAGTGGTGGCGGTGGCGGTGGTGTTGGTGTTTCTAAGAATCTTCACACTCTACCAGTTGAACATGGGAGTGGGAGTTGTATGCATTTGGAGGTATTGGTATTGGAGGTAGATTCTAATTGAGTGCTCTGGAGAGGTTCTCCTGAAATTTGTCTAGTAAAGGAAATGAGAATAGTTACAGGGTACAAGCTGGTGCAGATTTATTGTTCTTGTTCATATACTTTATTTTTTTAGACTAATCCATATGGAATTATTTTTTAGACTAATCCATATGGAATTTAATTTCTGTAAAAAGTAACTGGAGGGTTTTTGGTTCATCCCTTTTGAGTTTTGGTTGTTTTCATGGTTTTGTTTTCTTACTAAAATTTTCACAATTAATTGTACTAAACTTTCAACTTGTTTCTTTTGTTTACTATATAACGAAAATACAATGCAATATAACTAAACCATCATAGTGTTGTGGATAGTTAGTTTTCTTAATGGAATAAACAAAACTTATATCATGTTTCAACTTTCAATCATATAAATGACGTGTGGGTAGTTTAGTTTTCTAAAATTCAACAATAGATGTTTCTTAATGGAGGTTATCTAATGTTTTCAAAGTGCATGAAGAGGATGTATAACCAGAAAGTTGAAACTTCATTGTTATGTTAGTTAGTACAGTTTGTATTTAAGTTTAGATAGAGTAAATTGGAAATAACTAAACCTTCAACACACTAACCTTATGAAAGATTAAACCTAAACTATAATTCTTGGTAAGAATCCTTCGTGCAATTCTGTCATGGTTACTCTACCATAATGGTAAGTGAGCAGGTTAAGTTAACTGATTTTAAGAACTTGGTGGTTAAACTTAAACCAATCCAGCTTTTTGTTCTCTCCTTCGATGTACAAGTACAGCCAGCTCAAGACGTTTCTTTTCTTTTAAATTTCCTGAATTGTATTTGTTAAGTTTAGGCTGTTAATTGATAAATTATAAGAAAAACTACATCTCTTTCTAAACCTGTGATGGTGCAAGACAAATGAGAAAATATAATGACTTAATAATGATGATTTGTGATGAGAATATTGAACTCTTTCTAAACATTTTATTATTATTATTATTATTATAAGAAAATAGAAAAATAGATGAAGGTCACTTCAATTTAAGGCAAGACAAAAGCCTCAAACAAGGACTAGGACTTACATTACAATTTACTTATTCAAATCTACCTATATTTATTAGCTATAATTGAATACAAAGGTATCTTTGGATTGATATTTTATTGTGTGAATCATATGCTCTATGCGCAACTGCAACCACTAATATCTCGAGTCGGATAAAACTACAAATATGAACGGTGAAACTCTCCCTCAAGAGATTTAACATTGTTCATTCATAACCATTGTTTGGTTTCGAATCGTCAATATGTGAATTCTCTACTTTTATTCGTTGGAAGGGAAAAAATGAGAAAAAACTCTAATGAGATTCAAAGTCCGGGGGTTGGTTTCGATAGGGGAAGGTGTTAAGCACCCGAATCGACTACGGTATTCCGTAAGAGCCTCTTGCCTAAGCTCAACGTTTTCTTGTTCAGCAGATACCATTCTCTTCTTGATGTAAGCTCGAGTACAGTGAATGCGAGTCAGTTTGTACTGAATACGTCGGGCCACTTTTGCTTACTGCGGCAGAAAGGAGTAAAGCATGAGACTTGGTTTTGACCCTTTATGAATGCAAAATGATGCATGATATGCTAAAATGCAAAAAAAAAATGTGCAATTTTTTTTTTTTATCGAAGGACCTATAGAAGCAATTTAGTAAACATAACAACTTAAACATTACATTAATAATAAATAAAGTATTACAAAGAAGCAATTTAGTAAACATAACAACTTAAACATTACATTAATAATAAATAAAGTATTACAAGATAATTCCCTTTCTAATAACGAAGTCAAGGGATAGACTTACAAATATAAAACATTACAAGATAATTCCCTTTCTAACAACAAAACCAAGGGATAGACTTGTGAAGTAAAACATGATAATTCCCTTTCTAACAGACTGAGCCAAGGGATAGACTCCAAAGTACATAACAGAAAGCTAGAAAATAACAAAATGATAAAACAAACTGGGAAGCTCTCAAGCTCATGAAGTAGATTATTCCTCAAAATTTGAATGTGACCCTGCGAAGAAATCCATACGCTCTTTTTTACTGATGAATGGCGAAGGCCTCGCACTTTGTGCATGGATTTGAGCATTCTTCTCAATCAGTTGTTACTATTTTTTTAGGACAAAAAACTCTTTTTTCCTTTCTCAACTCACAAACTCGCTTTACCATGTACTTATAATCCTCATCGGTCATTTCTTGTGGATCATCTTCTCTCTTTTTCTTCCATTCTTTCAAGATTTTATCAAGGTTGATGTTGCAAAGAACACCAAGACTACACCTCAAACTCTTAATGGATCGCATTTTAAAAGTTGAAACATCTTCAGGAAACATATTAAAAACCTTCTTCTGAGACAATGAATAAGTAAACCACACCTTGCTCATTTGTTTGAATGAGTGAATGAATTTATGAATGTTAGTAGGAAGATTAACTTTATGTTCGAAGTCAAGAGGTCTATTTCCCTTCACCAATGAATAAACATCTTCATTTACAGAAACATTTGCACCAAGTAGACCATTGAGGACATGACTCGCTTCATCCTCATATGTTTGATTTTCATACACCTCAACAGTAGAATTACATCCTAGTGTTCTGTAGACAAGTGATTCAACCACATACCATCTAGCAGCCTCACATAAGTGTACATAAAAGACCTCACATGCTCGAACGTATGGTTGCATAACAACTTTTTTATGCATGTCAATTTCAGGATCCATATTACAAAGTGCATTAATAGCACCAATCATATCTGATGGACCAGCAGATTCCCATGGCTTAGTCGTATACTTCCCATCATAGTCTTCTAATATGGTGAATGACTCAATGTCAAACTCAGCCTTAAACTGAAAACTCAGGCCATTAACAGTACATGCAATCATGTAGAGGGAGGATTTAGTAATAACAAATTTAGCCGACTTTTGAGACGATATTACAACTTCAACTTCAAGCAGAGGATATCCATTCCCGGAGTAGTTTAAATTTGGAATATCTTCGAAAACACTACCATCAAAGCTCCCCATTACCCTCAACCAAGTTATGATTTCACCATATTTCCTAAGACTACCGCCAACATCGTCGTTGATAAACCATTTCTTCTTATGATTCATAGGCATTTGATTGTATTTAACCGGACTGAAAATAAATTATAAAGTATAATCATAAACACGACACTTTTTATGATTTATATTTTTGATTCATAGGCATCAATTATATTCATGCATGAACATTACTCAGTTACGATGTGTTACAATTTTATAAAGAGATGACCAGATGGTGGAACACAAAGATGGATAAAGAATCTGATCCATAAACCGATTAAACTATAAACTATACATGGTCGATCATAATATCTTCCTATCT
This sequence comes from Medicago sativa, assembly GCF_051527215.1. Classification (NCBI taxonomy): domain Eukaryota; kingdom Viridiplantae; phylum Streptophyta; class Magnoliopsida; order Fabales; family Fabaceae; genus Medicago; species Medicago sativa. Next base: position 70,389,680 of record NC_140749.1, on the reverse strand, counting down.
ACTAAATCTTGATTTATCTCTTTTCCAGCTGTCTTTAGTAAGCTAATAATTGAAATTAAAGACCCACAATATTCATGGGTAAAATACATAGTATAACTTTTCAGTAACTAATAATTTGAAAACTATTTATCATTGAATTCATTAATTTATGCATTATATAATATCTAGTTCAGCTCAATAGTTACCTAAGTGGCGGCGGAGGCGTATGAGATTTCTTCTTAGAACCCTTGCCCGGAGGTGGACCAGTGGACTGCTTCTTCTCTTTCCTCAGAGAACTACCCGGAGGTGGACCAGTGGACTGCTTCTTCTCTTTCCTCAGAGAACTATCGCCCGAAGTCTGATGGGGTCGTTTCCTCTGAGGACCTTCGCCCGAAGTCTGATGTGGTTGTTTCCTCTCCATAGTATTTTGTGAAACCTTGCCTAAAAGTTAACCCAATAATTAAACAAAATAAAAAATATCAAAATGAAACTAACTCAGTAATCCAAACAAAACAAAGTAACCATAATGGCCTCTTTCAAAATAAGAGTTGGTCATAATTTATGATTTCTATTTCTGCCTCTTTCAAAAAAAAAAAAAAAATTGGTTGAATATGGTCACCAATGAACAAGAACGGTTAAACTATTACCCGGAGGTGGACCAGTGGACTGCTTCTTCTCTTTCCTCAGAGAACTACCCGGAGGTGGACCAGTGGATTGCTTCTTCTCTTTCCTCAGAGAACTATCGCCCGAAGTCTGATGGGGTTGTTTCCTCTGAGGACCTTCGCCCGAAGTCTGATGTGGTTGTTTCCTCTCCATAGTATTTTGTGAAACCTTGCCTAAAAGTTAACCCAATAATTAAACAAAATAAAAAATATCAAAATGAAACTAACTCAGTAATCCAAACAAAACAAAGTAACCATAATGGCCTCTTTCAAAATAAGAGTTGGTCATAATTTATGATTTCTATTTCTGCCTCTTTCAAAAAAAAAAAAAAATTGGTTGAATATGGTCACCAATGAACAAGAACGGTTAAACTCTTAACCGGAGGTGGACCAGTGGACTGCTTCTTCTCTTTCCTCAGAGAACTATCGCCCGAAGTCTGATGGGGTCGTTTCCTCTGAGAACTATCGCCCGAAGTCTGATGTGGCTGTTTCTTCTCCATAGTATTTTGTGAAACCTTGCCTAAAAGTTAACCCAATAATTAAACAAAATAAAAAATATCAAAATGAAACTAACTCAGTAATCCAAACAAAACAAAGTAACCATAATGGCTGAACAAATAAGTGGATAAGAATACTAGTTGTAGTCGGTGATTTTCGGATATCAAACCATTGTTTGGTTTTGAATTGCCAATCTTTTTATTCGTGGGAAGGGGAAAAATTAGAAAAAAAACCCTGAGATTCAAAGTCCGGGGGTTGGTTTCGATAGGGGACCCGAATCGACTATGGTATTCCGTAAGAACATCTTGCCTAAGCTTAACGTTTTCTTGTTCAGTAGATACCATTCTCTTCTTGATGTAAGCTCGAGTAGATATTGTCCCAAACAGTGCCAATTGTTTACTATTCTCCTCTTGATTAGGTTTGACAGTTAGGGATATAATGTGGGCAAGAGGTTGTGGTCGGAGTGATGGTCTACCATGTTGTTTCTCCCTCTCTCTATCATTATGCATATTCCTAATTGTAAACTTAAACCAAGCATCATTATTACCAATTCTCATCCTAAGTTTCTCTATCTCTTCCCTAGAAATATGAAAATATTTCTTCGAATATTCGTCTAAATCGATATCCATCAATCAAGATAACACTTAAACAAAAAAGGAAGAACTTGAGTTGTTGTGTACTACTTCAGAAATTTAAAAGAAATAAAGTGATCCCCTGCCAATTAAAGAGACAATCACAAACTGCATAAAAAATAAGTAAAGCTTAATCAGTTTAATCAAATACATAAAACAAATACAACAAATTAATACAAAATAAGTTTATGGATGAATGCATGTATGTATGATTATGCAAGGAAAACATGATGAGGTTTAAGTTCCACAATGTTGGAGTTTAGGGACAACAACGCCATTTGGTAAGGACTATGGTTTCAACTGCATTTGTAACAAGGTTCTACCAAGTTCCCAAATTACAACTACCCTTATGAATATCTCGGTGCGTAGGATTAACTCCTAGACCAATAGTTCGTAAGGAAGTCTAGTTTGAGTGTAGTATCGCGTGACGACCAAAGTCAAGACTACTCTTGGTTTAGTCACCGCACTACGTCCTAATGAAAGGCCAAGATGGGTTAAGGGTGATCTAAAGGTCCTCAACGCTTGATGGATTTCAAAAATAATAACGCCAATCACGACTACTCATGGTGACGTAATATTACTCTTGAACCCACGTTGAGTGGAGTTATATCACATGCACACATATCGCAGGACTACTCCTGGTATGACACTATGATCGTACTCCGTCCTATCTTATGTTTCACTCAAGTCCGGGTGTAGGACTTCTTTTCTCACCCCTCACGTAACAAGGTAAATTACAAAGTATAAACAATAAAGCACAAAAATAAAGGAAGTAAGGTGGGTTTAACCCGCATAGGATTTAAGTCCCCAGTAAAGTCGTCATTTTGTGGATCGATGATTATCTTGTGTTAATTCATTTATTTATTTGAAAATGTTTACTTAAAGCTTAAGTGAAAGAATGAAGGGAGAAGAAGTATGTTTTGTTGTTATTTGATTTGGAAGGATAAAATCATTTGTCTACATACGGCATACCCTTAAAGAAAAGGGATCAAAACCCAATGTAGTTCACTCTCAAAAATATTTTTTTGTGGGTTAGTGTAGACCAAGATTTTCGGGTGTCAATCCATTGATTGGACTTGAACCTTCAATCTACCGGACTTGCTCGATTTTATTCTTGGGAAGGGAAAAATGAGATTGAAAAACCCTTTTTTTGGATCCGGGGGTCGGTTACGATTAGGGAAGGTGTTAGGCACCCGCATCATCCACGGTACTCCGTGGGAACCTCTTTCTAACTTTATTTTTATTTTGAACATAAAAGAATAAAATTGGAAGTGAGGTTGTTTCATTTTATTTGAGAAATTTAGTCTAAGTTCAATTAAAGTTCATTTAGGAATTTGATTAAGAAAATAAAAGAAAAAATCTCTCGGATTTGGATCCAAGGTTTATTAAGAAAATAATTTGACTTTTGCTTATTTGATTTTTGAGATAAAAAAGTTTTACTAAACTAACGGTAAACTAACGTGACGATGCGAAAAAATAAAGCGAGATAAAAGCGATAAAGTGATATGGTGTCTGTGCAAGTGTCGGTGATTGTGTTACCTACATTATTACAAAAATTCCTAGATACATTCTATGACCTCTTTGCCAAGCTACAAACCAACGGTAACAAAATATACATCCATTTTCTAGTTATGCTAATATCATGGTATTTGAAACAATTTAAAAATACTAAAGCATCAATAAAAATAAAAATGAAAAAATCGACGTGCAAGAAAAATAGTCAAAGTAAGCTGAACCAAGTAAAAGAGAATGAAGTATGCATGGAAATGTATTTCTTAAGCCTGAACCGAAAAAAAAAAGTTAGAATGCATGGACACTAAATTCAAACCGACAAGTAAAGATGAATAACAATGTAAGATTTGATGAAAAAAACTTAGACTCCAATTTAAGCTAATCAATGCATGAAACACAAATTAAAATGCTATGCCAAAATAAAAGATTAGAAAGTGCTGCAAGAAATAGATTTTAACAAGAAACAGGGGGTACAGCAAGCATGTGGTATGTGCATAGCAGAAACACTAGACAAAGCAGAAAAGGCTGAAGGAGAGCAGGAATGGGCCAGGCCTAAGGGACATGGATATGGACCGGTTCAGGACCTGGAGCGGGTCAACCGAACCGGTCCAATATCAACACCATATAAAAGCACATTTTTAGGGTTTACAATTCATTTTATCAAAACATTTTTGTTCCTTTAGGCCAACGGCGCTACTCCCTTTTCTTCATCTTTTCCAATATTTATTTTTTTATTTTTTTTTGACATGAGAAGCTTACGTAACAAACAGAGACATAACACTAAATTGTCAAAGCAAAAAAATGGATGCACTAAAATGAAACCAGCATGCGACAAGATTAAAAAGGAAGAAAATATGGGATGTAGTCAAGACATAACACTAAAATTAAGTATGACTTAATGGGGGTAATGATCCCATCCACATGCTTAAGAGTAGCTTTTTATTTTGTTTTGAGAAAATGCCTTAGAGTAGCTAAGTGCTTATAACAATAACATATAACACTAATGATTCAAATTGTCAAAAAGTTTGATGTTAGGCATCATACCAGAAAAAGTTATATACAGTGGACGTTCCCTGTTTTGTCTCCAGAAAAAAGTTCCATTTGCTTTCAAGGGTTTGTGATTGATTAGGAAGAAAATATGGGATGCAGTCAAGACATAACACTAAAATTAAGTATGATATGAAATTAGAGTACTAACTAAAAAAAAATGTGGTTATAAGTGAGGTTAACATGCTAAAGAAAGAAAAATATGAAGTAAAGCTTGTAAATACGAAAGTAATATGCAATGAAAAACATTTTTAACATAACAGAGGGGGTGCAGGCTGTAAAGTAGTGTGTGCATAGTGAAACTGAAAACCTGAAGCAAAAGAAAGAAAAGTGGGCTAAGCAAGACGTGTTTGGGCTTCAAGAAGGAAACTGGGTTGGATTAAAGAAGCTGGACCGGTTCAGGAACGGGTCGGTTCGACCGAACCGGTCCAACAGAGTGATATATAAACAAGAATTTAGGGTTTTTAAATTGTTACCAACACCTTTCCTCCTTCTCTAGATCGGCACAGATATCACTTCTTCCTTAGCTTCTTTCTTCCTTTTTATTTTTTTTTTTAAAAAAAATTTCTTACGGATAACAAACAACAAGCTCAAACTTTTCAACGTTTTTGTTCCTAAACTCAAAACGAACTTGGATTTCGAAGAAAATCAACGGAAAGAAGTAGATCTAGCAAAAGGTTTTTTGAAATATTTTCAAATTTACACTCCTACTCTTTCTGTTGGTTTTGCTAGTGTCTCTTGGCAGAAGATTTTCATCACAATTTGTATCTAAAACGAAGCATAATTAGATTTAGTTCTTTCTTCCTTTTTTTTTTTTTTTAAAAAAAAATTCTTACGGATAACAAACAACAAGCTCAAACTTTTCAACCTTTTTGTTCCTAAACTCAAAACGAACTTGGATTTCGAAGAAAATCAACGGAAAGAAGTAGATCTAGCAAAAGGTTTTTTGAAATATTTTCAAATTTACACTCCTACTCTTTCTGTTGGTTTTGCTAGTGTCTCTTGGCAGAAGATTTTCATCACAATTTGTATCTAAAACGAAGCATAATTAGATTTAGTTCTTTCTTCCTTTTTTTTTTTTAAAAAAAATTCTTACGGATAACAAACAACAAGCTCAAACTTTTCAACCTTTTTGTTCCTAAACTCAAAACGAACTTGGATTTCGAAGAAAATCAACGGAAAGAAGTAGATCTAGCAAAAGGTTTTTTGAAATATTTTCAAATTTACACTCCTACTCTTTCTGTTGGTTTTGCTAGTGTCTCTTGGCAGAAGATTTTCATCACAATTTGTATCTAAAACGAAGCATAATTAGATTTAGTTCTTTCTTCCTTTTTTTTTTTTTTAAAAAAAAATTCTTACGGATAACAAACAACAAGCTCAAACTTTTCAACCTTTTTGTTCCTAAACTCAAAACGAACTTGGATTTCGAAGAAAATCAACGGAAAGAAGTAGATCTAGCAAAAGGTTTTTTGAAATATTTTCAAATTTACACTCCTACTCTTTCTGTTGGTTTTGCTAGTGTCTCTTGGCAGAAGATTTTAATCACAATTTGTATCTAAAACGAAGCATAATTAGATTTAGTTCTTTCTTCCTTTTTTTTTTTTTAAAAAAAAATTCTTACGGATAACAAACAACAAGCTCAAACTTTTCAACCTTTTTGTTCCTAAACTCAAAACGAACTTGGATCTCGAACACAAAAACAACAAGCAACATACAAATCTGTTTAGATCTACGTTTTCAAAAATAAAAACTCGGTTTCCATCTTCAATATTTCAAACATTTTCAATCAAAACAATCACATCAGAGACAGTTTAAGAACAAACGGAGAAGAAATGAAGATGGTTTACCTCGGTTATGAACGGAGAACAAACTCAAGACGGGAAAACTTCAAGTACTAGCCGTTCCTTCCTTATATCCTTGCATCCTTTTCCTTCTCCTTCTTCTTTGAGCCGTACGGAAATTGAGTTTGAGTTGGTAGATCTATGTTGAACTATCCGAATCCATGATTGTAGTGTGAAATTCGAATTTGGATTGTGTGATTATGATTCTGTGTTTAGATTTGTTTGATGATTGAGTAAGAAGAATAGTTACTGGAAAGTATTTTTGGTATCATGAATGTTCTTCATGATTCATAAATTTTTTTATGATTTTTTGGAGTTTGATTTGGAAAAGTGAAAAGAAAGGAAGAATTAGGGTTTTTCTGCCGCTGCTACAGTGTAAGGCAATGATTGGGTTCCTCTCTGCAATATATTATACTATATATACTGTGTATGATACCAAACGCCAGCATCTCATCCGATAATTGGGGACCAAGTCATTGAATGACCAATAGCAGACTGACATATGGACCTGATAAATGGACTAATAAAAATGAACAAATAAAATGTTATGTATGTGGGACAACCCACGTGATTACTAACAACACAAATTAAATCTATATAAAAACTAATAATAATAATAATAATAATAATAATAATAATAATAATAATAATAATAATAATAAAAATAATAATAATAATAACAATAAAAGGAAATAAAGAAAGGATAATAAATAAAAGACCAAAAGCTTACCATAAATGAGGTATTTTAAAATACCTCTCTGCCGAAATTTTGTCTAAAACGGTAAAACAACGGTATTTTAACAAGCGAGCGAAAACTCTTTGAATGGTCTAAACGATACGAACGAAAAGAAAATTAATTAAAAAGGTTAAGAAGAAATGAATTAAGAAGACTTTAAATTTTGTAAAAGTAAGCGTGAAAATTTAAAATACCCAAAAAGCGATTTTTTTAAAAGTACGTGAAACACGAATAAAATTATACTTGCTTTAAAATACAAGATAAAAGTTTTAAAATGTTAAACACGGCAAGACAAGGATTTTAACTGATTAAAACAAAGTAAAAGAGATCTTGAGCCGCTTTAAAATACGACCGAAGGTTTTAACTGGTCCAAAAATGGGGTATGACAGATGCCCATATTTAAGTTTCTTCGTCACGAAGATTTGAAAGAAAACTTTTAAATCGAAGGGTCGAAGAGACTTAAATATTAAGTACACCACTTTTGGACCAATCGAGATGCTAAGAGTGTAATGCTTATGAGTATTATGTTATGCATGCGTGCAATATCCTTACGGATGCAACGACAACAAACACACGTCGACTGGGGAATAAACTGACAATCAACACTGGGGAGGAAATGACTGTCTATTACCTTTACATTGGTAAAGACGACCTCACAAAAGATGTAATCACATGTTTGTTACCTTTAGAACTGGTAAAGACAGACGAAGCAAGAAAGAAATCAGTCAATTGCCGTGAATTAGGCAAAGGCAAGCAAGCAAGAAGGAAATTAGTCAATTACCGTGAATTGGGTAAACGACATGTCTATTACCGTGAATTAGGTAAAGACAAACATGCAAGAAAGAAATTAGTCAATTACCGTGAATTAGGTAACGGACCTGTCTGTTACCGTGAATTAGGTAACGATCAACAGAAAAGGGAATACCGTCAATTACCGTGAATTAGGTAACGACCAACAGAAAAGGAAATACCGCCAATTACCGTGAATTAGGTAAAAAAAACCTGTCTATTACCGTGAATTAGGTAAAGACAAACAAAGTAGGAAAGAAAATTAGTCAATTACCGGAGAAACCATCCATGAAGGAGAACACTTTGCATTTAGCAGTATTATCAACCAATACATCGATGTGAGGTAAAGGGAAATCATCCTTTGGACTAGCTTTGTTCAGATCTCGATAGTCAACACACATTCTGACCTTACCGTCTTTCTTTGGAACAGGTACTATGTTGGCTAACCATTGAGGGTACTCAGATGTGATTAAGAAACCGGCATCAATCTGCTTTCGCACTTCTTCTTTGATTTTGAGGGCCATATCAGGATGAGATCTCCTCAACTTCTGCTTAACAAGAGGGCACTCGGGCTTTAAAGGCAGACGATGTTCCACAACTTCGGCATCCAACCCTGGCATATCCTTGTATGACCATGCGAAAATGTCAGCATACTCTCTGAGAAGCTCAATAACTCTTTCCTTAACAGTAGCATCCATCAATGCCCCAATCTTGATCTCTTTCTTGTCTTCCTCTGTACCCAGGTTGACAGTTTCTATCTCTTCCTGATGAGGCTGAATAGCTTTTCTTTCTCGTTCTAACATCCATCTCATCTCATCAGGAATCTCTTCATCTCCTTCTACCATCGCCTCATAAACAGGAACCTCAAAGCTGGGAGGAAGCATAGGATTATCGTGTTCAACGGGCTCATTTGTGTTCAGTCTGCATATGATTTATGATTGATTTTAAATGAGTGAATACAGACTTTTGAGTTTGATTTTTAAAAGAAAAAAAAGAAAAAAAGAACAATTTTTGGTTTTATGTATTACCATTTTTCCAGAAAAAGCACTAAAATAAAATAAAATAAAGTAAAATAAAGGCCGTGATAAAAACGACGATTTTCATTAATAACAGAAGTACTTGAAGAAAAACACAAAGCCCTACAAAGTTTCACTTTCGTCTGGGGCAGGACGAAATGAGTCCTCTTAAAGAAAAACAAAAACAAAGACAAACACATTACTTAGAACGAGGTATCACAGAAGGAACATCCACAACGATCCAGTTGCAGCAGGCTCCTCCAGGTGTCACAAAGACAGGTGCCACCTTCTCAGATTGATCTTCAATGATTGCATTAGTCTCGGGTGGATCATAGATGAAACCGGCACTGCGAAAGGTACCTCCAGCTGGATTGAATGCCCCAGGCTTGCTATCTGGAAAGCCAATTCCCTCTTTGCGCTTGTTCTCCGGCAGCTTCACTAGCTGACCCCAGCCTTCAGTTCTTCCTTCATGAATCACCTTCTGAGCGTCTTTCAAAGAAGCCATACTAGTTTCAACTTTACTCGTGCTTCCTTCAGCAGAGAGACCTTGGAAAGATGACCCATCAGAACTATTTCCACCGATGTAAGAGAAAGCAGACAAATTGCTGACCAACAGGGCTGACTCGCCACTGACAGTTATCAACTTCCCATGACTAATGAACTTCAATTTCTGGTGGAGAGTGGATGTTACTGCCCCAGCATCATGGATCCAAGGCCGGCCAAGGAGGCAGCTGAAAGAGGCCTGAATCTTCATAACTTGGAATGTAACTTCGAATTCATGCGGGCCCACTGAGATAGGCAACTTTATTTCCCCATAAACTGATCTTCTGGTTCCATCGAATGCTCTCACCGTCACTGTGCTGGGCTGCAAGAGAGCTTTTGAATATGAAAGCTGGTCCAGAGTGGACTTCGGCATCACATTTAAAGCGGACCCAGTATCTATCAAGACATTAGAGAGAGAATCTGATTTGCACAGGACTGAGATAAGCAATGCTAGGTTATGATTCTTTCCTTCCACTGGGAGGTCTTCGTCACTAAAGCTCAAATTGTTGCAGGCAGTCACATTCCCTACAATGCTTTCAAATTGTCCCAAAGTCACATCGTACTCCACATAAGCCTGATCTAGCACCTTCATCAAAGCCTCTCTATGGGCATCAGAGCTGGATAAGAGAGACATTATAGAGATTTTGGCAGAGTTTGTAGCAACTGATCCACTACTTTGTACTCGCTCCTCTTGATTAGCTTCAGGATCCCATCACCATCTTCATAGACAATCTCGTTGGGCTGTCTGATAGCTTTACCCTTATCTGGACTTCGCTCTTTCACCGATTCTACGGCTGGAGCACTGACTTCTTTCTGAACGACAACCGGGAGCACCCGTCCACTCCTTAAGATCTTGCTACTTTCCGCAATATTCTCTACAGGGACTGACGAATCAAAAGGTACCTTTTTCCCATCTTCCAGAATGGTGTATTCATAGTTATATGGCGCAGCTTTTTGAGATGAATAAGGCAACTGTTCTGGCGGGCAGATCACCAGGGGAGTACTGTCTGGCTTAGCACGATCGACCATTATCACAAGTGGTTCCCGAGTCTTGAACACCGGAGTAACAACACAAACATTCTTATCCTTCTCTTTTCTGGTGACAACAAGTTCCTTCCTGTCCAGTAACCCCTGTACATCGTTCTGAACTTGTTTGCAACCACGAGAATCCACTGAACATATACCACAAGCCACATGATCGTGGCTAAACAGAGTTGCTTCACACATCTTTACATGTATCGGAACCAGAGGAGTTTTCATATCACATGCATAGTGAACATAGCTGTCTTCTTGAATCATATTAACAGCTGGCCCATGTGGTGGCAGTGGGTTGTTTGGAACAACAGGGTCAGGGTCTGAGAAAGCTAGTTCTTTATTTTGGATTAGCTTCTGAACTGCGTCCTTAAGAGGATAACAGTGTTCAATGTCATGGCCAGGAGCTCCTTGGTGAAATTCACAGGTGCTGTAACACCCCGTTTTCCCAACGTAAAAATTTCTTAATAAAATCAGAGTTTTTCTTCACAAAACGGAATGTCACATTTCTTAAAAATCATAAATGGAATAAATAAATATTTATCCTTCAAATTCAATCAACAAATTATTTAATATCTCGCAGCGGAATTAATTCAACATCTAAAATAGTCTTGGCACGCAGGCCTCATCTTAAATGATCTCATAAATTCTTAGTTCAATAATAATTCTTAAACTTTAAAAGCAATACGTAAAGGAACAGAAAATAGTATTAAAATCCCAATCCCGTTACGTATCAGAGCACCTAAGGACACAGTGAGAGATAGTCACCCACGACCGCAGCTAATCTTGATTACCTGCAAGTTACCCATACGAAGAGCAACATTTTCAAGCAGAAGGGGTGAGATTTCTCAAACAATAATATTAAGCTCATAAATCATAAATTACATTTAACAATATAAACATCTTATAATTTAACATTTACAATCAAATACATAGACATCATCATTTCATCTTAGCAATATATCATCATATAGCAGTCACAATCATCGTCACATATCATCTTACTAAAAGGCATCACAAAGTAATTCGTTAAAACATCACAACTTAACAACTTGACTTGACAATGCATCTAGACTCGACTATGCAACTCTTAACGTCTTAAACCATCTTGAATCATCATGAAAATGCAAATGCATGTGATACCAATCTAGGGCATAAGCCCTCGTCGCTTATGAGCATAAAGATACTCCTAGGGCATAAGCCCTCGTCGCTATTGAGCAAAAGCTCCTAGGGCATGAGCCCTCATCTCTGGTTGAGCAAAAGCTCCATCGTCGTGGTTGAGCAAAAGCTCCAAGGCATGAGCCCTCATCTTTAAATGAGTATGCATGGACTCAACATCTTACGTCTTAGAAACTTCATGAACATCTATGACATCTTAACATTTGACAACATAACATCTTAACAACTTGATGACTTCATAACGACTCGACGACTTAACAACTCTTATCATCTTAACGTCTTAACATCTTAACATCTTAGCATCTTGGCAACATATGGATCACATAAATAATTCATGTCATATCATAATATAACAATATCAAATGATAATAAACAACATCTTAAAATATCATATTCATCAATCATAAACAACTTCATATAACATCATATTTAAACATCGACAATAATTCACTATGTATCTTTGTAAAAACATAATAAATTATCCACAACATATTTTCATGTCAAACCAAAGCTACTGGAAAGGTATTACAAATATCAACAACTTTTATGTTTACAACGAAGATCAATTCAAAACAGAAACATATGAACAAAACGCAAAAACATGAAACAGAGAATGTTGTCACCGTACAATTTTGCTAAGACCTCCCTGTAGTATTTTCATCATAACTCACAGACCAAACATCATTTTCACGTCAAACCAAAGCCACTAGAAAGCTAACAAAAGTATCTAAAACTTTCATGTTTACGCCTAAGACCAATTCTATACCGATCAATACCAGTTTTCATTTTAAATTCGGAAAAGTTGTGCTGAAAGTCCATAAAAATTCACTGTGACCTACGTGCAGTAATTTGACCATAACTCAAGTTCTATAAATCATTTTGACGTGAGACCAACGGAATTAGAAAGCTAACATCCATACCTACAACTTTCGTGTTTACACCTAAGACCAATTCCGCACCGATCAATACAGGTTTTAATATCAAAATTCGAGCAGAATGCAGATTTTCTCCAAGTTTCACCTAATCTCATGGTTCTAACCTCAAAACTACTTCCAATAATCATCCTATGGATTATCTAAGGTCTGTACACAATTTCTACATCAATTCAACAAGTTTTCATCATCTAATCATCAAAACTCTCTCAAAACTCTAATTCTCAAATTCTCACAAACTCTCCCCAACTTGTTAGATGTAATCTAATGATTTAACAACTTAATATTAATGCAAGATAGTCTCACCCTCACCTTAGATTAATTCCTGAATCAGCGGCAGCATTCTTCTTTCCTAAGGTCTTCTCCTCTTCTCTTGACTTTTCTCTCCTCTTGTCTTCTTTCTTGTTCTCCTCTTTTCCAAAAAGCGGTTTCCGATAAACTCTTTCTAACCTAAACTTCTCTATTTATAATACTAAACGCTCTTCCTAAATCTATTTTGGCCCAACAACTTATTCTTCTTTCTATTCTAACCCCCTTCTTATTTCTTCTACACCTCAAAACTACTCTATTCCTCATAATCTAATGAATAATATTTCTCTACTAAATATATATCTCTCCCACTTGATAATATTAATACACCAAATAACATATATATTTCCACATAAAATAACAAATATATTTCTGCACCAAATAACATATATATTTCTACACAAAATAACAAATATATTTCTACACCAAATAACATATATATTATGCTAGTAAATACCAACATATAATATAACAAAATATCACTCAACAAAATATATTAACTAAATTATAAAAAGACATCTAATCTCAATAAATCATATATCCCTCATATAAATCATATAAATACATAAATATATTCTAAAACTAATTAAAAAAAAGGAGGGCGTTACAACTCTCCCCAACTTAAAAGAATTTCGTACTCGAAATTCAAGCACAGTAGAAAATAAATTTAGTCATTACTTCTTCAAACAAAACACAAAAACCACATCAAGTTAGTCAGTTAAACATGATCACATAAAAAAATAACTACTAACTAGAAAACACGACGACACGACACAACGACTCATCTACTTGGCCGGACGGACCGACCTGCTCTGATACCAATTGTAACACCCCGTTTTCCCAACGTAAAAATTTCTTAATAAAATCAGAGTTTTTCTTCACAAAATGGAATGTCACATTTCTTAAAAATCATAAATGGAATAAATAAATATTTATCCTTCAACTTCAATCAACAAATTATTTAATATCTCGCAGCGGAATTAATTCAACATCTAAAATAGTCTTGGCACGCAGGCCTCATCTTAAATGATCTCATAAATTCTTAGTTCAATAATAATTCTTAAACTTTAAAAGCAATACGTAAAGGAACAGAAAATAGTATTAAAATCCCCATCCCGTTACGTATCAGAGCACCTAAGGACACAGTGAGAGATAGTCACCCACGACCGCAGCTAATCTTGATTACCTGCAAGTTACCCATACGAAGAGCAATATTTTCAAGCAGAAGGGGTGAGATTTCTCAAACAACAATATTAAGCTCATAAATCATAAATTACATTTAACAATATAAACATCTTATAATTTAACATTTACAATCAAATACATAGACATCATCATTTCATCTTAGCAATATATCATCATATAGCAGTCACAATCATCGTCACATATCATCTTACTAAAAGGCATCACAAAGTAATTCGTTAAAACATCACAACTTAACAACTTGACTTGACAATGCATCTAGACTCGACTATGCAACTCTTAACGTCTTAAACCATCTTGAATCATCATGAAAATGCAAATGCATGTGGTACCAATTTAGGGCATAAACCCTCGTCGCTTATGAGCATAAATATACTCCTAGGGCATAAGCCCTCGTCGCTATTGAGCAAAAGCTCCTAGGGCATGAGCCCTCATCTCTGGTTGAGCAAAAGCTCCATCGTCGTGGTTGAGCAAAAGCTCCAGGGCATGAGCCCTCATCTTTAAATGAGTATGCATGGACTCAACATCTTACGTCTTAGAAACTTCATGAACATCTATGACATCTTAACATTTGACAACATAACATCTTAACAACTTGATGACTTCATAACGACTCGACGACTTAACAACTCTTATCATCTTAACGTCTTAACATCTTAACATCTTAGCATCTTGACAACATATGGATCACATAAATAATTCATGTCATATCATAATATAACAATATCAAATGATAATAAACAACATCTTAAAATATCATATTCATCAATCATAAACAACTTCATATAACATCATATTTAAACATCGACAATAATTCACTATGTATCTTTGTAAAAACATAATAAATTATCCACAACATATTTTCATGTCAAACCAAAGCTACTGGAAAGGTATTACAAATATCAACAACTTTCATGTTTACAACGAAGATCAATTCAAAACAGAAACATATGAACAAAACGCAAAAACATGAAATAGAGAATGCTGTCACCGTACAATTTTGCCAAGACCTCCCTGTAGTATTTTCATCATAACTCACAGACCAAACATCATTTTCACGTCAAACCAAAGCCACTAGAAAGCTAACAAAATTATCTAAAACTTTCATGTTTACGCCTAAGACCAATTCTATACCGATCAATACCAGTTTTCATTTTAAATTCGGAAAAGTTGTGCTGAAAGTCCATAAAAATTCACTGTGACCTATGTGCAGTAATTTGACCATAACTCAAGTTCTAAAAATCCTTTTGACGTGAGACCAACGGAATTAGAAAGCTAACATCCATACCTACAACTTTCGTGTTTACACCTAAGACCAATTCCGCACCAATCAATACAGGTTTTAATATCAAAATTCGAGCAGAATGCAGATTTTCTCCAAGTTTCACCTAATCTCATGGTTCTAACCTCAAAACTACTTCCAATAATCATCCTATGGATTATCTAAGGTCTGTACACAATTTCTACATCAATTCAACAAGTTTTCATCATCTAATCATCAAAACTCTCTCAAAACTCTAATTCTCAAATTCTCACAAACTCTCCCCAACTTGTTAGATGTAATCTAATGATTTAACAACTTAATATTAATGCAAGATACTCTCACCCTCACCTTAGATTAATTCCTGAATCAGCGGCAGCATTCTTCTTTCCTAAGGTCTTCTCCTCTTCTCTTGACTTTTCTCTCCTCTTGTCTTCTTTCTTGTTCTCCTCTTTTCCAAAAAGCGGTTTCCGATAAACTCTTTCTAACCTAAGCTTCTCTATTTATAATACTAAACGCTCTTCCTAAATCTATTTTGGCCCAACAACTTATTCTTCTTTCTATTCTAACCCCCTTCTTATTTCTCTTACACCTCAAAACTACTCTATTCCTCATAATCTAATGAATAATATTTCTCTACTAAATATATATCTCTCCCACTTGATAATATTAATACACCAAATAACATATATATTTCCACATAAAATAACAAATATATTTCTGCACCAAATAACATATATATTTCTACACAAAATAACAAATATATTTCTACACCAAATAACATATATATTATGCTAGTAAATACCAACATATAATATAACAAAATATCACTCAATAAAATATATTAACTAAATTATAAAAAGACATCTAATCTCAATAAATCATATATCCCTCATATAAATCATATAAATACATAAATATATTCTAAAACTAATTAAAAAAAAGGAGGGCGTTACAACTCTCCCCAACTTAAAAGAATTTCGTCCTCGAAATTCAAGCACAGTAGAAAATAAATTTAGTCATTACTTCTTCAAACAAAACACAAAAACCACATCAAGTTAGTCAGTTAAACATGATCACATAAAAAAATAACTACTAACTAGAAAACACGACGACACGACACAACGACTCATCTACTTGGCCGGACGGACCGACCTGCTCTGATACCAATTGTAACACCCCGTTTTCCCAACGTAAAAATTTCTTAATAAAATCAGAGTTTTTCTTCACAAAACGGAATGTCACAATTCTTAAAAATCATAAATGGAATAAATAAATATTTATCCTTCAACTTCAATCAACAAATTATTTAATATCTCGCAGCGGAATTAATTCAACATCTAAAATAGTCTTGGCACGCAGGCCTCATCTTAAATGATCTCATAAATTCTTAGTTCAATAATAATTCTTAAACTTTAAAAGCAATACGTAAAGGAACAGAAAATAGTATTAAAATCCTCATCCCGTTACGTATCAGAGCACCTAAGGACACAGTGAGAGATAGTCACCCACGACCGCAGCTAATCTTGATTACCTGCAAGTTACCCATACGAAGAGCAACATTTTCAAGCAGAAGGGGTGAGATTTCTCAAACAATAATATTAAGCTCATAAATCATAAATTACATTTAACAATATAAACATCTTATAATTTAACATTTACAATCAAATACATAGACATCATCATTTCATCTTAGTTATATCATCATATAGCAGTCACAATCATCGTCACATATCATCTTACTAAAAGGCATCACAAAGTAATTCGTTAAAACATCACAACTTAACAACTTGACTTGACAATGCATCTAGACTCGACTATGCAACTCTTAACGTCTTAAACCATCTTGAATCATCATGAAAATGCAAATGCATGTGGTACCAATCTAGGGCATAAACCCTCGTCGCTTATGAGCATAAATATACTCCTAGGGCATAAGCCCTCGTCGCTATTGAGCAAAAGCTCCCAAGGCATGAGCCCTCATCTCTGGTTGAGCAAAAGCTCCATCGTCGTGGTTGAGCAAAAGCTCCATCGTCATGGTTGAGCAAAAGCTCCAGGGCATGAGCCCTCATCTTTAAATGAGTATGCATGGACTCAACAACTTACGTCTTAGAAACTTCATGAACATCTATGACATCTTAACATTTGACAACATAACATCTTAACAACTTGATGACTTCATAACGACTCGACGACTTAACAACTCTTATCATCTTAACGTCTTAACATCTTAACATCTTAGCATCTTGACAACATATGGATCACATAAATAATTCATGTCATATCATAATATAACAATATCAAATGATAATAAACAACATCTTAAAATATCATATTCATAAATCATAAACAACTTCATATAACATCATATTTAAACATCGACAATAATTCACTATGTATCTTTGTAAAATCATAATAAATTATCCACAACATATTTTCATGTCAAACTAAAGCTACTGGAAAGGTATTACAAATATCAACAAATTTCATGTTTACAACGAAGATCAATTCAAAACAGAAACATATGAACAAAACGCAAAAACATGAAACAGAGAATGCTGTCACCGTACAATTTTGCTAAGACCTCCCTGTAGTATTTTCATCATAACTCACAGACCAAACGTCATTTTCACGTCAAACCAAAGCCACTAGAAAGCTAACAAAATTATCTAAAACTTTCATGTTTACGCCTAAGACCAATTCTATACCGATCAATACTAGTTTTCATTTTAAATTCGGAAAAGTTGTGCTGAAAGTCCATAAAAATTCACTGTGACCTACGTGCAGTAATTTAACCATAACTCCAGTTCTATAAATCCTTTTGACGTGAGACCGACGGAATTAGAAAGCTAACATCCATACCTACAACTTTCATGTTTACACCTAAGACCAATTCCGCACCGATCAATACAGGTTTTAATATCAAAATTCGAGCAGAATGCAGATTTTCTCCAAGTTTCACCTAATCTCATGGTTCTAACCTCAAAACTACTTCCAATAATCATCCTATGGATTATCTAAGGTCTGTACACAATTTCTACATCAATTCAACAAGTTTTCATCATCTAATCATCAAAACTCTCTCAAAACTCTAATTCTCAAATTCTCACAAACTCTCCCCAACTTGTTAGATGTAATCTAATGATTTAACAACTTAATATTAATGCAAGATAATCTCACCCTCACCATAGATTAATTCCTGAATCAGCGGCAGCATTCTTCTTTCCTAAGGTCTTCTCCTCTTCTCTTGACTTTTCTCTCCTCTTGTCTTCTTTCTTGTTCTCCTCTTTTCCAAAAAAGCGGTTTCCGATAAACTCTTTCTAACCTAAGCTTCTCTATTTATAATACTAAACGCTCTTCCTAAATCTATTTTGACCCAACAACTTATTCTTCTTTCTATTCTAACCCCCTTCTTAATTCTCCTACACCTCAAAACTACTCTATTCCTCATAATCTAATGAATAATATTTCTCTACTAAATATATATCTCTCCCACTTGATAATATTAATACACCAAATAACATATATATTTTCACATAAAATAACAAATATATTTCTGCACCAAATAACATATATATTTCTACACAAAATAACAAATATATTTCTACACCAAATAACATATATATTATGCTAGTAAATACCAACATATAACATAACAAAATATCACTCAACAAAATATATTAATTAAATTATAAAAAGACATCTAATCTCAATCAATCATATATCCCTCATATAAATCATATAAATACATAAATATATTCTAAAACTAATTAAAATAATTAAATAAAAAGGAGGGCGTTGTTATACCCTAATTTTGGACCTAAAAATACTAACTCATTTCTTCTTATCTTGCATTTCAAGTCATTTGATATGTCTCTGATCAATTGCATCTTTCTCTGCATTTTATTTCAATGTTATTTGCGAAATTCACATGTAAGGGTATTTTAGTCATTTCCTATGTCAAATTTCTCTCAGTCTTTTAAAATCTTGTTTGAGTCCTTTCAAGTAGTTTGAATAAGTCCTTATTTCAATTCTATGTCAAAATCCATTTCAAAAATTGCCTTCGAACTCATTTTAAGTCAGTTTTGCCCCTAGAGGGCATTTTAGTCTTTTCAAGTGTCAAAGCTCTGTTTAAACTCTTAAAATTGTCTCTGAGTCTTTCAAGTTGGTTTAAATAAACTTTTGTTTCAATTCCCTGTTAAAAAAATCATTTTTAAATTGCGTCTGAGTCATTTTTAGTCGTTTTAAGCCCCTAGGGGCATTTTGGTCATTTCACATAATATTCCCGTTTCATTTTAATCTGCTTTGTTGTTTTTAATCGTCTCGCTTTACGTTAATTTTCAATTTACTTTTTCAATTCAATTTTAGTTTTAATTTTCATTTTGGTCCTTATACTTTTGTTATTTGCATTTTAATCCTTTTTTTAGTTTGTTAGAGTCCAAGTGCCATGTGTCCAAATGCTATTGGTCCTTAAGAGTTTGTTACTACTTAGTCCATGTGGCATTTCCTCATTGGTCCAAGCATCCCTTTCATCACCTATATAAGTCAAACCTTTAGTCAAAATTCATGATTCAATCATTTTCACAAAAAAATCACAAAATTCCTAATTATTTTCTCTCTCAATTTTCCCTCTTTTTTAACTAACTTTCTCATCCATAACAAACCATCTCCACCACCATAACAACTTTTCCTCCACCACTCTAACCACCCTAACAACTTCTCTCCACCATTCCAACCACCCTAACAACCTCCATAACCACCCACAACCACCACAAACCTCCATGACAAACCTTAACCACCACTTCTAAGCTTCTTCCACCTCCATCCAATTTCAAATCATCACCACAAACACAAATCCGAATCTGTACTCGCTATTTTCAGCTGCTTCAACACCACCACACCGTTACGGATCATCGCATCCATCACCCAACCGATCCAAGATTTCACAATTCATCGACACGAAGCGGAAACGTAATCATCCATAATCAAATTGCGCAACAATCCTATCTGTCCTCTGCAGTTTTCAATCTTATTCGACGGTGATATTCACGGTTCTTTCACGAGTTCGCCGCGGCCGATACTTCGGGACGAAACGCGAGCACAGAAGAGAATGGGAGCAAACCGGAGCGGAATGGCTTCTGAATCAGAGAAAAGATAAGGAGATGAATTGGAATCAGATTTCGGATCAAAGATCAACCATGAAGCAGCTTCAGCTTCGCCTTTGACAGCATCGTAGTTGTTGTTATTGTTTTGAAGCGATTTAACAGAGAAAGAAGTGTTGGATTCGAGGAACAGAAGCTATGCCGAAACTGGAATCACGTAACAGAGGTAATAATCCGTCTTCCTTCTTCTTTTCTTGTCAATTTGCGAACTGTAAAAACTCAGATGTGCTTTGCGATTGGTCCTGTTTGTGAGTTCTTGTTTCTGAAACGAATTTCCGGTGAGAGTTGGTTCACAAAAAACGTCCGAAGCTTTTGATTCCAGCGCCGGAGGCTATGGCAGGCCGCCGCGTCGGAAATAGTTCTCACCGGAGGTTTAACGAAGAAGAAGAAGTCGATAGGAAAGAAGGAGCATTCACGCGTTGCCTTTCCTCCTGATTGATTTTATGCTGCATACTTCTCCTTTAACCCGTTTTCCTTGCTCCATGACCCATAACCCATGATCCAACCCGTTTCTTCATTCTGTTTTGGGCTTAGGGCCTGTTTGTGCTGATTTCCTTTTGCTGCATATTTTTTTGCTATTTTCAACACTGTAATTGCTTTTGCACCCCTGTTTGTTTCAAGGACCTCGTAAAAAAGTCTAAGAAAAATTTTCCTAATAATTTTTCTTGATATTTTTGTTGATTCCTAGTGATTTTTACCTATTAATATTGACTAGAAAATAAGTGGAAATATAGGTTACTTGATTAGTGCAATGTTTTGTTTCTTGTTAAAGTTTTGTTGAAAATTTCTAAAAGTTTGTGTGAATTTTTGTGTGAGTATTTTTTTTAAGCTTTTGAGACTTTTTTTTAGGAAGCAATTACATGTAAAAATTCATTTCGAAATATGTAGGGTATATTCTTGTGTTTGCTTACTTTTTGTTGACATTTTTGTGAAGTTTTGATGTGGTTTTGAACTTGAAATTTTGTTACATAATTGTGGCTTCGAACATGTGATTTCTTGGAGTGAATTTGCCTATTAAATATGATGTATACTTGTTGTTTCCGAGTTAGTCTTTGTGAATCTTTGTGTTGTAAATAATGTGAAATGATCTTGTGAAATGAAGTGCGTAAAGGACTTGAAAATCTTATAATCCTTGGCATGTCGATTTTCCTTGATTCTCATATTTCTTTCCTTGAAATAAGTCACCTAAAATTTCCAATGTTGTGAGAATTTAGGTCTCAAACTTGCTTTAGAAGTATATTGAATTTCAAGTCCTTTTGTCACTTTTTACTAAAATTGTTAGTTTACTTTACTTGCAAGTTATATTTGTTTTACCATGCTCTTGTCATTTTGTTTCTATATCCTTGGTATTACTAACCCACTTTCACTTTATGTTTCATACATCCATAAGCATTTCATCTCCTTCTCATATTCTTTCCCTTTATGTTCTTGCAATTTAATTTGTACCAAAGTTAGAATGTAAACACTTAGGAGTTTTGTAATATTTTCCTTTATGCACCTTTAATTTCTTGGCAAAGAGGCCATAGAATGTATCTAGGGCATGATGTAATAAGGACAATGGACTCTAATGATGTACACCGACACAAGCACCGACACATGCACACACATCACTATATAGTTAGAATATGCATGTTTAGATGTATGTTTAGGATTGTATGTTTATATGTATGTTTAGGCTTTATACTTAGAAAAATCATTTTCCCAAAAAACTTGAACAAACTTCACTCAAACATTTTTCACAATAAACCTTGGGGTCAAAACCCCATTGAATTTTCCTTTTATTTTCTTAATCAAACTTCAATGAAAAATAATCAAACTTTGACTTCTTTTGCAAAATGACTAATCCAACCTCACAATTTCATAAGTCTCATGCCCTTGAGGCCTCTCTCTCTCATTCTTCAAAATCCATTTTCAAACTTAAAATCAACCAACAAAAACAAAAACAATTTTTGGAAGAGAACTACGGTGGATTTGATCCCTTAATCGGGTACGTAGGCAAGGAACAAAATTCCTTCAATTCAAATAAAACAAAAATTCAAACATTCTTCTCCCTCCAATTCTTCACTTAGAACATTCTTAGGTTTAATAAACACTTTTCAAATAGCATTTAAAAATAAAGCGCGCGCGTAGAAATTAAAGACGGTTCCTATAGGATACTATAGTCGTTATGGGTGCCTAACACCTTCCCGTAGCGAAAACAACTCCCGGACCTCGATTCTCAAGGGTTTTGCTTACTTTTTCCCTTCCCAAGAAAAAATAAGATATCACCGGTTTGAAAGGTTCGAACTTAATCAATGTTTGACACCCGAAAACCAAGATAAAATAGCTGGCGACTTCACTGGGGAGATTCGAGAGTTACGCCTAGTCTTTATTTCCACGCTTGCGCTTGTATTTTTACTTGCTTCTTTTACTTGCTTTCCTATGTGAATAAATGTTTAATTTCTTGCAAACGTGTGAGGTGAGAATATCAAAAGTCCTGCACCCGGGCTGAGTGAACTTAGGATTTAGGAGGGATATAATCGACAATTCATTCCGGGGGTTGCCTCGTGTTTTGGATTATGCGATCAATCCCACATAGCTGAGGCATTTTGGGGGTGATGTTGTCGGCGCGTGTTGTCGCGTTTAGGCACTTTACTTCTAATTGTTCTATGACGCTATGAACCGTAGATAACCAAACCCATCCATGGCCATTTTCTAGGACGTAGTGCGGAGGCTAAACCGAGTGTTGTCTCGAGTTTTAGTCGTCACGCGATACTACACTCAAGTTAGACCTTCCACGGATAATCATGGAGCGAGTGTTGTCTCGTGACACCGTGATATACGTCGGAGAGGTTGCAACTTGGGAACCTTTTTAGAAACCGGTTACTATTTCCTAAAGCCCTAGTTTCACCAGACACCGTGTCCACCCGTGACTCCTTGACTTTGAACTTTAACCCACCATGTTTTCTCCGAACTTGAACATAATCATGCATTCATGCATACATGCATAAACTTTTTCCATGCATTGTTATCGAAGGGCTTAGACAAGTGGAATTTGTAAACATTGTAGGAATGTAAAGGACTAATTCCTACAAGTTCAAGGAAGTGGATTTGGCTAGTTTGAGAGATTTGGCACTCAAGATTGAGGATCCGACTGGTTTCCGACGTCGTTACGGGGCTTTACTTACTATTCTCCAGACTAATGTGGATGAGAAGCTTGTGCACACTCTAGTGCAATTCTATGATCGGGACTATCGGTGCTTTACTTTTCCGGACTTTCAGCTGGTGCCTACTCTGGAGGCTTATTCTTCCTTGATGGATCTGTCCATTGCTAAGGGGGTACCTTTCTCAGGACTTGAGCCTCCTCTTACTCCATTGGTTATTGCTAAGGATCTCTATCTCAGGACCACCGATGTCTCCAAGAATCTTGTCACTAAGGCACGCATCCGAGGGTTCACTTCAGAGTATCTTCTTGGGAAAGCCAATCTCAAGACCACTTGTCAGGACACTCTCGAGGCTATTCTTGCACTTCTCATCTATGGGCTTATTCTCTTTCCGAATCTTGATGGCTTCGTGGACATGAATGCTATTGTGATCTTCCACTCCAAGAATCCGGTCCCTACTTTGCTAGCTGACACTTACCATGCTATTCATGATCGTTCTGGCAAGGGTCGTGGATACATTCTTTGTTGTGTGCCTCTCCTCTATAGGTGGTTTATTTCGCACCTTCCGAAGTCTTTCCACGACAATCTGGAGAATTGGTCTATTTCACAGAGGATTATGGCTCTCACTCCTAATGAAGTGGTTTGGCTCACTCCCGCTTCTAGGGTTAAGGAAATTATCTTTGGTGGTGGAAAGTTTCTTAATGTACCTCTTCTTGGTACCCGGGGTGGAATCAACTATAACCCGGAGCTTGCTTTGCGACAATTCGGTTTTCCGATGAAAGATAAGCCCATCAATCTTGCTACAACCCCTTACTTCTTTCACTACTCCAATGCTCCTACAGGCATAAGAGAGGATTTCATAGAAGCTTGGTCTAAACTTCGGAAGAAAGAGGTGAAGCATATGGGTGTAAGGTCCGGTATTGCTCATGAGGCCTATACACAGTGGGTGATAAACCAAGCTGTGGAGATTGGTATGCCTTACCCCCCTATGAGATATGTGTCTGCAACTGTTCCTACCATGCCTTTGCCTCTACTCCCACTTACCCAGGAGATGTATCAGGAGCATCTAGCTATGGAGAGTCGGGAGAAGCATCAGTGGAGAGTTAGATACTATGAGGCTGAGAACTTGATCATGACTTTGGATGGAAAAGGTGAGCAGCAGACCCATGAGGTCTTGACACTGAAGAAAGAGCTAGCTAAGGCTAAGAGAGAGATTGAAGAGAAAGATAGATTGCTTATGAGAGACTCCAAGAGGGCTAGAGGTGCCCGTGACTTCTATGCACGATACTGCGACTATGAGTCTGAGTTTGAGGATGATGCTTCCACTTCCTATGCTTGAAGATTCCTTTTTCCTGTTGTTATTTCCATTTGTTCATGTTGAAATTGTCTTGTAAAACTATATGTTGGTTGTTTCCCGTTTATGTTAATTGTTGTTTAGTAATGTTTACAAGTTTCTAGTTTGTCTAAAAACCCTTCGATAACATAAAAAGAGTCTTTTTGCATATGCATTAACACATTTCATGCATCATATGCATCCATTGGTCACAAAAAGCTTCTCTTGTGCTCATTGCCTCCTGGTTTTGTCCGCCGCAGTCTGAAAAGTGGCTCGTGTTCGCAAAGTCTACCAACCAGACAGAGTTCATCAAACAAGATTTCACAAGAGAAGAATGATGGCTAACTTTGAAGAAGAAAATGCTCAGCTCCGCGCCGAATTGGCTGCTATGAAAGAGGACTTGGCTAAGGCTCATGACGCTATGTCCGCTATGATGGCTGCACAGGAACAACCAGCCACTTCTGTTCCAGTTACTGCTGAGGTGATTCCGTCTATCCCACTATCTACTGTGGCTACTGATGCTCGTTTCGTTATGCCCAATGGGCGTCCTTATGGGCTCTCAGCTTACTATTCTCCTAATGCTGCTGCTGGTATCTCTGGTGTTGCTGGTCAAGGACAGATTCCTGTGTCTACTGCTATGCCTCAGGTGACTACTGTTGTTACCGACCCTATTGTACACACAGTGCAACAGGTGATTGATGTTGACACTCCGCGTGGACAAGATCCCGCAATGGAAGCTATGAAGAGACAGTTAAGGGAGTTGGCTGGAGAACTCCGTGAGGTCAAGGCTAGCCGGGGAAACAATGGTGCTCCTGCTAAAGCTCGCGATCTATGCTTGGTATCCCGATTTGAGGTTCCTAAGAAGTTCAAAGAGCCAGAATTTGACAAATACAATGGGACTTCTTGCCCACACAACCATGTCATCCGGTATGTCCGAAAGATGGCTAATTACGCAGATAATGATGCACTGATGATCCATTGTTTCCAGAGCAGCTTGACAGATGATGCAGCAGATTGGTACACTAGTTTGAGCAAAGATAACATCCATACTTTTGAGGAACTCGCTGCTGCTTTTGAAGGTCAATATGAATTCAATACCCGTCTGAAGCCAAATAGGGACTCTCTTAAAGCCCTATCTCAGAAATCAGATGAAACCTTCCGTGAGTACGCTCAGAGATGGAGAGGGGCAGCTGCCCGTGTTTCTCCTCGAATTGATGAGGAAGAGTTAACACAAACATTCCTGAAGACTCTGAAGAAGGAATATAAGGAAAGAATGATAGTCTCTGCTCCAAACAACTTTTCTGATATGGTTACAATGGGAACTCGTCTAGAGGAGGCTGTCCGAGATGGTATTATTGTCCTTGAAAAAGGAGAATCTTCAAACAGTGCGCCAAAGAAGTATGGTAATGGTCACCACAAGAGGAAAGAATCTGACGTAGGGATGGTATCTGGTAACCCATCTGCAGCTGCTACACAATTACCTCTGCCCTATCACTACATGCAGTACTCTCAACATCCTTTCTTCCCACCATTCTACCAGCAATATCCTCTGCCACCGGGTCAACCACCAGTGCCCGTCAATGCCATTGCTCAACAAGTACAACAACAGCCTCCTGCTCAACAGCAACGGCAGCAACAACAGGGTCCCCGACCCAAACCTTCTTTTCCACCAATACCAATGCGGTATGGTGAGCTGCTCCCAACTCTACTTGCTAAGGGACACTGTGTCACTCGACCAGGCAAGCCTCCGCCTAATCCATTGCCTCCCAGGTTCCGACAGGATCTGACATGCGAATTCCATCAGGGTGCTCAAGGCCACGATGTTGAGGGCTGCTTTGCTCTGAAATATATTGTGAAAGACCTGATAGAAAAGGGACGGTTGACTTTTGAGAATAATGTTCCTCATGTCCTTGACAATCCGCTCCCAAACCATGCTGCTGTTAACATGATTGAGGCCTTTGAAAGGGTTCCCGTTCCTCAAGAGGGTCCCATGTTGGATGTCCGCAATGTCGTTACTCCCTTGGTGCCATTACATGTCAAGCTATGTCAGGCTTCTCTGTTCAAACATGATCATGCTTCCTGTTCAGAATGTCTTCGGAATCCTATGGGCTGTTGTGTTGTGCAAGATGATATCCAGGGTCTGATGGATGACAAATACTTGATCGTCAGTGATGTATGCGTGATTGTGCCAGTGTTCCATGATTCTCCTATTGAAACTGCATCTCATACAAAGAATGTTGAGCCTTTAGTGATCAGGCTACCTGGCCCGGTATCTTATACCTCTACCAAAGCAATTCCCTACAAGTACAATGCAACCATGGTCGAGAATGGAGTGGAAGTACCTCTGGTATCCCCAGCTACAGTTGATAATGTTGCCGGTGAAATTACAACTCTGAGAAGCGGGAAAGTCCGTCCACCCTTGTTTCAAAAGAAGGTGGTGACACCCATTGCCACAATAACACCACCAGTTGCTCCTCCTGTTGACAAGAACACCGGCCCAGCAGGCCAATCTATTGAAGAGTCCAATCTGGACGAAATCCTGAGGCTTATCAAGAAAAGTGACTATAAGATTGTTGACCAACTGCTACAAACCCCATCAAAGATATCCATCTTGTCTCTGCTCATGAGCTCAGAGGCTCATAGGAAAGTGTTAATGAAGATACTTGAGCAAGCTTACGTTGATCACGAAGTCTCTGTGGAGCAATTCAATGGAATAGTGGGTAATATCACTGCTTGCAACAATTTGGGATTCGGTGATGATGAATTCCCCAAAGCAGGGAAACACCACAACTTGGCCCTACATATCTCGGTGCACTGTGGGTCTGACATGGTATCCAACGTATTGGTGGACACTGGATCATCGTTGAATGTAATGCCTGAGTCCACACTAAGGCAATTAAGTCATCATGGAATTTCCCTGAGGGGTAGCAGCTATCTGGTTAAGGCTTTTGATGGATCCCGCAAAGATGTTCTCGGGGAAGTGGACTTGCCAATTACCATTGGTCCCAAAACATTTCAGATTACCTTCCAAGTCATGGATATCAATGCTTCTTACAGTTGTCTCCTCGGAAGGCCGTGGATTCACGACGCTGGAGCAGTCACTTCCACTTTGCATCAGAAACTCAAGTTCATGAGGAATGGTAAGATTGTCACTGTGCATGGGGAAGAAGCATATCTGGTTAGCCAGGTATCATCTTTCTCTTGTGTTGAAGCAGGGTCCGCTGAAGGGACGTCGTTTCAAGGCTTGACCGTTGAGGGCGCAGAACCCCGGAGGGCTGGTACTGCTATGGCTTCACTGAAAGACGCCCAGAAGGCTGTCCAGGCAGGGCAAGCCGCTGGCTGGGGCAAAGTAATTCAGATTCTGGAAAACAAGCGTAAAGAGGGCCTTGGATTCTCCTCGACATCTGCTGTTTCAAAGGGAACTTTCTACGGTGCTGGGTTCATCAATGCTATTACTGAAGATACTGCTGAAGGTGGTTACGTGCCTGCATTTGTTATACCAGGAGGCACTGTGAGAAATTGGGAAGCCATTGATGTTCCTTTAGTCATGCATGCTTCCATGTAATGTGTCTTGTTGCTCATGTTTTTTGTTTTCAAAATAACAATCCTTTCACTCTGCCCAAGGCGAAGGTGATATCATTGTAAGGGCGTGTTTGTTTCGGCATTGCCGTTATCAATAAAAGTTGTCGTCTTTCTCACGACTCTTTGTTTTTTACTTTTTAGTGCCTTTTTCTTGGAAATAATGGTAATGCCAGAAAAAACCAAAACATCCGTATTTTCTTATTAATTTCAAAAATCTGCATAAAAAACATTTTTCTAAAATCATCCCAATCATATTATGCAGATTGAACCACAATAAACCCGTTGAACACAGTGACCCTATGGTTCCTCCAAATTTTGAATTCCCTGTATATGAAGCCGAAGATGAGGATGACGATGGTGAAGAGATACCATATGAGATCACTCGACTGCTTGAGCAAGAAAGAAAAGCCATTCAGCCTCACCCGGAAGCGATTGAGCTCATCAACCTGGGTACTGAAGAAAACAAGCGAGAGATCAAGATTGGTGCTGCACTTGAGCCAGAAGTGAAAAAGAAGATTACTCAGCTTCTCCATGATTATCCAGATGTCTTTGCATGGTCCTATGAAGATATGCTGGGACTAGATCCCAAGATTGTGGAACATCGGATACCGACAAGACCTGAATGTCCTCCTGTCAAACAGAAATTGAGAAGGTCTCGTCCAGACATGGCTCTTAAGATCAAGGCTGAAGTACAAAAGCAAATTGACGCGGGTTTCCTCATGACAGCTGAATACCCTGAGTGGATTGCCAACATCGTACCAGTACCAAAGAAAGATGGGAAAGTTCGAATGTGTGTTGATTACAGAGATTTGAATAAAGCTAGTCCAAAAGATAACTTCCCATTGCCTCATATTGATGTGCTTGTTGACAGTACTGCTCAGTCTAAAGTTTTCTCCTTTATGGATGGTTTCTCAGGCTACAATCAGATCCGGATGTCACCTGAAGATAGAGAAAAGACGTCCTTCATTACTCCATGGGGAACGTTCTGTTATAAAGTGATGCCGTTCGGCTTGATAAATGCTGGTGCTACCTATCAAAGGGGTATGACCACTCTGTTTCATGATATGATTCACAAGGAGATTGAAGTATATGTTGATGATATGATTGTGAAGTCAAGTGATGAAGAGCAGCATGTTGTGTATTTGAAAAAGATGTTTGAAAGACTGAGAAAGTACAAGCTGCGGTTGAATCCTAACAAGTGCACATTCGGTGTACGATCTGGAAAGTTGTTAGGCTTCATTGTCAGCCAAAGAGGCATCGAAGTTGATCCTGACAAAGTCCGAGCCATCAGAGAGATGCCGGCCCCTCAAACTGAGAAGCAAGTCAGAGGTTTCCTCGGACGTCTGAATTATATTTCAAGATTCATATCTCACATGACTACCACCTGTGGACCAATTTTCAAATTGCTCAGAAAGAATCAGCCTGTTGTATGGAATGATGAATGTCAGGAAGCTTTTGATAGCATCAAAGAATACCTGTTGGAGCCACCTATCCTTGTCCCGCCAGTGGAAGGAAGGCCTTTGATTATGTATCTGTCAGTATTAGATGATTCAGTGGGTTGTTTTCTCGGTCAACAAGACGAGACTGGTAAGAAAGAGCATGCTATCTACTATCTGAGCAAGAAGTTCACCGACTGTGAGACTCGGTATACGATGCTTGAAAAGACTTGTTGTGCTTTAGCCTGGGCTGCCAAACGCCTGCGTCATTATATGGTGAATCATACAACTTGGTTGATATCCCGAATGGATCCAATCAAGTACATCTTTGAAAAGCCTGCTGTTACTGGAAAGATTGCGCGTTGGCAAATGTTATTGTCTGAATATGATGTTGTGTACAAAGCTCAGAAAGCAATCAAGGGAAGCATCCTTGCTGAGCATCTTGCTTGTCAACCTCTTGATGATTACCAGCCAATTAAATTTGATTTCCCTGATGAAGAGATTATGTATCTGAAAGCAAAAGACTGTGAAGAGCCACTGATCAATGAAGGGCCAGATCCCAACAGTAAGTGGGGATTGGTGTTTGATGGTGCCGTTAATGCTTATGGTAAAGGAATTGGGGCCATCATTGTAACTCCACAGGGGCACCACATTCCTTTCACCGCTCGAATAACTTTTGAATGCACAAACAACATAGCTGAATATGAAGCATGCATCTTGGGCATTGAAGAAGCCCTTGATCTGAGAATTAAGCACCTTGACATCTATGGAGATTCTGCACTTGTTATTAATCAGATAAAGGGTGAATGGGAGACTCACCATGAGAAGCTGATCCCATACCGTGACTATGCAAGACGTCTATTGACATACTTTACAAAGGTTGAGCTGCACCACATCCCTCGTGATGAAAATCAGATGGCTGATGCTCTTGCTACTCTGTCTTCCATGTTTCGTGTCAATCACTGGAATGATGTGCCCGTAATCAAAGTACAACGTCTCGATAGACCCGCTCATGTGTTTACTATTGAAAATGTGCCAGATCAGGCTGATTAAGATGTGAATGATAAAAAGCCTTAGTATTACAACATCAAACAATTCTTGCGGAATCATGAATATCCAACTGGTGCTTCCAACAGAGATAAAAAGACATTGAGACGATGGGCTAGTAGATTCTTTCTGGACGGAGAAATCCTATACAAGAGGAACTATGACATGGTCTTGTTGAGATGTGTTGATAAACAAGAAGCTGAGAAGTTAATGCATGATGTACATGACGGTACCTTTGGGACCCATGCTTCGGGCCACACCATGTCAAGGAAACTGTTAAGAGCCGGCTATTACTGGATAACTATGGAGCGTGACTGCCACAAACATGCTAAGAGATGCCACAAGTGTCAAATTTATGCTGACAAGATTCATGTGCCTCCGTACGCTCTCAATGTTATATCTTCCCCATGGCCTTTCTCTATGTGGGGCATTGACATGATCGGAAGAATTGAACCAAAGGCTTCCAATGGACATCGTTTCATTCTAGTGGCAATTGACTATTTCACCAAGTGGGTTGAAGCTGCCTCCTATGCAAATGTGACCAAGCAAGTGGTTGTCAAGTTTATCAAGAATAACATCATCTGTCGATATGGTGTTCCCAACAAGATCATCACTGACAATGGATCCAATCTGAACAATAGCATGATGCAAGCCTTATGTGAAGAATTCAAAATTGAACATCACAACTCTTCTCCTTATAGACCTCAGATGAATGGTGCAGTTGAGGCCGCTAACAAGAACATCAAGAAGATTGTTCAGAAGATGGTCACTACTTACAAAGACTGGCATGAGATGCTACCGTTTGCCTTGCATGGTTACCGAACTACAGTGCGCAGTTCAACCGGGGCAACTCCTTTCTCTTTGGTATATGGTATGGAAGCAGTTCTCCCTCTGGAAGTGGAGATTCCATCTCTTCGAGTAATCATGGAAGCAAAACTAACTGAGGCTGAATGGTGTCAAAGTCGGTACGATCAATTGAATCTGATTGAAGAGAAACGTATGGACGCTATGACTCATGGACAGTTGTATCAAGTACGAATGAAGAATGCTTTTGACAAGAAAGTCCGACCTAGAGAATTCAAGGAAGGCGAACTTGTATTGAAAAGAAGGATAAACCAGCAACCCGACCCAAGGGGCAAGTGGACACCTAACTATGAAGGTCCTTATGTTGTCAAGAAGGCTTTCTCTGGTGGTGCTTTGATTCTTACACACATGGATGGTGTTGAACTCCCAAATCCTGTTAATGCCGATATAGTCAAGAAATACTTTGTCTAGAAAGAAAAGAACAGCGTGGTAGGTCGAAAACCCGAAAGGGCGGCCTAGGCAAAAATGCGCTTCCCGGTGGATCGAAAACCCGAAAGGGCGATCCAGGCAAAAGTTAGGGACAAAAAAAAATGAATATGAAAGAGCTCGCTGAGATTGTACGCAACTCAGGCAAGAATGAGGGCCTCGATGAGCCGAAAACCCGAAAGGGCGGTTCATGCAAAAATGAGGTTAACAATAAAAGACAAGTAACTATATCTGGCAAATCACCATCACCCCTTGGGGCATCTGCAACTGTCAATGATCGTCTTCATCAGAGGCTTCTGTACCTGTGAATTCAAAATTTCTATGAAATGTAGCGGTCATCGTGTTCAATGTATCACCAACCAATGAAATTACCATTTTCCAAGCTTTGTAAATCCGTGAAGTCATGCCTTTGGCTAACTCTCACTCCTCTACATCAATTTGAGCCTTTCTATTGTTTGAAACTCTATTTTTCTTTCTACTTTCAATGCTATATACAAAACATTTGCTTTCTATTTGATAATGTCAATGTCTGAAACAAACATCTTTGAAAATTGAAAAATCTTTTTCTGTCTATTTTGAAAGCAAACCTGAGCAATATGGTACATTTCAATGAAACATGCATGAATGAATGAGCGTCAATGTCTATTTCAATACATGTTACAAGCAGGTTACTCCCCAGGATGATCTGTGGTCAATGGCAAGAATGAAAAACAGAATGAAAATGAAAAATTGAAAAAAAACGAAAATGAAAAGCTCGCTAAGTTGAAAACCCGAAAGGGCGGCTTAGGCAAAAATGAGCACCCCGCTGATTGACAACCTATGAAGGCAATTCAGGAAAAAATGGGGCAATGAAAAGAATCTTATTCCCCGGTGAATCGAAAACCCGAAAGGGCGGTTCAGGCAAGAATGGGGTTTGAAAATGAAAAATGAAAAATAAAAAAATTGAAAAGCATTGACCACAGATGCGAACATCCAATGTTTACCCAGCACTGACACGCCTAGCAACGGCGACCTGTATCCAAGAACCCTCCAAGGGTCTATCCTTTACAAGTTTTATTGCCCTCAGCCATGGTTTCGATACGTCTCTCAACGACGGTCTCTCCAAAGAGGTTTTCCCCCTGTGAATATGTAGCAGCACGAGCCACTACGTGCCCAATCTTCCAATGTCTTGTCTGCCTTTGTGAAACTTTCTCTGTCAAATTACAAGCCAATCATGCATTCCAAGCATTCATACATGCATAATCATGCATTTTATGTGCTCATACATCCAATAATCTTGCTATACCATACATACATGTTGCATATCCAACTCTCAACTGTCAAATTCAGTCCAAATTCCAACTGTCAAACTCAATTTCAACTTCAATTCCAATTGTCAATTTCAATTTCAATACCAACTGCCAAATCCAATCATGTCAACTGTCAAATTCGAAGCAATCTCAATTCCAATTCCAATTCAATGTCAATTCGAAGCAATTTCCAATCTCCAATTTCAATTCCAATTTCAATGACAATTTCCAATGTCAATATCCAATGTCAATTTCAATGACAATTTCAATATCCAATGTCAATGTCAATGTCAATATCCAATGTCAATGTCAGTGTCAATGTCAATTTTCAATTCAATTCCAATATCCAATGTCAATGTCAATTTCAACTTTCAATTCAATTCCAATCCAATCTCAATGTCAATTGCAATTCTCCAATCCAATGTCTATGTCTCTGTTCAATCTCAACTTTCAACCTCTCTTTCAATGTCAATTTTCAATTCAAATCAATGTCAATTCACTCTCAATTTACTCTTGGGCCAACAAAAATGGTCATGTCTACCCTCAAATCAAGTCAATGACAATTTACCCTCAATTGGTATCTTGTTAAACCAGACTTTCAAGTTGTATCTTGTTACTGGTCAAGTGCCAGGTTCGATCCAAAAAAGAACCACTTGTACCTGCTTACATACCTATGCTTCCGGACAAACGACAAGTTCGATCTGAAGAACAGTTTGTACCCAGCTTATGCTTTGTTATCGGTCAAACGGCAAGTTCGATCTAAAAGAACAGTTTGCACCTTCCCACATGACGTGGTGATAATCCCACAAGCAAGTTCGATCCAAAGAAACAGCTTGTATCAACCCTTTTGTCTATGTCTCCAGCCAAACGGCCAGTTCAATCCAAAGAACAGTTTGTGTCTGCCTATCTGTCTGTATCTTCAGCTAAGTGTCAAGTTTGATCCAAAGAACAGTTTGTGTCTGCCTATCTGTCTGTATCTTCAGCTAAGTGTCAAGTTTGATCCAAAGAACAGTTTGTGTCTGCCTATCTGTCTGTATCTTCAGCCAAGCGTCAAGTTCGATCCAAAGAACAGCTCGTATCTGCCTATGTGTCTATGTTTCCGGTCAAGTGCCAAGTTCAATCCCAAGAACAGCTTGCACCTATCTTTTGTTTTGTATTCCTTGGTCAAGTGGCTAGTTCGACCCAGAGAACAGCTTGTACCTTATTTTCTATCCCTGGTTTGTCTACCCTGTCAGTGTCTATCTGAATCCCCAGTGACATGATAGGTTCTATAGACTCCAGTTTGTTTGTATTGCATTCATAATCAAAATATTGCATGACATTCATGTTTTTGAAAATCTGAAAACGTATTTTTATGTCCAAAAGCAGTGCAAATGTTAATATTTAAGTATCTTCGTCCCGTCAAATCAAAGACTTCGTCTCTTGACCCTCCGGACAAAGAAACTTAAATAGGGGCAGCTGTTATACCCTAATTTTGGACCTAAAAATACTAACTCATTTCTTCTTATCTTGCATTTCAAGTCATTTGATATGTCTCTGATCAATTGCATCTTTCTCTGCATTTTATTTCAATGTTATTTGCGAAATTCACATGTAAGGGTATTTTAGTCATTTCCTATGTCAAATTTCTCTCAGTCTTTTAAAATCTTGTTTGAGTCCTTTCAAGTAGTTTGAATAAGTCCTTATTTCAATTCTATGTCAAAATCCATTTCAAAAATTGCCTTCGAACTCATTTTAAGTCAGTTTTGCCCCTAGAGGGCATTTTAGTCTTTTCAAGTGTCAAAGCTCTGTTTAAACTCTTAAAATTGTCTCTGAGTCTTTCAAGTTGGTTTAAATAAACTTTTGTTTCAATTCCCTATTAAAAAAATCATTTTTAAATTGCGTCTGAGTCATTTTTAGTCGTTTTAAGCCCCTAGGGGCATTTTGGTCATTTCACATAATATTCCCGTTTCATTTTAATCTGCTTTGTTGTTTTTAATCGTCTCGCTTTACGTTAATTTTCAATTTACTTTTTCAATTCAATTTTAGTTTTAATTTTCATTTTGGTCCTTGTACTTTTGTTATTTGCATTTTAATCCTTTTTTTAGTTTGTTAGAGTCCAAGTGCCATGTGTCCAAATGCTATTGGTCCTTAAGAGTTTGTTACTACTTAGTCCATGTGGCATTTCCTCATTGGTCCAAGTATCCCTTTCATCACCTATATAAGTCAAACCTTTAGTCAAAATTCATGATTCAATCATTTTCACAAAAAAATCACAAAATTCCTAATTATTTTCTCTCTCAATTTTCCCTCTTTTTTAACTAACTTTCTCATCCATAACAAACCATCTCCACCACCATAACAACTTTTCCTCCACCACTCTAACCACCCTAACAACTTCTCTCCACCATTCCAACCACCCTAACAACCTCCATAACCACCCACAACCACCACAAACCTCCATGACAAACCTTAACCACCACTTCTAAGCTTCTTCCACCTCCATCCAATTTCAAATCATCACCACAAACACAAATCCGAATCTGTACTCGCTATTTTCAGCCGCTTCAACACCACCACACCGTTACGGATCATCGCATCCATCACCCAACCGATCCAAGATTTCACAATTCATCGACACGAAGCGGAAACGTAATCATCCATAATCAAATTGCGCAACAATCCTATCTGTCCTCTGCAGTTTTCAATCTTATTCGACGGTGATATTCACGGTTCTTTCACGAGTTCGCCGCGGCCGATACTTCGGGACGAAACGCGAGCACAGAAGAGAATGGGAGCAAACCGGAGCGGAATGGCTTCTGAATCAGAGAAAAGATAAGGAGATGAATTGGAATCAGATTTCGGATCAAAGATCAACCATGAAGCAGCTTCAGCTTCGCCTTTGACAGCATCATAGTTGTTGTTATTGTTTTGAAGCGATTTAACAGAGAAAGAAGTGTTGGATTCGAGGAACAGAAGCTATGCCGAAACTGGAATCACGTAACAGAGGTAATAATCCGTCTTCCTTCTTCTTTTCTTGTCAATTTGCGAACTGTAAAAACTCAGATGTGCTTTGCGATTGGTCTTGTTTGTGAGTTCTTGTTTCTGAAACGAATTTCCGGTGAGAGTTGGTTCACAAAAAACGTCCGAAGCTTTTGATTCCAGCGCCGGAGGCTATGGCAGGCCGCCGCGTCGGAAATAGTTCTCACCGGAGGTTTAACGAAGAAGAAGAAGTCGATAGGAAAGAAGGAGCATTCACGCGTTGACTTTCCTCCTGATTGATTTTATGCTGCATACTTCTCCTTTAACCCGTTTTCCTTGCTCCATGACCCATAACCCATGATCCAACCCGTTTCTTCATTCTGTTTTGGGCTTAGGGCCTGTTTGTGCTGATTTCCTTTTGCTGCATATTTTTTTGCTATTTTCAACACTGTAATTGCTTTTGCACCCCTGTTTGTTTCAAGGACCTCGTAAAAAAGTCTAAGAAAAATTTTCCTAATAATTTTTCTTGATATTTTTGTTGATTCCTAGTGATTTTTACCTATTAATATTGACTAGAAAATAAGTGGAAATATAGGTTACTTGATTAGTGCAATGTTTTGTTTCTTGTTAAAGTTTTGTTGAAAATTTCTAAAAGTTTGTGTGAATTTTTGTGTGAGTATTTTTTTTAAGCTTTTGAGACTTTTTTTTAGGAAGCAATTACATGTAAAAATTCATTTCGAAATATGTAGGGTATATTCTTGTGTTTGCTTACTTTTTGTTGACATTTTTGTGAAGTTTTGATGTGGTTTTGAACTTGAAATTTTGTTACATAATTGTGGCTTCGAACATGTGATTTCTTGGAGTGAATTTGCCTATTAAATATGATGTATACTTGTTGTTTCCGAGTTAGTCTTTGTGAATCTTTGTGTTGTAAATAATGTGAAATGATCTTGTGAAATGAAGTGCGTAAAGGACTTGAAAATCTTATAATCCTTGGCATGTCGATTTTCCTTGATTCTCATATTTCTTTCCTTGAAATAAGTCACCTAAAATTTCCAATGTTGTGAGAATTTAGGTCTCAAACTTGCTTTAGAAGTATATTGAATTTCAAGTCCTTTTGTCACTTTTTACTAAAATTGTTAGTTTACTTTACTTGCAAGTTATATTTGTTTTACCATGCTCTTGTCATTTTGTTTCTATATCCTTGGTATTACTAACCCACTTTCACTTTATGTTTCATACATCCATAAGCATTTCATCTCCTTCTCATATTCTTTCCCTTTATGTTCTTGCAATTTAATTTGTACCAAAGTTAGAATGTAAACACTTAGGAGTTTTGTAATATTTTCCTTTATGCACCTTTAATTTCTTGGCAAAGAGGCCATAGAATGTATCTAGGGCATGATGTAATAAGGACAATGGACTCTAATGATGTACACCGACACAAGCACCGACACATGCACACACATCACTATATAGTTAGAATATGCATGTTTAGATGTATGTTTAGGATTGTATGTTTATATGTATGTTTAGGCTTTATACTTAGAAAAATCATTTTCCCAAAAAACTTGAACAAACTTCACTCAAACATTTTTCACAATAAACCTTGGGGTCAAAACCCCATTGAATTTTCCTTTTATTTTCTTAATCAAACTTCAATGAAAAATAATCAAACTTTGACTTCTTTTGCAAAATGACTAATCCAACCTCACAATTTCATAAGTCTCATGCCCTTGAGGCCTCTCTCTCTCATTCTTCAAAATCCATTTTCAAACTTAAAATCAACCAACAAAAACAAAAACAATTTTTGGAAGAGAACTACGGTGGATTTGATCCCTTAATCGGGTACGTAGGCAAGGAACAAAATTCCTTCAATTCAAATAAAACAAAAATTCAAACATTCTTCTCCCTCCAATTCTTCACTTAGAACATTCTTAGGTTTAATAAACACTTTTCAAATAGCATTTAAAAATAAAGCGCGCGCGTAGAAATTAAAGACGGTTCCTATAGGATACTATAGTCGTTATGGGTGCCTAACACCTTCCCGTAGCGAAAACAACTCCCGGACCTCGATTCTCAAGGGTTTTGCTTACTTTTTCCCTTCCCAAGAAAAAATAAGATATCACCGGTTTGAAAGGTTCGAACTTAATCAATGTTTGACACCCGAAAACCAAGATAAAACAGGCGTTACAGGTGCGGTCAGCACGGTACCAGCCAAGCAAAGGATTTGGTACTTTAGGGCGTGCCTTGAGTTGTACCAGATTTCTGGCAAGTAGGGAAGGTAACAAATCCTTATATAGCATAGGTATAGGAGGAAATTGGTTTCTGGGAGGGCGAGGCTGTTGTTGAGCTTGAGGACGATATTGTTGTTGAGGTGGTGGAGGGTAATATGGGTGTTGGTAGAATGGTTGGGGATTGTATGGTTGATAAATTTGTTGATATAGTGGTGGATAGTAAGGTGGAGGTCCCTGAGGCCTTTGAGGTTGGTAGTTTGGGTTACGTGGAGGTGGCATTTGTGGTGCAACATTAGCCACATAAGGGTAGTTCGGGTACATAGGTTGAGGTCCGCCATGGGCTACCATGCCGACCTCCTGAGCATTCTTCCTCGGATATCCGTTTCCAAACTTCTTATTACCATTAGGCGAACCACCCGCTGAACCACTCGACAAACCACCTGAGGAACTTCCTGACGACCCATTTTCAACAACCAGCCGCCCTTCTCGGACCCCTTCTTCGAGACGCATTCCCATAATCACCATGTCATTGAAATTGTTAGGAGCTATAGCAACCATATTTCTGTAGTAGAAAGGATTGAGAGTCCTGAGAAAGATTTTGGTCATCTCCGGGTCTCCTATTGTCAGGACGACCTGTGATGCCAACTCTCTCCATCTCATGGCATATGCCCTAAAGCTTTCCTTGTCTCCTTGACTTTCAGCTCTGAGTTGTTCTTTATCTGGAACCAGGAATCCATTGTAGTCATATTGTTGAATGAAGGCTAATCCCAAATCTCTGAAGGTATGAATCTTGTCTTTCTCTAGCTTCATATACCACCTCGATGCAGGCTCCGCCAAACTGTCGAGGAAACAGTGAATGAGTAACTTGTCATCTCTAGCATGGGCTGACATCTTTCGAACATACATAGCCAAATGAAGCTTAGGACAAGTATTTCCTTTATACTTCTCAAATTCTGGCAACTTAAACTTGGGCGGTATCACAACATCCAGAACCAAGCAAAGTTCATGGGCCTCTGGACCAACAACATCTTTTGCACGGAGAGCTTTCACCTCTTGCCACATTTCATCGTACTTCTCACGCAAGTCTTCCACTCCATCATTTCCTGCCACACTCCCTGAATGGTAAACATGTTCATCTTCTTGCTGAGTGGTGTGGACGTGGGGTCCTACGTTAGTCACGACGGCCTGAGGAATTAGCTAGCTGGGCTGAACAAATGGTGTCGACTGTTGGCCATATGGGAACGGCATTTCCTTAGTACTTGGACGAACACTGTCATTGATCATGATTGGCATGCCTCATGGATAGCCGGGAGGCATGTAGTACTGAGAGGCAACACCAGAAGGTCCAGGTGGACGGAAGCTCTGATTGTACATATCACCCAATGAGAAACCCACCACAAGGGGCTGCGTAGACCCAGCAGATGCCATGGCAGTAGGTATTGGCTGTGGATTACCATTAAGTGCAGCAGAAGCAACCATAGTAGGAATTGGCTCAGAGACCACTGCTTGCTCTCTCTCGGCCATCAGAGTCTCCATCATAAGTGCCATTTTCTGTAACTCTGCCTTCAAATTACTAACATCCGCTCTGAGCTGAACATTTTCCTGTTCTGCACTTGCCATCTTCTTTTTGATGTAAGCTCTAGTGTGATGAATACGAGTAGGTTTGGACTGGATTCGTCGGGCCACTTTCAATTACTGCGGCAGAAAGGAATGAAGTGTGAGACTTGATTTTGACACTTTTATGAATGTGGTATGATGCATGATATGCTGAATGCGAAAATGTGCAATTTTCTTTTTTTATCGAAGGACTTATAAAAGTTATTTTGTAAACATAACAACTTAAAGTATTACGTTAATGATAAAAGAGTACTACAAGGTGATTCCCTTTCTAACAACCAAGTCAAGGGATAAACTTACAAATATAAAATACTACAAGATAAATCCCTTTCTAACAGACTGAGTCAAGGGGTGGACTCCAAATATAAAATACTACAAGGTGAGACTCCAAATATAAAAATACTACAAGGTAATTCCCTTTCTAACAGACTGAGCCAAGGGATAGACTCCAAAGTACATAAACAATAACATAAATATCTGGGCAATCCTCAAGCTCCTACTCTGGGAAATCTGGGTGTGGCTCAGCAAAGAGATCCATGCGCCTCTTCTTACTCCCTGAAGTCTTCTCGAGCATAGCCCTCTGCTCCTTGATGATGTTCTTTAGCTTCTCATTTTCAATCTTCTGCTGGTGCTTCGCCCAAGTTTCCTTCTCCAACAGATCCATCACTATCTCACAATCCTGCCCCTTTTTGCGGAGCTTCCCCTCCACAATGGACCTTTCATGCCTTTCGATCTCTAACTGCTTCTGGTAACCTTCCAAGGACTCAAGAGGTAAAGGCATAGGTATGGATGGAGTAGCTGCAGTCACGTACCTTTGTCGTGGGTAAGGCATCTTCAATTGGTTTGCTCGGTCAATGACCCATTGTACATAAGATTCCTGAACAATGACCGACTTCCTTCCTAATAGGTTCCTATCCATCCTGACGATAGAATGCCAAGCCTTTTCAAATTGCACCTTTAAGTTATTATCATCCTTTTTGTAGAGAAAGAAATCCTTATCCAGAATGAGATACAAATGTTTCATCTCCATAGGATATCCAAACTGTCGTCTAGCAAGAACCGGGCTATAACAAATCCCTCCACGTGTACCAATCCGGAAGTAGTCCAGTCCCCCTTGCACTTCCAAGGAGATTTCACTAAGAGTAATATCTGATTACAATTGCTCAAGCACACAAGCAAGAGACTTCCTTTGCTCAAGCACAACTGCAAGAGACTTCCTATGCTCAAGAACACAATCAAGAGACTTCCCTGCTCAAGCACAACTGCAAGAGACTTCTAACTAAACAAAATTACACAGAAAATTGTTTAAGGTTGAACACTTGATATACAATCAGAGGTGCTCACAATACAAATCAGATACAGACTCAATAACTTAAGAATTTCTAAGATGAAACTTTGAGACACAGAAATTCTAAGTGAATGCAGAACAATTTCAGCAGAGATTTGACACTTGTAAAAATGTTGTGAGTCTTTTGTTGAGCATTGCCAATTCTCTAAGTCTTCACTCCTTTATATAGAGGTGTGAAAGAGACGTTGTGAAATTGCCAGCACATCAAAGAGTCGTTGTTTAAGCTTGATCTTTCACCAATGATCTTTTGCCTGATTTGGTTATTGTCCTATGAAGAACCAATTTGAAATCCATTCCCTATCCAAAGGAACATCTTTGCAGGCCAAGCTGTATTCTGGAGCTGTTTTCTTGTCCTGTAGCGTAGACACAAAAACAAAGTAGTGGAGAAGGTGGTTGTACAGTTCGTACAAAGTACAATGTCAACGTTTATTGAAGATAAGCTTCCAAGGCCATCAAATCTTCACCAAAATGACTGTTGTAACTTTCCACTAGTCTTCTGTAGTGTTTCCGAATTCAATAGACAGCTTTTCAAGTGTTGATCTTTGAATCTTCAGCTTGTGGTGAGCTTCAGCTTCTGATCAAGTTGCTTCTGAATTATCCGCTTCTGAAGGCTATCTGCTTCTGTTGACTTTCAACTTCTGATGACCTTCAGCTTCTGATGACCTTCAGCTTCTGATGACGTCATCATTCTTCAGGAGCACTTATAACTTCATACACACTTAATTCCAGATGCTTTAAAGCTTCCTTATCTTTAGTCCATAGCTCTCTTATTGTTCTTCAGAACCTTTATATGATGTATATTTTTAACTATGGTCCTGTACACTTGAACAAATATTAGCTAGTCCAATTTACAATTTATAATACCTTGTTATCATCAAAACTCTTTAAGGTTCATTGTTAAACACATTTTGTTCCAACAATTGATTGTTTTTTCTTAAAAATATAGCTATAATATTTTGGTAGCTTTATTAAAAAAATGATTGATTTTTCTTAAAAATATAGCTATAATATTTTGGTAGCTTTATTAAAAAAAAAAAAAATTGGTGGCTCACAGGGAGAGAGTTCTTCTAGTAAAAAAAAGGGTGAAAGTTAAAATAAGTACTTTACTCGTGTACAACTAATTTTAGCCATTAGTTTTTTTTATTTTTTTAAACAAGAGTAATGCAAAGTTCATTACTTAATTCCATTCACCAAAGATAAAAGTACCACACAAAAGAAAAGGAGGGACACCTTTAAAAAAAAGAGGGACAAACCCCCAACCCTCTCGAAAAGGTTACGAATATGAACTTGGGTACACCCAACATATTCCTAACTAACTCACTTCTAACAATGTATGGCGAGTCCTGCCAGTGGCGGATCTCTTTGGTTGCCGACGAGGGCCACCGTATCCCCCATGATTTCGTTATATAGTATATTAGATGTATAATATCGATAAGATTTCATTGTTGCAGTGGAAAGGGGGTGCCATAAATTGGCTAAGGTTGTGGGTTCAACACTCCACTCCCCTCCACTCCCCACTCTTCTTTGTGGGTTCAACACTCTCCCTCCTCCCCACTCTTCTTTTTACAGATTTATTTTTTATTTTCCACTCCCCACTCTTCTTTTTACATATTTATTTTTATTTTCTATTTTTAGATATTGTATTAAAAATAACGTGTTTGCGAGGATTCTAACCCAAGTTCAACACTCCCCTCCCCACTCTTCCCCTCCACTCCCCACTCTTCTTTGTGGGTTCAACACTCCCCCTCCACTCCCCACTCTTCTTTTTACATATTTATTTTTTATTTTCTATTTTTAGATATTGTATTAAAAATAACGTGTTTGCGAGGATTCTAACCCAAGTTCAACACTCCCCTCCCCACTCTTCTTTTTACATATTTATTTTCTATTTTTAGATATTGTATTAAAAATAACGTGTTTCTGAGGATTCTAACATTTTTAGATATTGTATTAAAAATAACGTGTTTGTGAGGATTCTAACCCAAGTTCAACACTC
Source organism: Medicago sativa (assembly GCF_051527215.1). Lineage (NCBI taxonomy): Eukaryota > Viridiplantae > Streptophyta > Magnoliopsida > Fabales > Fabaceae > Medicago > Medicago sativa. The sequence goes on along the minus strand of NC_140749.1, from coordinate 70,346,068 downwards.
CCCTCCCCACTCTTCTTTTTACATATTTATTTTCTATTTTTAGATATTGTATTAAAAGTAACGTGTTTGTGAGGATTCTAACCCAAGTTCTCTTGCTGCTTCCAAATAATTTATACCACTAAGTCAGTTATTAATTATTGTTACTTCTTAAAACCATATAATATATATTCCATAAAAGTTTGGCACCCTCAACAATTTAACAAGACCCGCCACTGAGTCCTGCCACCAAAAGGAATTATCGACAAATAGACCAAAATTAGATAGAGAGTCGGCACACGAGTTTTCTTTCCTAAAAATGAGTGTAATAATAAAGTTCATGCCTTTGTAAGATCTAAACAATAAAACAGTTTGTTTCTTATGCTCCAAGGAATCATAGAGAAGACTGAAAAGCAAGCATAACTAACCTAAAATCTATTTCAAACCAAATATTTGACCAATTGTTTTGAGATTCTATTTCAATGGCTAACATAGCATATGAGACTTCTTTGATGAATGCAAAATCTAGGCATTGAAAAAAAAACCATACATGCGGTTATCCACCCGAACCAACCTCGGTTTGACGAGTTTTCTCCGCTTTGCGTGGGTTTGGGTATGAGTTTAAGTTTTCCCTGATTTTAAAACATGGGTATTGGACGGGTAACATGTACATAAATCCATTGGGGACGGGGATGGGGGAAGGTACAACTTCTTCCCATCCCACCCCAATGCCATGCTTAGGCTAGAGTTTTTATCAAGGTTCTAATCAAAGCAACCTATGCAGTGGCCGTTGAAATTTCTTAATATTCCCCCAAAAGAAGCTTTTAAGGGATTTTTTTTATTAAAGCACCATTGTTTTTAAACCTTGACCCAATATTAATAGGTGTATCCCAAAAGGAATGTGAGAAAAATACAAGAAATAAAGATTGAATTGTGTTGATTTTTTTTTTTTTTGAAAATATTTTTAAGTGTTTGAACAGAAACAGAGCAAGAGATAATTAGAAAGAGAAGAGAGACAACACAAGCAAATTATCCTAGTTCACCCCATATTCCGAGGTTAGTCCAGTCTCCTTGCATTTCCAATGGAATTTTCACTATATTCACACAAGATTACAATTTCTCCAACATACAAGTTAGAGACTTCCTTAACTCACACAAGATGACTTATACAATCAGAGTTTTACAAATAAATTTGTATATGTTTACACTTTAGAACTCAGAGAGCGCTAAACTAACTTTAAGTAGTTCAAGAAGCTTTCGACACTTAAGAAATTCTAAGATGCTAAATTTGTAAGAATTTTTTAAGTGTTTGTACGCTTTTGAATTTGACAGAGTTTTGACACTTTTAAAATCTGTGTAGTCTCTTAATTTTTTTTTCTTTTTGAACAAGGTCTCTTAATTTCTTCAAATTGCTTAGGTCTTTATATATGTGTGAAGTGAGAGAGCCATTGTTTGAAGAGTGTCAGCGCATCAAATTCGTTCTTGAGAAGTTTTAATCAGATTTGAACACTTTGCCTCTAATGAATAAAGTCCTTGAATAGTACTAGAGGGGTCCATTGATTTTTTTTGAATGATCCATTACATTTTCTTTGTCATTGAAGTTCTTTGTTTGTTTCTGCACATGGTCAGAAGAAGACAAACAATACTATCAACACTTTGAAAACGACGTTCCTTCATAAGAAGATAAAACTGGCCAGAGTCATTCAGACTGATGGTGTATCCTTCAGAACTTGCTTCCTTCAGAGTATGAATCCACGAGAGCTTGTTCTCATCAAAGATTTGACTTTTCGTTGACTTTTCTTCAGATAATCTTCCAAGTCTTCAGAAGTTACCAATGCTTCTTTTAAGTACCAATTTGCTTTTCCTTTGTATTCAGAGCTTGATGTATCAGAACCAAAAGCTTGACCTCGAAGTCAAAATTCAATTTATGGTCATACACATTTGAACACACATTAGAGTATCAAATTGTTCTTTCATACATTATTATCATCAAAACTCTAGATACATTGTTCTAAAACCCACTTTGGTCCAACACACACAACTTCTTTAATGAGAGGTGTCTTTGGAGGATGAATATTGATCTTGAGGGCTTTCAAGATGAAAAATTCTATCATATTTACTATAGTAGCCCTCTTAGTCTTGTTCCCTGACTAAGATACCCTTGATATGATAGATATTCTAAAATCATGCTTGATTTCTAGAATACCAAATAAAGCTGAGCAAATGATACAAGCTTTGATTGCCACCTTGCATTAAGGTGTCCAATGCCTATAAAAAAAAGGCTTAATTGCAGTTTTAGCCCCCTAACTTTCCCAAAGTTGCGATTTTGGCCCCCTAAGAAAAAAAACTACAAAACCGCCCCTTAAGTTTTGCAACTGTAGCAGTTTTGGCCCCCCAAGGCAAAATAAAAAATAAAAAAAAAGACATGTGGCACCTCACTTAGGGTGCCACGTCAGCGTAAACCAAGTCATAATTGACCTTGGGGGCCAAAACTGCCACAGTTGCAAAACATAGGGGGCGGTTTTGTAGTTTTTTTTCTTAGGGGGTCAAAATCGTAACTTTTGAAAAGTTAAGGGGCTAAAACTGCAATTAAGCCAAAAAAAAAAAATTCCAGATCTCATTAATAGAACTAAACTGCAGAGTGACATTGAGAATGTTAGCAAACCAAGACCAAAGTTTGATAGAAAAGGCACAATGAAAGAACAAGTGAAAATATTTTTCAGTTCAAGATGAACTAGAGATGTACATAATGGGGATGTTGCAGCCTCTCTTCGTTAATTTCTCGTAAGTTGGAATCCTATCATGCATTGTCCTCCAAGCTATAAGGGACTTAGATGGGGAATATCAGGACCCCATACATATAGTTTTGGCCCAGTATATTTTTTTGGCCAGTGTTGATTTATACATTTATGCTTCCTCGAGTGACAAGTCACTTGAACTTGTATGCTTCCAAACTATTATGCTTTCTATTGGCACATATGGAATTGTGACTTTCCATACTAATTGGTTCAATTGAGGGAAAATAAGCTAAACTGAGGATGGAATGCTTCGATTAAAGTTAAAAATAATGACACTTATAGTATAATTGAGGATAGAAATAACATTTTGGGGAAGATTTAGAGTAGTAGAAATGAGGGGACCACACCAAGAATCCCTCCAAAAATTAATCTTGTCCCCATAGCCAAGCAACCAATGAGAATTCTCTATAGTTACATCATATTCCAACTTTACACTACTCCAGATTAAAAAAAGATATGATAAGAAATAAATCGTCTATTGTTCATAGCCTTAACCCTCAGCAGGATATCCCAATCTTGATATGAATTCACCAATTCCCAGCAAAGTTTTAGGCTAGATGCTTTATTCAGAGAAATGAGTAATATGATATCTAACCCTCCTTCATCCAATGGTTTACTTGTGCCATGCAATGGTTACCGGTTTTCTTTTGGTTCGATAGTTTTTGATATTTTCTAAGGGTTTAAATAAGTTTTTGTTCTCAATAAATATTTCGAATTTTATTTTTAGTCTCTCTATTCTTTTTTACAAACAATGGTCCTTAAAATATTTTCTATCAACATTTTTGTTCTTGTTTTAAGTCAACTCGTGTATACCTTTCAAAATCTTAAATAATTTTTTGCAGTAATGTTTAATAAATTATATAAAACTTCCTTGCAATAATTTAGAATTGTTTTAGCAAGAGATGAATTAATATGAATTTTTATGTATTTGACACTTAAAAATTTATATTTAATTTATCTTTTCTTAAATAAATTTTAATTTTTGTGGGACACCTTCTTATAACATTATAAACATTCCTCCAAAAATTAATTAAAAAATCTGAAGAATACACGTGAGTTGATTTAAAAAACAGAAAGAAAAAAAAAGCGATGATAAAAAACACGAACCTTAAGGGCATACCTAAACTGTTTGCATAAGAAGTCGATGCTATTAAAAGGAGAAATGTATAATTTCACCAAGTTACATTTCAAAATTACTCCAAAAGAATCTAGCTTATCCACATATCATATCTATTATATTTCCTAAATATATGATAAACTTTGAAATGCATTGAAGATGACACTTGAAGACAATTACGCCATTTCTCCCAAATATTCCAAGGAACATGATTATAAGATGTTGTGAAAGATTGCACCACGAAAGAAGAATCAAAGTTTAACCATAGATTTGTCCAACCTCTTTAGTGAGCCATTTGTATAACAAATACCGAAACTTTCAATTTTGCTTGGAAAGTAGTTTTATACCAAGATAGATATAGAAACAACTCATAGCCGCATCATTTTGATTATGAAAAAATCCACCTTAGCATAACCAAGTATTCCCCTAACCAGCTAAGGATGATTTATCAGCGAAGGCATCATGCTTATTAGACTTTCTGCTTCTAAGTACTTCTGATTTCTCTTTTAATTATAAAATTGTCACGTTTTTTTTAAACAGCACAGAGACAATTTTCGCGAAACTGAATCCAAATTCAAATTTTAATTTAAATGGCATGGTTTATTGGATAATTTTAGTTTCAGGCAATCAATATTGTATCTTTTACACCTCCAATGTTCCATTTGAATGAGAGTTGTCTAAGGTTTCTGTCATGGTTTTAAGTTGTGGTTACGATTGTTATTACCTTGTAAATATTATGTTGTGGAAAAGTGCGGCCAATATCGTCGGAATCTTGATTTCAATTCTATTTGGAAGACCTCAAAATTTGTTATATTATACAATTGCACTACTCCCTTCACTTATGTGAATAATACTACTTACACCAAGTTGAATCCTCCTACACTAGACTTCCTTTTTCTTTCTCTAAGGCTTACTTCTGGGGAATGCACAATTATTCAAATTTTTATGTCCATTTGATACAAACAACTAACAAGTTGATTTATGTATGAAAACCTTTTTTTTTAATGTATTGGTTATTTTAATTTCAAATGTGCTATGATTTCTTGCGTGCATTTTTTTAATTATTTATTTGAAGAAAATCAAGTTGTATCTTCTTTCGTCAATTATTCCTTTCACAGACCAACTACAACTTCCACAACACAATATTGTTCTTATGGAGTAAGTAACACTTATTGTTATTGAACATGAACATAAATACATACAAAACAAAATTCCACATTAATTGATCAAATACGCTAATATCCAATTCATAAGTTGAGACATTTAACATCAACGTAAAAAACATTTCTTTTGTTACCTGAAATATTAAACAACAAATATAGAATAAAATATGGTATAGTTTTTTTTTTTTTTTTTGCTTTTGCACCGGTTTCCGACCCACCAAAGATGGGCGACTATTCCGGCTCGTGCGTAGAGGCATGCGCACTGGCTAATAAATATTTTCCAGTTAGAAATTTCAACACATTCCAATAATCAACAACAAGACTGTGAGCTTAACGGTTCATTAAATAATGATATAGTATGCCAATTTAATTCAAAAGTCATATAGATTCATGCTGGATAAAATAACAAGTTTACTATGATGTCTTCAAGTAGTAAAATTTATAAAGTTGGTATCTGCGTAGATTGCGTTATATATATATAGAGAGAGAGAGACTGAGAGAGAGGGGGACGACTAGGTCATGTCAGAGTTACTTCCCTAATGACATTAGTCAGATTTATTAAGTTGTTATTTTATTTTAATGCAAATTGGCCATAAGGAAGTCCAATTATAGGGTTGATGTCATTTGTTTGTAGTCCTCCCAAATGAAGGTTTTGCCAAGGGTGACATAGTACCTGCTGAAGGAATGTTCTTAATAAGATTTGAATCAAACAGTTGTCCAAAAATCATGTTTTCTGAATTCCCTTGAAATGTAAATCCTTGTAGCACTTCCGATTCCATGCAATAATAGAAGCATTTATCTCTTGTTCGTTATTTTTAAAAATCTCATTACCTCCGGTGGAAGAAACTTGTCCAACCGCTCCAGGATTAAACCGCATGAACCATTGCTGCCATACAGAAATAAAAGCATTTATCCATTGATGTCATACATGAATATGTTTATAACCGCATGAACCATTTTGAAATTTGTACGATTATAGACTTAGAGTCAAATGTGCTTGAATTAGCACGTGCAGTTGCTGTCAAGATTTTAGCACGCATAAAATTTCATTTGTTAAGGATATTCTTTGGATTAACAAATACACTATAACTAACTTCTTCAAGATGAAAACTTGTTGGATTATGAACACATAACTTAATAAAAAAAATCCCTTCGTGTATGCCAATTTTTTGTGACTGCTTTTTGTATTATTGGAACATGAATATCTACCAATGATCATCAACAAATAGAATGTTTAAAATGAAAATCATGTCTTATCATAGTGCTCACATATATCATGGAAATAACAGCGTTGAAAGTTGAAACTGTCTTTGAATACCCGAGCAAGGGAATGGGGTTTCTTAATGCAGAAAAGTGTATGATTTTAATTTAAAAAGTTTATGCACAACAACGAACTTAAAGCTCAAGGTTTGAAAATACTAAAAATGTGCAAAAAAATGCAAAATACAAATAGTAAAGTAAAAAAAAAAATGCAAAATGTAGATAGTAAAGTGAATGGAATTAAATTGACAAGAAAAGTAAAGTAAAGTGCTTGAAAAGTAAAGCACTGAAATTATAAATTATGAGTTGTAAAGTTATTGAAAAGTAAATTGCAGAAATTTAAAGTGAAATGAAAATAAAATGCACCGAAAGTAAATGAATTTAAAAGAGATTTGACAAGAAATTAAATCGCATAATTAATCAAATGCAAATAATCAACAATTGTTTCATGGGCACTTCCAGTCAGAAAACTGACATTTTTGGAAAAGTTATTTTGTTTACCCAATAGTATGACTTTGATGTCATGTCTGCTAATGTGCTGCTGCTGGTCTAAACTTTTCCTTATTACAAATCAGTCCTCATAGAAAACATAAATTACTTTTAATTAATTAACTTATTTTATTTAAAATAAAATCATTTATTAATTATGTACAAACTCTTTAATCATTTTTAAATTATAATTTCACTTTCCTCTTTCCTTGTCTCCTCATCTGCAGAAGGAGAGTTTGCCTTCTTCATACTTTTTTGGTGTTTTTGTTCTTCACATCCTCCAATTCATATACTTCATCATTTCCGTTATGACTCGCGGTAACAGCTTGGTGTCGCCGCCGTCACCGCCGGTGTTAGATCCAGCGTTGAACACTGCAAGTTCGTACTATGTTCATCCTAACGAAAATCCAGCAATTTCTCTCGTTACGAAACTCTTGACTCCCAGCAATTACAATTCATGGTCACGATTGAAGCGCAAGGCTTTGATCGGAAAGAACAAATTCTAGTTCGTCGACGGTTCGATTTTGGCTTTGATCCTTTTCATCCGAGTTACGATGCTTAGGAGAGGTGTAACAATCTTGTCCACTCATGGATTATCAATTATGTCTCTCCTTCAATTGCTCAGAGTATTATCTACAAATTATGAAAAGATGAATGAGATGAAAAGCTCAGAGATGAAAGGAACTGATGAATATGAACAATTTTGATTCATAAATTTTACGATAGTTTGACGTGGCATACACCATATAATCTGACGTGGCATGGATGATATACACAAATGCTCAATGATTGGTCATAGGGTTAACTTCACCAGGAAGGTTATTCTCATGACTTCACCATAGAATTTTCCTTGTTTTATGTGTTAGATGTGAGTTATGTATGAAATGCATTAAATAACCCTCATTACAGTGCCATTGACCCCTGTTTTCATACAAAACTAGATGATTGCCACTGACATTCATGTTCGCCGTATGTCCCTGGATAATAACTCATTTAGAATTAGAAACTTCTCTATGTAAGGTTGGCTTCATTAGAGACACTATGTTGTTGAGAAGTTGTTTCTTATGTATTGTTTATTACTTTTTATTTGATCACTATGGCCACAGGCCTTCTGATGGATCTTACATGTACTTGGTTTTTCCTTGGTATTTTTATTTATTTATTCATAATAATATAAATAAATCTCTCTCGCCAAAAAACACAAACTAATATATTTTGCTTTTTAAAGAAATTTCATCTCATTTTTCATGCAATTTAAACTTTATTTTTTGATGAGTTTCTCATTTGGGTGAAAAACTAAAAACTAGTTGAAGTGGCACGGTCAGTTCATAAACTAGAAGACATATAACAACTAAACTAACAAAGAAAAATTATTATTCAACAAGCGAGTACATAAACAAGGAACAATATCTTGTGAGATGTTTAACAAAACTATGAATCAAAGTTTAGGTGGCTTCTATGGTAAGGGAGCAATCATCCCCATCACTGATGTAAAATATTAATAATATACCATAGTATCTATTTGAGGATCTAGATTTGTTGAAACAAAAAATAGCAACACATATTGTTTTTTCTATCTATTCAGTTCCAATATGATTTTGTTAAGGATTCATAAAAGAATTATCCCGATGATTCTTATGGTCGTTGAAGCTGAGAAAAACACAAGAAATTGGGAGTTTGAATTGTGTTTTCGTTTTTTGAAAATCTTTTCTAAGTTAAAACAGATCACAAAATAAGAAAAGTAAGCAGAAGAGAGAGAAGAATCAGCGCATATATTTATGCTGGTTCACCCCACAATCCGGGATTACATCCAGGCCCTTAACACTTTAGATATTTTTCAACTATAATCAAACTTGATTACTTATAACTTAGACACAACGTCTAAGATTTCCTACCTCTTTTTGAGAACTTTCTTTAATCCAGCATGATTAAGAGTTTACAAAATTTGTTGTTTGTTCATACTCCGGACTCAAAGAATGGTAAACTAAATTAAGCATTGTACAAGTGATTTTGTATCTAAAGAGTTTTCTAAACACCTAAGAAACTTTACGGCGAAACTTTGTAAGAAATTTTTCTATATGTTATTGCTCTAGAAATTAAATTGGTCATATTTTTGGCACAATTGAAAGCATGTAGGTCTTTATCTCTCTTCGAACACCCAAGGTCATTTTATAGGAAATTTGAATAAAGTTGTTGTTTGAAAAGAGTGCCAGCACATCAAGCTTTCTTGAGAAGTTTTCTTAAGATATCAAATATTTGTCTCTTAAGGATAATTATGATATTTGTCTCTTAAGGATAATTATGTTGAATAGTACTTCAGAAATTCGTTGCTTCTTTAGAAATGATCGGTTGCATCCATTATGTCTCTTATAAATATTTGTACGTTATTGCAACTTATCTTCTTTTATTGACAATAAGTACTATTGTCCTACAAACAATTAATGACATTTCTTTAAAAGAAGACAAAAGTGGGTCAATTGTTCATTAGAATGTTGACCATTGACTTTAGATTAGAGCTTCGTCTTCACAACTTGATGAATACTTGTTCAGAGCATTAATTTTCATTGACCCTCTTCATATCAGAGCTTTGTCGTAAGAGATTCTCTTGAGCATGAAGTTGCTCTTGTTTGTTCAGAGCATTGTGTTTTAGGGTCAAAATGTTGACTTCAAAGTAATAATTTAATTATTTGGTCTTGCTCACTTGAACTTACTTTAGAGTATCCAATAGTTATTTTAGACATTGTTATCATCAAAACATTAGAGATATTGTTCGAAAACCCATCTTGATTCAACAATCATTATAAATTATTTTCAAGACATTGATCCGAAACCCTAAAATCCAAGAATTTCATGTAATAGTAAATTTTAAGGCAAAAGTTAAGTACAATAAAACCGATTTTTATATGTTGGAGAGAAACATGATAAGAATTCATACAAGTAAGAGTTTTCCATGGCTTTCTTTCCATCAATATATATCCAACATTCTTAATATCCCCCCTCTTGATGGGTTTATATTCTCTCTCAAAGTGGAATCGTCGATGAACCTCACTATCTAACATGGAAGGTTTTGTTGAAGAAAAAACGGGGTGGGTGAGTCAAGGCATATGTTTTGCTCTTTTTTTTTCATTCAACAAACCTAGACCATTTAATAGATCTTATGATAAATTATTAAAAATACACCGGTGAGGAACTTGATTGCTCCCTCACCTTAAAAGTCAACCAAAATCTTCTAAGATTTTTGAGTTTGTTTGAAATGAAAGTGATAACATTAAATGAAATAGAAGATCAATTTTCTACCTAATTCTAGATCAGATTTAGGATCAGTTTTTTATCAACAAGAAAAATTGATGATGTTAGATCAAGCATTGAAGCACACAAAATAGAACAAACGAAAAACTGGTGATATATAATAACTTTTATTTTGAAAAGTTTACTTTTTATTAGAATTTTCCAATTGAAATAACATCAATAAAAATCACAACATAAAGTTTTAGAAAACATCAGTTTGATAAACTAAGTGAAGCCATCTTGTCATCAATTTCCTTCATATTTTTTGAAATTAACTTATCCAAGTCTTTCAAATCAGAAACAGTCATATCATCTGGCACCGTGTTGTTTTGCAGGTACCAAATCATACGAATGTTCAGCTCATTCTCATGATTGTCTTGTCTTTGCTTTCTCAGTTGATCCCTAGCTTTAGTAATCTGTTGCAAAAGGAAACTTTCCTGGTTCACATTTTTTCTCTCATCTTTCATATATGAGTTCTGATACCTCTCAATCACCTGTTTTGCTTCCTTCAGATTTGGCCACACCTCTGTTTTAGAATCAAAAGGATCGGAAATTATAGCACATGCTGGAATACCACAAAGAATAGTGAGTTCTCTCACCTTCTTGATGATGCTTTTCTTCCTCTTCTTGTAGGAAGCCTTTCTTGTTGAATCATTGGTGATAAAGGCAAGTTTCACCTTCTTCCTCGTCATGGCTGCAAGGAGAAAGACAAGGAATCCGTTTTTTTTATTTGCTTTGTGTTTGAAAATGCATTCCAGCTTTTATAGAGAGCAATATTTGTTTTCACCGCTAGTCTCTTGAAAAAAAGAGCAATACATATATTATTTTATTAATTTTTGTATTTAATAAAAAAAACTAAAGATAATCCTATTGATGAATTTTAATAAATACTATATTTTAAAATAATATTATTACATGCTCTGCATATTAAAAAAAACATATTCAACGATATTTAATGATAGTTAAAAAATAAAATA